>NW_024070198.1:7481244-7852333 GCF_014754425.2 Oryx dammah
TGTGCGTGTGTGTGTGTGTGCTGTGTAGGGGTGTGTGTGTGTGTGTGCTGTGTAGGGGTGTGTGTGTGTAGGGGTGCGTGTGTGTGTGCTGTGTAGGGGTGTGTGTGTGTAGGGGTGTGTGTGTGTGCTGTGTAGGGGTGTGTGTGTGTGTATGTGCGTGTGTGTGTGCGTGCGCTGTGCTTAGTCGTTCAGTTGTGTCCACTCTTTACAGCCCCATGGACTGGAGCCTCCGGGCTCCTCTGTCCATGGAATCCTCCAGCAAGAACGCTGGAGTGGGCTCCCACTTCCTCTTCTAGGGGCTCTTCCTGACCCCCCGAGCACGTCTGCATCTCTGCATCGGTAGGTGGGTCATTCACCACTGTGACCTGGGAAGTCTAAAGTTATTATATGTATACACACCTCCACTCTCATCTAATCAGAGCCGCTTCAGTCACAGGTTCCTGTTTGAACTCCTTTAATTTTGACCCTATCATTGTTTCTGTGAAGGCGAACACTGCCTCAACTTTCCTCCTATACCCTCTCCTATTCAATGTGACAGATTTTAGGAATGCCTGGAAGTTCTCAGCGGGCTTAACTAGATAAAATTTGGTCTTGGAAATTGATTAGTTGTATTGGAGATGAAGAAGCAAAAGCCTGACTTAGCTGAAAAGAGGCTTCGGAAGAGAAGAAATGAGGAAAGAGAAATACAGAGGCACAGGAAGGGTTCTAAAGGGAGGTATTTCTATTTCAAGCTTCATAAGTTACTATTTCCTTCCTTCCGGCCGGCCACCTATGCATCCCTCATTGTTACTAAATGTTTACTGTCTATTACATCCGAGACACAGTCTGTTCTCATAGGTCCTACATTCCAGAAGGAGAAGAAAATTAACTTTTGATCGTGGGAGCACATGACTCAGAGAGACATCTGATTTGGACTAGAAGAAACGTAACCTAAAGAAAGTGCCATTAAGACCTGAATGGTGGTAGGAGGGCTCACTCAAGCAAAGGTGGTAAATGTGTGTGTGTTTGTATGTGTGTAGAAATCAGGAGTATCTAACAGGCTGAAGTACCAGCATGTGAAGAGGGCCAGAGGCAAGAGGTGAGATACGGAGGGTCGTAGTAAAGAGTTTTGACTTTATCCTAAGGGCAAGCGGAGGCAACTTTGACTTTTTGAGTTGACAGTGTGGAGAGACGGAGTGACACAATTGGTTTGTTTGGATTTGTTTTCTGTTTTTTTCTTTCTTTTTAAATAACACCGGGTGCGGTTTAAAAATGCAATTAGCAGAACAAGTACGGCAGCTCAGAGACTAGGTTGGGGACTGATACCATGATGCAGGCACAAAGTGACAAGCTACTGAGAACAAGGAAAAGAGAAAGATCCAGAGGAAAAGACCTGGTGAAAGACCACTCTTCAGAACGACTCACATCTCCTGTCCCCCATCTGTATCACCTCTCAGCGAGAACATGTTCTATGATGTTTGCAGCACCTTTTTTTTTTTTTACTTTTAGAAACCCAGGAAAAAGGGTGGGAATGTTTTTACACAAACATTTTGTATGGACAGGGATGGGATGGACATTCACATTTAGTGGTTGAGACACTAAACATGTCAAGCGTTTTTCCACCAGACACTGTGCAGGTTTGAACCTCAGGACTGTCATTTAGACATTGAGTGACTGTGGGCACTCAGCCTCCCTGGACCTTCGTTTCTTAATCTAAAACTGGTGATAATAATATGCAGCAACATGGATAGACCTGGAGATTATCCTACTAAGTGAAGTCGGAGAAAGACAAATGTCTTATGATATCACTTATATGTGGAATCTAAAAAAAATAATACAAATGAACTTATTTACAAAACAGAAAAAGACTCAGCCTTAGAGAATGAACTTATGGTTACCAGGGAAAAAGGATGGGAGGGAGGCATAGAATTGGAGTTTGGGATGGACATGTACTTTCTGCCATATCTAAAATAGATAACCAAAAATAAATAAATAAATAAAATAAAACAAAATAAAATACAACAAGGTCCTATTGTACAGCACAGGGAACTGTGCTCAATACTATGTAATGGTCTAAATGGGAAAATAATTTGAAAAAGAATAGAAACTTGAATACGTATAACTGAATCACTTTACTGTACACCTGAAATACAACACTGTTAAACAACTATGCCTCAACATAAAATAAAATTTTAAATAATAAATGAAAATAAAAAAACTGATGATGATACCAATAGTATCTATCTCATAACTCTATTGTCAAGACTACTGAATTCATTCACAAAGTATTTGGAGTAGCATCTGATATATAGTAAGCATTTAATTTTAGCTATTTTTATTACTTTTAAAGAAATTAAGAAAACCAGTACTCAAGGTTGAGTTAGATACTGTAAGTTTGAAACTGAGTGGGTGATAAAGGTGGGATTTGAGCCCACACTGTCTCCAAAGCCCAGGTTATTTGTGCTGAATCCATTTGCCTGAACACTTGATGAACTAACACCAGCAGCTTAAAGGAGTGGCTTTGACATAGTGGTTAAAAATATGCTACATTTAAGTAAGACCATGAGGTCAACCACTGTGTGGCTTTGGGAAAGTTATATTACCTCCTGAATCTCAGCAATGTCATCTGAAGATGGGACAGTAACTATACCTATATCATTGTGAGGTAAAGAAGATAACTCATGGAAACGCTTAGAGCTCTCTGCATTTAGTTAGTACTGAGTAAGTGCTAACTACTGCTGGCCCCTGTTCTACTGCCAAGTGATGGGAATGGCACAGCGCCCAGCCACAGGCTGCCTGGGTGACGTGGAACCTAGAGCTCTTTCCACAGGGCACCAGGAGAACAAGCCTTCACCTCTTCTCAGATTGTGGCAGAGACGCTAATGGTAAGGGCCAGTGAGATCACGAGGATAAAGAATCTACACTGATTCAGCGGTAGAAAGAGTAGATCCACAGAAACTCACCCTCTCCCCCTCTGCATAAGCTGTGAAAGGAAGTCCCAGAGTTCACCGACTTAACGTGATCTTCATTTTCTTTTACACTAGCTAACTTTAACTTTCATGAGTTGTTTATCCTCACATATTCTTCCTCTGATCAAAGTTGTCCATTCAACAGTTCTTAACTTTACCTAAGTTTTGGCCTTTGAAATATATTCATCAAAGCTAAACTGAAATTACTAAAATGTTCTAAAGAGCTGATCTTCACCTTTTTCAATGTGACACACATTTTCTTCAATTGGAAATTTGAATTGGGAGCAATCAAGGTCCTTCACCAGGTTATATAACCTGGTTATTTCCCAGGTTATAACCTGGCTTCTTGTGGGCACTACTGCATATGTTTTCTCCCATGAACTCCTGTGATTTTAGGTAATGTATTATTTTTCATTTTTCTTTTCCTGAAAAAAAAAAATGTTTTTCAAAGCATTTAAAGATGGGTCTAGCAAGGACAGACAAACCTTTTTAAAAATCTTCCAAAGCCTACCAGACATGTTTTCATATTTGTTAACACTACATTAATGGACTTAATCGATATCTATCCATTCTGAGGAGGAAAATCTTCCCTTTCATTAATATATCATGTCACAAAATGTTTACCACAGGAATATTTATTTGAGGGCATGATTGCATTTACTGGAGGGCCTTGTTCAGAGTAGATGTTCAGTAAATATTTGTAGGTGATTATAATTACAATGCATGACAACCATGACCTTTTTATATTTCCTCTTCAGGATTATACTTCAAAAGCACTCATTAGGCCAGTGACAATCTAAAGGCACACTGAAACAAGCCAGTTTAAGAAAGAGTCCTTAGTTATTTGGGACTTCCCTGGTGGCTCAGACGGTAAAGCGTCTGCCTGCAATGCGGGAGACCCGGGTTTGATCCCTGGGTCGGGTTTGATCCCTGGGTCAGGAAGATCCCTCCTGGAGAAGGAAACGGCATCCCACTCCAGCACTTGTGCCTGGAGAATCCCATGGATGGAGGAGCCTGGTGGGCTACAGTCCGTGGAGTTGCAAAGAGTCGGACACGACTGAGCGACTTCACTACTCACTCATTTAGTTAAGAAACCTACATTTTTGGCCATGTTGATTAATTTTATTTTTAATTTGACAACAACAGATGTTACTTTTCATGAGCGAGGCTCTGTTTCTTTAGGTATCCATTAGACGATAAACAGTCCATAAGATTCAGATGCATTATTCATTCTTATGTAAATTTTCTTGCAATCTCTCAGAATATTGTTGTTCATTCACTAAGTCATGTCTGACTTTTTGTGACTCCATGACTACAGCATACCAGGCTGCTCTGTCCTCCACTATCTCCTATCAAACACATGACTATTGAGTTGATGGCGATATCTAACCATCTCATCTTCTGCTGTCCCCTTTTCCTTTTGCCTTCAATCTTTCCCAGCATAAGGGTCTTTTCAAATGAGTCAGTTCTTTGTATCAGATAGCCAAAGTAAAAGAGCTTCAGCTTCAACATTAGTCCTGCAGTGAATATTCAGAGTTGATTTCCTGTAGGATTAACTGATTTGATTTCCTTGCAGTGCAAGGGATTCTCAAGAGTTTTCTGTCGTGCCACAATTTGAAAGCATCCATTGTTCTTTATGGTCAGCCTTCTTTATGGTTCAACTCTCACATCCATTCAGGACTACTGCAAAAACTGTAGCTTTCACTATATGGACCTTTGTTGGCAAAGTGATATATCTGCTTTTTAATATGTTGTATTTCCTCCCAAGGAGCAAGTATCTTTGAATTTCATGGCTGCAGCACCATCCCCAGTGATCATGGAGCCCAAGAAAATAAAATCTGTCACTGCTTCCACTTTTTCTCCTTCTACTTGCATTAAGAGATTAGACCAGTAGCATTGATCTTAAATTTTTTCATGTTATTTCAAGGAAGTTTTTTCACTCTCCTCTTTCACTCTCATCAGGAAGCTCTTCAGTTTCTCTTCACTTTCTGCCATTAGAGTGGTATTATATGCATATCTGAAGTTGTTGATATTTTTCTCAGGAATCTTCAATTCTAGCTTGTAATTCATCCAGCCCAGCATTTCACATGATGTACTTTGCTTATAAGTTAAATAAAGAGGGTGGCAATATATACCCTTGTCATACTCCAGTCCCAATTTTGAACCAGTCAATTGTTTCATGTCCAGTTCTAACCACTGCTTCTTGACCTGCATACAGGTTTCTCAGGAGACAGATAAGGTGGTCTTGTACTCCTATCTTTAGGAATTTTCCACTGTTCACTATGATCCACCCAAAAGCTTTGCATAGTCAATAAAGCAGAAGTAGATGTTTTTTCTGGAACTTCCTTGCTTTTTCCATGATCCTATGAATATTGAATATTTGATTTCTTGTTACTCTGCCTTTTCTAAATCCAATTTATATATCTTGGTAGTTCTCGGTTCATACATTATTGAAGCCTAGCTTGAAAGATTTTGAGCATAACCTTCCTAGCACGTGAAATGAGCAGTTGTATGGTAGTTTGAACATTCTTTGACATTGCCCTTCTTTGCAACTGGAATGAAATCTGACTTTTTCCAGTGCTATGGCCACTGCTGAGTATTTGCTGATATTGAATGCAGGTCTTTAACAGCACCATCTTTTAGGATTTTAAACAGATCAGCTGGAATTATGCCATTTCCACTAGCTTTGTTCATAGTAATGCTTCCTAAGGATCCCTCGACTTCACGCTCAAGATGTTCAGTTCTAGGTGAGGGAACACACCACTGTGGTTATTTGGGTCATTAAGACTGCTATATGTTTTTGTTGTTGTTGGGGTTTTATTTTTCTATAGTTCTTCTGTGTCTTCTTGCCACCTCGTCTTAATTTCTTCTGCTTTGTTAGGTCCAAACCATTTCTGTCCTTTATTGTGCCCATCCTTACACAAAATGTTCTCTTGAGGTCTCCAGTTTTCTTGGAGAGATCTCTAGTCTTCCCCTTTTCTTTCCTCTATTTCTTTGCATTGCTCATTTACGAAGGCCTTCTTATCTCTCCATGTTATTCCCTGGAACTGTGCATTCAGTTTGGTATATGTTTCTCCTTCTCCCTTGCCTTCCACTTCTCTTCTTTCCTCACCTATTTGTAGAGCCTCTACAGACAACAGCTTTGCCTTAGTGCATTTCCTTTTCTTTGGGAATGGTTTTGGTCACTGCCTCCTATACAATGTTATGAACCTTTGTACATAGTTATTCAGGTACTCTGTCTACCAAATCTAATCCTTTGAATCTATTCATCACCTCCACTGTATAACCATAAGGGATTTGATTTTGGTAATACTGAATGGCCTAGTGGTTTTCCCTAATTTCTTCAATTTAAGCCCACATTTTGCAACAAGGAGCTCATGATCTGAGCCACAGTCAGTTCCTGGTTGTGTTTTTGCTGACTGTACAGAGCTTCTCTATCTTTGGCTACAAAGAACATAATCAATCTTTTTTCAGTATTAACTATGTGGTGATGTTCATGTGTGAAATCATCTCCTGGGTTGTTGGAAAGAGTGTCTACTATGACCAGGGTGTTCTCTTGACAAAACTCTGTTAGCCTTTGCCTCGCTTCACTTTGTACTCCAAGGTCAAATGTGTCTGTTATTCTGAGTATCTCTTGACTTCCAACTTTTGCTTTCTAATCTCCTATGATGAAAAACACATCTTTTTTTTTTTTTTTTTTTGGTGTTAGTTCTAGGAAGTCTTGCAGGTCACCTTTACCTTCTATGGCATTAGTGATTGGAGCATAGACTTGAATTACTGTGATGCTGAATGGTTTGCCCTGGAAATGAACCGAGAGTATTCTGTTATTTTTGAACTTGTACTCAATTACTGCATTTCAGACTCTTTTGTGGACTATGAGGGCTACTCCATTTTATTAAGGGATTCTTTCCCATGGTAGCAGATATAATGTTCATATGAATTAAATTCACCCATTCCTGTCCATTCTAGTTCACTGATTTCTAAGATGTTGATGTTCAGTCTTGCTTGACCATGTCCAATTTACCTTGATTCATGGACCTAACATTCCAGATTCCAATGCAATATTGTTCTTTACATCATCAGACTTACTTTTACCACCAGACACATCCACAACTAAGCACTGTTTCCACTTTAGCCCAGCTGCTTCATTCTTTCTGAAACTGTTAGTAATTGTCCTCTGCTCTTCCCAGGTGGCCCAGTGGTAAAGAATCCACCTTCCAATGCAGGAGTAGCAAGAGATGTCAGTTTGATCCCTGGATCAGGAATATCCTCTGGAGTAGGAAGTGGCAATCCACTCCAGTATTCTTGCCTGGAGAATCCCATGGATAGAAGAGCCTGGCAGGCTACAGTCCATAAGATCTCAAAGAGTTGGATACGACTGAGCATGCATATTTCAGAGTAGTAAACACATTTTATGGGCAACAGAACATATGAGGTGAACACATTTATTTGCAAGAAAATAAGAAAGCTGGCCAAAGTAATCCTATTGCAAATCTTTTAAAATATTTTCATAATTTTTTTGCTGTTTTTTTTTTCTTTTGTTGAAGTATAGTTGATTTATAATGGTTATATTAGTGTCAGGTACAGCAAAATGATTCAGTTATATACACATATAGTATTTTTCAGAATATTTTCCCTAATAAATTATTACAGAATATTGAGTATAGTTTCTATTAATTCTTTGATTCCATGCAATAATCGTAACTTTTTGTAAGAAGGCAACGTTTTTAATTTACAGTGAAGACTGCAGATATTTAAGTGACTCAACACAATAATGTATGCATAAATGAAAAAGCACTGGGAAAGTTATTCTTCTAGCTCACATGAAAGTCAGTAAGTAGAGGCTTATGTTATGATACAGCTTCATGTTGAAAGTAACTTTTGTTTTTAACTCTAGTCAGTCTCTTCTTGCTCAGATATAAAGAAATACAATTACCCAGTTTTTTTCAAAGACAAAGATTGCAAACCTAAATTGTATCTTTCAGGATCTCTGGAGTAATTACTTGACCATTTTGTTCCCATTAATTTAATAATCTTCAGGATATTAATAAAGAAAAATTACTTCAGAACTGGTGTGGTTATGTCCCAGAAACCTATTTACTCACATATTCTATAATCTTCAGAAATGTGTGTCTGGAGAAATTTAAGGAGTCAGAGGAATGCCAGACCTCATATCCAGACCCACGTTGATAAACCAATAACTCTGTTATCTAATAAGTGCTGTCACTTCAAAAATATGCAAGTTGACTTGAAAACTGAAATGAGGTCAGTAGTTGCATTTAAACTTTTACCAGTTTTCACAACTAATTTAAAGTGTGAATGGTAAAATAAATTGAGAATTTACAGACTATTACCTTTCAGATAAGGATCTTAGTCCTGTAATAGAAACATATAATCGTATGTCTATTCAACTGCCTCACATCACATGATTTTAAGCAATCCCAGTAACTTAAGTGCAAGCCACAAATATCAAGTGTAGGTGGACAATTCTTGACCTGTGACACAAGATGAGAAGAGCCAGCAGATTTCACAGATTACTGTGAAATCAAAATCAGTATCTGGAAAATAGCATTACCCCCCTTCTCTAAAAAATAAAGGATAAAAGCATTCTCTTCTAAGGATTGTTGGCATTTTGTTGAAATCAAAAATATATGCAAGCTTAATCATTACAATAACAAAGCTAACATTCAAGGACCTATGTCCTTCTCATCAAAGTCTACTATTGGACTTCCCTGGTGGCTCAGTGAGTAAAAAACCTGCCTGCAATGTGGGAGACCTGGTTTCAACCCCTGGGTTGGAAAGATCCCCTGGAGGAGGGCATGGCAGCCCACCCCAGCATTCTTTCCTGGAGAATCCCCATGGACAGAGAAGCCTGGGAGGCTGCAGTCCATGGGGTCTCAAAAAATCAGACACAACTGAGCGACTAAGCACACAGCACAGTTGTTGTTATTTCCATTTTATAGATGAGAAAACTGGTTTAGGGAAGTTAAATAAATTGCTTCTGATTACTCACCAAGTGGGAATTGATATGTGCTAGGATTTTAACCTAGGTTATCTGATTCTAGAGGCTGCACTTTTAATTGATACTTAACTAAATAAGTTTAGTGTTAGCTATGGTGAGAGCTTCTTGTCTCAATCTAAATAATCTAAATATTTTTCCATAAGAGATAAAAAGGTAATTATAACTGTTATACACAAATATATCACATCATAATAATACTGTGCTTTTTAATAGAATGCTCACAAAAGACCTTCCATATATATATATTATACGTGTGTGTGTGTGTGTATTCAGGGAAGTGTAATGTGCCTATACTTTCTTATATAAAAATGTACCTGTCATGAGGCATTATTACCTATATAACTCTATGCAGTGTAGTTTAATGTATAGGTCAAGGATTCGGTGCTGGACACAGACGTGAATTGGAATCTCATCTCTGTCAATTATTATCTGTGTGATAATGGGAGAAGCCTTGTGTGTTTGTTTTGCTATTAATTTCACTCAGCATCAAGTTTTTTCCATATGTGAGTAATATAAAAATAGTATCTATTATCTAGGGTTTTGTGGGACTAAATGAGATAATATATAGAAAGTCTTTATGTCATGTCTGCTGCACAGTAACAGTTCAATAAATATTTTTTAATATTAAAATAACAATAATAACATCGAGTTTTTAGGAACACATAAAGAAAAGGCAAGCTTAGTGTATTTATGAGCCTTTAGAAGTAAGAAGAAAGATGTCTTATAAAACACTCTGCCTGATAAGGTCCAAGATTTAATTTCACACCATTGTATCTAAGGTGCTTTTAAGAAATAAAATAATGCTTGACCTTAGCTTTCAAATAGCTCATCTAAATAAGTGGGTTTTTTCCTATAAATTTTTAGAAGATATGGTTTTAAAAATACTATATTCCACTGATTTTGATGATGTACGTATAAGACTTAACACATATCCTGACACACAGTTGGCCCTTAGTAAATGTTGGAAGGTAGGTGGATTCTTTTGCTATTATTTTCTTCTTCTGTCTGTCTATTCTTTGCTGTCCTGAGCACTGCAATAGGAACCACACTATTGCCTAGGAAATGAGTCCTTGGACCAGGAAAGACAGCTTTATCATATTCAAAGGCAGGCGGTTTTGCTGTATTTTTCCCATTCTGGAGAGCAGGGTCATGTCAAACTGAAGAATGAAGCACTTTCCAGATTTACACAAAGGTGAGAAAAAGAGCGATTGGCCATACTTATTCAGGTTGACTCTCTCAGGGTGAGAAATGTGTGTTGTTTTTTTCTAATATTGACACCAAAGCTTCTTTCAGTAACAGAGAAAACCACAGCTGTCACTGGCCTCAGGAATGACAAGCAAAGCTGAGTTTCTCTTTCCAGCTGAGTTCATCTCCAGATAAAGAATTATTCAACTGCGAGCTCAAAGGTGGTGATTGTATTCAATATGGCAGCTTCATGGAGTTAGTAAGGGCTCGAAATGAGGCTACTTCAATTGAGATGTGCTGAGATATACCGAATTGCACATATGTGCTCAGTTGCTAAGTCATGTCTGCCTCTTTGTGACCCCATGGACTGTAGCCTGCCGGGCTCCTCTGTCCATGGGATTCTCTAAGCAAGAATACAGGAGCCAGTTGTGGTTTCCTCCTCCAGGAGATCTTCCCAACCCTGGGATCAAATCCAAGTCTCCTGTATTGGCGGGTGGATTCTTCAGCACTGACTGAGCCACCTGGAAACCTCTACTGAGTTGCAAAGGCTGCTATAAAAGAAACAGAATTTAATGCAATGGGAGATTTCCTAAGACTCTCCATATTGTGGTTTACTAGCATTTATTCTGCATATTTTTAATTATGGTATGATTAAGTTTCACAGAGCCTCCAGACAGAAGTAATTTCATTAACTCTTTAGATAACAACAAGTACAGTAAATAGTGCAAGCTTTTTAGTGCCAGGTTCTATGCAAAGCATGTTTCATCCATTATCTCATTTAATCTTGCTCTATAAAAACTTACACTATTAACTCCATTTTACAGATGAGCTAATTGAGCCTCAGAGGATTACAAGTATAATTAGAAACTTCTAATTATACAGCTAAAACTGGGCAACACTGAGGTACGTGTGACTCAGAGACTATGTAAGGTAAGCTTATGTCCACAGCCTCCCAATCAGTGCTTGTTGAAGCACTGAATTGTACCATATATACAAAAAAATTAAAATGTTTTCATTAAATCCCATTAAATCTTTCTGAAATAAAAGGACATCTTCTTCCAGAGAAAACATTCTTCTGAAGCATTTGACCTGATCTGCTTCCCAGAAAATGCAGTCAAGCTGCAGACAAGGTGAAGTGCTTTCTTCTGTTATTGAATAAAACAACTCAGGTCAAATTGTACCTGCAGGTACTTAGGATCCAATTATACTCGATTTATTGCTAAATTGCTTATGTCAGTAACTAAACCTGTTAGAAGAAAAGATTCACTCCCAAGTATTTCAGGATAGAATGGAAAGTTATAAAATACATCTTTGCCTTTTATTTTATTTCTGAAGCTATTTACTTTTGTCACCAGATAGGCAAATTTCCCTTTTCAACTTTGCAAAATATGCAAAGCCATGGTTATTTGAACACTTGTTTCACTTTATGAAAAAGGAGTGATTCAGTGGTACAGAATTTGCCTGTCAATGCTGGAGGTGCAGGAGATGCCAGTTTGATCCCTGGGTCAGAAAGATGCCCTGGAGGGAGGAAATGGCAACCCACCCCGGAATTCTTGCCTGAAAAATACCATGGACAGAGGAGCTTAGTGGGTTACAGTCCACAGGGTTGCAAAGAGTTGGACACGACTGAGTGACGGAGCATACACGCAGTGATTAGGGAGACAGTCAACCCATTTTAGTAGGCAGATGCCTGAAAAATAAATCCCAGAAAGACACTTAAACTCTATCTTCAGTTCAGTCTTAAAGGACATCAACCCTGAATATCACTGGAAGGCCTGATGCTGAAGTTGAAGCTCCGTTATCCTGGCCAACTGATGTAAAGAGCCAGCTCCTTGGAAAAGACCCTGATGCTGGGAAAGATTGAAATCAAAAGGAGAAGGGGGTGGCAGAGGATGAGATGGTTACATGGCACCGTAGACTCAATGGACATTAATCTGAGCAAACTCTGGGAGATAGTAGAGGACAGAGGAGCCTGGCATGCTACAGTCCATAAAATTGTAAAAAGTCAGATGTGACTATGAACGAAAAGCAAGAACAACTGAGTTCAAAGCTTCTAAAAGACATTTATTGTCTGATGGCTATGAGTAAGAATCTCTTTCAGTTCACTGGCTTCAAGTATCTAAAACAGTGGCATTACAAGGATGGTAGACCATGGGACTGGAAGAAAGGAAAATCAACAACAGCACCACAAATTCACCAACAGCACAAAGCCAGGAACTGTTAACCAGATTGAAGAATGATGTTCTTGGTTCCTTTCTTCTGGGGATATATAAAATAGTTCAAACATGTCATTTCATTTATCTGTACAGTCTTTCCCTGGAGTAGTGGAAATTCGTAGTGATTCCCATTCAGCAACAGATAACAAGGAAGCAGAAATGATTCACAGACTTGGCCCAAGTCCTCTAATCAGCTGCTGATAGCCACTTAAGCATTCAAAATCTCCTTCAAAGAAACAAAGTGCAGAAGAAGAGAATGTTGAGCTACCCAGAAAGTTTTCAAAGAAGAAAATTCAGAATTCACAGGAATTTGGTAGAAGCCAATTCTGACACTGTGTTCAGTTCAGTTCAGTTCAGTCACTAAGCTGTGTTCAGTTCCAGCCAACTCGGACTCTTTGTGACCCCATGGACTGCAGCACACCAGGCCTCCCTGTCCATCACCAACTCCTGGAGCTTACTCAGACTCATGTCCATAGAGTCAGTGATGCCATCCAACCATCTCATCCTGTCACCCCCTTCTCCTCCCGCCCCCATCATCAGGGTCTTTTCCAATGAGTCAGTTCTTCGCTTCAGGTGGCCAAAGTATTGGAGTTTCAGCCTCAACATCAGTACTTCCAATGAATATTCTGGACTGATTTCCTTTAGGATTGACTGGTTTGATCTCCTTGCAGTCCATGGGACTCTCAAGAGTCTTCTCCAACACCACAGTTCAAAAGCATCAGTTCTTCGGTGTTCAGCTTTCGTTATGGTCCAGCTCTCACAGCCATACATGACTACTGGAAAAACCAGAGTTTTGACTAGATGGACACTGTGTACTTTACAGAAACTGTCAAGATTCCCATGGTGCGTGCTCATAGCAACTTTTGGACTCAGAGGGAGAGGGAGAGGGTATGATGATTTGGGAGAATGGCATTGAAACATGTATAATATCATGTAAGAATCGAAATGCCAGTCTATGTCTGATGCAGGATATGACACGCTTGGGGCTGACGCGCGGGGATGACTCAGAGAGATGTTGTGGGGAGGGGGGCGGGAGGGGGGCTCACGTTTGGGAACGCATGTACACCTGTGGTGGATTCATGTCAATCTATGCCAAAACCAATACAGAATTGTAAAGTAAAAATTAAAAATAAATAAATAAATTAAAAAAAAAAAAAAAGAAATGGCAAGGATCATATTTTAGTTAGCAAGCGGTACTGCATGAAGTGTTATTACAGAAATTATGTAAGTATCATGGAATGTGTCCTGACTTAGACAAAATGAAAGCAAGTCAAAGGTGTAGGACTTCTGTAATAAAGTCAACAGAAAACAATTTAAGTGCAAATTTTAAGCAACTTCTCAAGATGGCCTCAAATTCAAAATATGTCAACTTATGCATAGAACTTTCACAAAATATTAAAGAATTTCAGCTTGTTTAAACATAATATTCTCAGGCTTCCCCTTTATCCAAAAATTTTCACAAGAGAAAATATTTAATAAAAGTCTTATATCCTTTCATTTGGTGCCAATTATTCTCCTTCGATGGAATTTTCCTCTGGTTTCCCTACTCCACCCAACTTTGTAACTTCTCACTGATTCCAGCTTGCCTTTATAAGATCCTATTTGGTATTTTCATAGCATGAATGATCCTTACCATATACTACTTTTCATCATAATCTTAAAAACTTACCTATATTGTAAAAGTTACAATACTACGATGTTAACCAATACTAACTGGGTTCTTACCAACAACTTGACACTATACTAAATGTTTTATATATACAATCTCATTTAATCCTTACAATATGCCGCTGAGGTAGGCACATTTATCACTCCCATCTTAGATATCTGGAAAAGAAACTTACCCAGATTCTTATGGTACCTTATCTTCAGAAAGTTAGAAAAAGGACTGACTGCTGAGAGACAAAAATTTCCATATTTTTACTCATCCAACAGATATGTACTGAAAGCCTACTGGGCCCAGAGTCTGAATGAGCAAACATAAGAAAGTACATGTAATAAGTCTCCCCAAAGTGCTCTCAGGCTAAGGGAGAATACAGTCAGGCAAACTTACAATTGGAAATATTGGCTCAAATAAGCCATAATATAAAGCATGCATGAGGTGTCACAGCACAGAGTAGAAAGGGATTATATTAGAGAAGGATCTGCAGAGGATGTTTGGGCTGGCTTGGTGGGATCATTAGGCAAGATGAGAAGAATGGCAGGCTCAAAGGCCCATGACAGGGGAGAGCCTGTTGATTAGAGGGTGGAACAGGTATGCTGGAGGGATAGCAGAGTCAGGTCAGGAAGACTCTGGCATAGGCAGGCTACAGAAGCCAACTGTACTCTGCAGGGCTAAGGAGACATTGATAGATGGTTAAGCAACAGGGGACTGCTAATGAGAAGCATGGTGACAGGAGTGGCAAGCATCAGAGCAGAAATCAGGTTATCCTCGACTTCTGTCTCTAGGAGCACCCCATCGTGTATGTTCTGCACGCTCGATGTCTTACCTGTCCTGGCTTCCTCATTACTCTGTTTTCTCTCTTTCTTATATTTTCATTGATTTTGCTTTCAATCACTTTAACACGTCACCAGTTCCCCCTGTTTAGCATTTGTTATCCTTATTTAATGTCATTCACACACACTGAGAGCCAAGCTTATCTGTGTGTGCGTGTGTGTGTGGGGGGGGGGGTTAGAAGAGTGAAATGAATGAAGATGAAAAAGACATAGCCCCTGCCTTTCCAATAAAACTTGGGGGCCACTCATATTCAAAGCAGGTATTGGTAAATCATTTACACATTTTCTCTCTTGAACAACCACATTATTTTTACATGTACGGAAGTCTCAATTGGCTTTTAAATTATTTGTGGCTGGTGGGTCATAATAGGAGAAAGTGTTCTTATAAAAATTAAACATTATGTATATATATATATGTATCATAGACACAATAAAATCCCTCAGTAGCTGGGTACACAGCCGGTGCTCAGAGAAAAGAGGTAGGGTGAATATGAATCTAAAGTCTAGTTTGACTATTAAAATTTCAATCCTATTGATACCCTCAGAGCAGAAGGGAGGAGGAGGAAATTAACCTCTTGGAGGCAAAGGGACCTTTCCACACCTACTAAATTATACCCCACAGCCACACACCTATCGGCTGACCCCATCAATGGAGATCACCAGCTTCTTTCACCTGGGCTTGCAGACCACGTGCTGGGAAGATCTCTCAGCTGTCAAATAAAGTCGGGAGTATATTTTACGCACCAAGCTCAAAAGATGTTTGACTACCCACTCATTTTGTACAATTCCCCAAGCTTGATACAGAATAAGAAAGCCATGTCATGAGTTGGTGACTGCTGCTCAAAGTCTTCTATAAGAGACCTCAAAAAGGAATTTTGAAATGTATTAATATTTGACAGAATGTCTTGACTTCTAAGGCATCAGCAATAACTTTGGCATTGCAATTCAGTTTTGCCCACCTATGTCTTTAGAAAGAACGAAACATTCCATGGATACAAGAACTCTTTAAAGTAATAAAACCAAAAAAAAAATAAATAAATAAAGTAATAAAACCACATAATTTTTAGCTTTAAGAATCTACATACTGCTTTTATATGAATCATCACAATTAGTTCTCCAGTGTTTTTTAATCCACCAAAATATTATTTTTATACATTAGCTCTCAGACTCTCTGCACATACTTTACCCAAAGGGCATTCGAATAAGGTTCCTAAGGATAAATCTGTCTCAGATTTTCTATACGGGTTTAAAATGAAACAAACTTCAAAGTTCACTGGAAATATAGACCAGCTATTATTAACCCACAGAGTAAGTATTCTATGAAAGCTACTGGTTAGTATTTTCACTGATGCTCTTGTGACTGACAGAAAACATTTATTCCTTATATGGAGGGAAAACCCAGTTGTATCCACTTTAGGGGAAAAATCAAATTAAGTGTGAGATGAAAACCTTGAAGACGCAGTTCAGATGAAGACAAATGAGTTATCCAAACAGGACCTTTCTACACATTATTTCATCACTTCTCACTCTTGACCAAAATGCTCATCTTCATCAAATTTTGTAGCTTTCTCTTAAATCTCTGTGCTTAAACTATTCTCATATGTAATTCTTTACAATACCATATATGTATTTAAAACTTCTATGATGGTGGAAATAGCACTGAAATTGACCTGGAATTGAATATGATCTCTCCCATTTACTGACTGTGTAGTCTTGGACAAATGGCTTTGATAATCCAAGCTGTGTTTTCTCATAGGGATGCTTTAAGGACTAAGTGGGATAAATAGCTCAAAATATAGAAGAACTCAAGAAACAGACTCTCCTATCAATAACGTTTTGAATTAGTGATCAAAATGCCCCACTCTCCCATGAAGATACCGTGGTCACATATTCCCTTTTAAAAATCTCCTTATTCTTTTATAACCTTTAAAATGAACTTGCTTAAAGCACACTTTATTAGAATAAACAGCACCTATTACCTTTGCTTCTTTGCCCTATGTTTGTCCAGTATCATCAACTGCGTCTCTTGTGACTAATCATGCTTCCCAGGTGGCTCAACGGTAAAGAATCCTCCAATGCAGGAGACAGGTGTTCGATCCCTGGATCGGGAACATTCTCTGGAGTAGGAAGCGGCAACCCACTCCAGTATTCTTGCCTGGAAAATCCCAGGGACAGAGGAGCCTGGCAGGCTACAGTCCATGGGGTCACAGAGTCGGACACAACTGAGCACATGAGCATGCGTGCCCATGAGCAATTGTATTTTACAATATACTACAATTGTGAATCTGTTGGCAGAGCACCAATGACCATTTATGCTTTTGTATCTCATTAATAAATCTAAAGATAAATTACTCATTTTCCCATTAAAAAAGTTCCTTTATTAGCACAGTATTTTGAAAGAATATACCAGAATGTTAAGAGATGAGCACTCATTTCTCCTAATCAATTTAAATGGTAGTAGGCAGAGTTTCATTACAAACTGTTCTATACTGTAATATAGTTTGAAAACCATATCCCATTCAAGTTAATATTTGCTTGTCCAATTTTTCTGGTAATTACAATTATTTTAGGAAAATGCCTTGAATGAACACCAATTCGAGGCCACAAACATGAGACCAGTGGGGACACAGAGTCTGAATTACAGAACTTGATGATGGGCTGCTGGCTGCTCTCACAGGGAGAACTTAAAGACCATCCTTGACTCTGACATGTTTGTGCTCAGTAACTCAGTCGTGTTCGACTCTTTGTGACCCCATGGGTTATAGCCTGCCAGGCTCCTGTCCATGGGATTCTCCAGGCAAGAATACTAAAGTGGGTTACCATTTCCTCTCCAAGGGATTTTTATGACCCAGGGATCGAACCCGTGTTTCTTATGTCCCCTGCATTGCAGGTGGATTCTTCACCGTCTGAGCTACCAGGGAAGCCCCCTAGAATGCTGTGCAAGGTCACAGAGCAAAGGCATGGTGGAGCCTCAACTTTCACTTGGGTGGTGTACCTCTCAAGTTCCCTCAATGTTTTTTTAAAAAGCTACTTAAAATATCCCCTTATGTTTATAAACAACATAAAGTTTATAAAAATATAGCAATGTCCAAAAATTCAGTCCCTATGAGGAAAGTAGGTGGGAGCTCAGAAATATAAGCCTACTTTTTACTTCTATGACTTTTTTTTTTTTTTCTGCTGCTGCTGCCGCTAAGTCACTTCAGTCGTGTCCAACTCTGTGCGACCCCATAGACGGCAGCCCACCAGGCTCCCCCGTCCCTGGGAATTCTCCAGGCAAGAACACTGGAGTGGGCTGCCATTTCCTTCTCCAATGCATGAAAGTGAAAAGTGAAGGTGAAGCTGCTCAGTTGCGTCTGACTCTTAGCGACCCCACGGACTGCAGCCCACGGGATTTTCCAGGCAAGAGGACTGGAGTGGGGTACCATTGCTGTCTCCATTTTTTTTTTCTGAGGATATGCTTATTCCTTTTATTCACAATTGTTTTTCAGTTGTCAGTTGGTGATCAAGTTCACCAAGTGCTATACATCAAGCTGGAAACTAAAGGAGGAAAGTTGGGTGCTATAATTCAAGCAGTTTGCAAAAGAGTTGATCTGGAGTGTATTTAATCAGCCACATAATTGTTACTGTACTGTGTGGTAATTAGGTGTGGAGTGGTTTATGTAAATGAGCATATTGCAACTAACTACTGTCAATACAGAATTTTTTTGGTAAGACCTTACAGTGTATAAATTGTGTTCACATACATGATCTCATTTAATTATTTTTATCTTTTCTTTTTCTTTTTTCCCTGCTAACTCTAGTACTTTAAGGGTCAGTTGTGGGGAAAGCAGAGAGAATTTCGATAATTTCTGAGATTCTCAGGATCACTGACGGAAGTAATGTGGCTTGTAAAAAAACATTGAGGGAGATTGAGAGGTTCACTCACCCAAGTGAAAGTTCAGGCTCCACCATGCCTTTGCTCTGTGACCTTGCACAGCATTCTTACATTATCTGAATCAGAGTTTTCTCATCTGGAAGAGGAAGAAGAGGGCTAAACTGCCTTAGGTCCAGAAAGACTAGACCTCATTGTACATCTTGTTTGTGTCCCTTACCAGGTGAGAAGATTTGAATATATTCCAAAGCCTTAAATCAGCAGCAAGAAGCATTGGTTTCCCTTCCTTTTCATCTCAATATTTAAGGTACAGGAAAAACAATACTCCTTTCTCCTACTGGAAGGTCCTGGAAATTCTTCAGATTATTCCTTTATTCCTGGTTTGTGTCCCTAAGAAATCGGGATACAAACAAACAATATATTGAGCCTGACCTAGGACAGGCTGGTCCTTAAACTCTACAGTGAGATTCACCTACAAAAATAAAAGTGAAAAATGAGATGAAATAGCCTCTGGGAAGGAAGGAAGAAGTGGGAAGAGAGAGATGGAGCTGTAATGCTTTGTCAGAATGCCTGCTCTTCCAAGAAGGGAACCAGAATCCAGTAAGCAATCTTCTCTCTTTTAGGACCTAAGGTCTCTGTCCCTTCTCCCAAACATTACTTAATTTTAGACTGTGCCCAAGACTACCTAGGCCACCAGTTATAGGGAAGAATGTTATATATCACTCCAGAGCAATTCCTCACACATGTAGCCCTCACAATCACCACACACACACACATACACACACACACTGCAACTTACTGGGAACTATGCTGGCCTCTAAATATCTTTCTATATCAATGTGCAATCATAATATTAGCCCATGTCTCAAGCCTATGACATAACTAAACTGAAATAATAAAACACCGTAATAACCAACTGCTAAAGAAATGCTGCTAGATAATATTATCCATAAATTATGCTTCACCATATGGCCCTGAGATTAGCCACATACTGAACAACTTGGCAACATGTCCCATCAAAGAATGTGTTTTTAGAGTGGGAACAAAATTGTGTACTCTGTTATTTGGGCGCTGGTAATCATCTACTAGTGAAAGTTAATTCATCAGATATGAGTCCATAAATAAATTAAGGCATATCTCCACACATATATCCATCACAAATTTGCCTATTTATCCTTATATATTTCTCTACATAGTTATAATTCTAACGCGGTCCTTCAGACCAATTCAGAACCAGCTGTTTCTATTGTTCTCCTTCCTCCACGCTCTGTCATTTAGCATGGAATTTTATACCTCATCTCAGAGCGAACGTTAATTATATTGACAACCTCCATAAAATGATCATTTCTACCCACTAGGACTTCTAGGTCATCCTAGCAATGAGTTGGCTGCCTGCCAGCTCTGGGGCTATCTGTGATAACTTGGTCCTCCTGTTTAGACACAGTCCTGCCATAACCATTAACTCCAACAGTTTTGTAAAGTAATGTTTAGTGAGAGCTTTATAGTCTTTATTTCATAGCAATTTTCCCACTTCTCCATCACAGATGCTCATGAAGGACCATATTCTGAGAAATAAAGGAATCCATACAGCTAGATTCTCAATACAGAAAGATGGGTTCAACCCCTGTGTGGTTGTAGAGACCTAAAACACGTCAGGAAGAAGCCCATTGGCACTTTGCACCCTCCAGACCCTCTTCTCTAGAGTAAGTTAATTTTTCCGGGGAAACTCCGTTTCTGGTGCTACTCAAGTGTTCATGCTGGGAGTAGATGCTCATTTTCTTTGTGTCTAATGATAAGAACAAGAGCAGAGACACACAGGTGGCCAAAAAAAGCTGATAAAGCAAATCTCACTGGCTGAACACAAAATCTGCAATGCTAATTATTTCTGAGAAGTCTGGTGGAGCAGTCATTCACCTTGATTCATGAGATCTGAAGTCTAGGTCCTCAAATCCTAAACTCCTATACCTTCCTGAGAGTGGGCCAGGGGATACTTCCTTACCTGGTATGCACAAATGTCAAGCGACCACCAACGTCCCCTAGATAACATTCAATAAGTAACTCGAGATACCGAATGGTTACACTGAACTAGGCAAACTGTCTAAATGTTAACTGGCATATTAGATGTAACTTCATTCAATAAAAACAGGAGGTCCCCTACATTCGACTCTTCAAGTAGCACACTTTCAAAGATGGGAACTGTGTTCCATCAGCGTTAGGCATGAGTGAAACTGCAGCTTGCCCTTCATCTCCTATTACTGATGATTCTCTATCTCCACTATCATCTCCTTCCTCTCTCTCCTCCCGTCAATAATTCTTTGCCTGTTCCCTAGATGCCAGCCCCTGTATACCAGCTGTTGTACTTACTGTACTACTATGTATTTTTCAAGGTACTGTAAGATTATTTTTTTTTTAATTTTTGTGTTTGTTTTATGTATTATCTGTGGGGAAGAGTATTATAAATCTATTACAGTACAGTACTATATAGTGGATTGTGTTAGCTGGGTACCTAGGCTAACTTTGCTGGATTTATAAACAAATCGGACTTACAGACGTGCTCTCAGATTGGAACTCATTCATATGCAGGGGACTTAAAATGTATTTTTTTTTGAGAATGATACACTGAGGCATAGAAAGATGGACATGAGACATCTGGTCTCCCAAAGCTTACAGTTGATCTTGAGATATCGGACTCATATGTTAATAATTATAAACATAAACAATATATCATAATCAGTCTTGTGAGAGGTGTAAAAACCAGGTAAAAGTTGAAAACAGGAAGCAGTCACCTTCAGCTGAAGGCTTGGAACACAGCTTGTACTTGCTCAGGAGTCTTCCTGTCCTAGGAAAGCTTCACTGGGGAGGTGCCTTCTGAAGTAGACCTTGGGAGATGCTTATCATCTGAAAGACTCTATATACGCTACCCATGCCCCTCTGCTGCACCCATACTGACTTTCTTTCATAGTCATACTCTGCTGCTATCTGACTTAGGTCTTCTGAAACAGCCTCCTCCTCTCTTCACTAACACCTCCACATTATTCCTCAAGGAAGTCTTCTGTGAATTCAACCCCAAACTTGGTCACCCTGCTATCATATAAACTTGCACTTGGCCTTCACAGCACCGACCATGGTTTGTAATTTTGCATTTCTATGGATGACTTTCTCAAATTAAGAACTGATGCCCTTTCTAGAATACCAGTTGCATAAGGAGGGAACCTGTTCTCCTTTGTTCAATATGACTCCGTACAGCTAAATACTCAAAGTACACATAAGAGGCACTTGGCCTTGGTGGGCCAGGGGCCTGCATGGCTGACGTGAGCAAAAAATATATAGGCAGAAACCTTGAAGGTTGAATAGGAATCAGTTACACTTTGTAGCTAAAAAATAAAGATGTGGGAGCAATGAGAAATAGGCCAAGTAGGGGAGTTTGGGGCCACATCACTGAGTGTGAAATCTTACTCATTGTTCTGTGAAATCTTGCTGAGTCTCACCAGTAAGGACGCATCACACTCTCCAAGTAAATACTTTCTTGCTTTTGCTGTGGAGTGACTTCTGTTTACTACATACCACATTAAATGGTATAAGGGCAGAAAAACGTCTTATTCATATTTATATCCCCACAGCCCCAAGCAGAATGTTCACAGTAATTCTTTAGGGAAAAGTGCATTGAATTGATATTGTTCAGTAGGACAGGAAGACACCTGAGCAGGTAGAAGTCGTGTTGCAAGTGGCACTGTGGGAAATAAAATAAATGGGAGTTTACAGAAGAGATGAGCACTGGAAAGACACCCGTGCTGGTTACCAAGCTACTATCTCAGCCCTAAATCCATCCTTCGTCCTGTTTTCTAAGACTGACCCCATCAATCAACAAACTACTTTTCTCCTTTGTCAGCCAGAACACTATTAAGGTCTGCCTGGAAGAACCTAGTGGAAGGCTGGGAGGCAGGAGGAAGGACGGGGAGCTTGCTTCTTCGGGCTTGCCTGCACTTTCTGATTGACCTGCCCTGCTACTGGACTTCAGCCTGGCCTGCAGCCACTCGTTCTACTTTTCGACTTTCTTCAACCCTCCCAGAAGCAGCCTCAGCATGTCTCCAGCTCCAAGAGCCACCAGAGGTGTCCCCAGAACAGAGGTTCCAGATATTCATCGAAGCTCAATGGTACCCTCTTCTCAAAAGTCTGGCTCGCAGCTCTGCAAGGCCCCTTTTCCAAGCTTTTGAGTTCTAAATGTCCACCTCTTCTCTTGAAAGTCCTGAGCCCTAAAGGTGTAACTGTCTCGCAGTTATTCTCTCTGTTAACTCGTTTCCTTTCCAGTCCTACCCTTAAGCTGCTCAATTTCTATATTAAATCAGCTCTGCAAAATAACTCATAGGATCCAGTTTTCTCTTCATACACTTGATACAGTACTGATGGTTAAAAGACTAGTTAAGAGGTTAATACAGTAGTTCAAGGACAAGGTAATAAGTCTCCCAATGCAGCAGATGAGACTAAGAATAAAAATAACAATAATATCAACTAATTCTTAATGAGCACTAGGCTTGTGCTTTGTATGAAATGTGTTATTTAATCATCACAACATTTCTATGAGGTGCAGAGCCAGAGAAGGCTCAGTTACATTTAGATACCGAAGCACAGAGAAGTTAAGTCACTTGCACAGGCTGGCCAGAAAATAACTGGTGAGACAATGATGGCGACCTGCTTCAAACTACACACCATGACAGTGCCTTCAACACTTTAGGGGATAATTCTTACTTAGTTTCCTTGCCACCACAATGGCTCACCAAAATAACAGGCCATCTATAAGTGGCAATGTAACAAAGCTGGAAATGGTAACAGAGCACAAGGGAAAAAATCATGTTGATGAAGGAGACGTAGAAAGGTTCCACAGATAAGTTAGCACATAAATATTTAATATACCCTCAGTACTTGAATTCCCACTTGCTAATTGTTTTTATTTTCTTATTTGTATTTTGAATTATTTTCCTTTGATTTAAAAGGGAAATAACAAAAAGTGCAGATAAATATTATCTACATTTGTATTCACTGAATGCCTGAATGTCCATATTTTGACAACTAAAAACCTAGTGAAACAAAATAAGATAAAATAAAATTTCTCACTGAATCTCTTCTTCCTCTGGGGCTGTATTGATATGCTATTGATACAAAGAAAATTTAAATTCTTAAAAATTATGACATGTACCTCAAAAGTACAGCACAGCTTTATAAAAGATAAGCAAAAATAATCATATATAATGTATCACAGTCTCTTCTGTTTCATCTCCAGGGGTCTCTACTTATGTGGTCCCCTGGAGAGGAAGGGCAAACTATTTCAGCATTCTTGCCTTGAAAACCCATGAACAGTAGGAAAAGGCAAAATGACAGGATATTGAAAGAAGAACTCCCAGGGTCAGTAGGTGCCCAATATGCTACAGGAGATCAGGGGAGAAATAATTCCAGAAAGAATGAAGGGATGGAGCCAAAGCAAAAAACAATACCCAGCTGTGGATGTGACTAGTGATAGAAGCAAGGTCCGATGCTGTAAAGAGCAATATTGCATAAAAACCTGGAATGTCAGGTCCATGAATCAAGGCAAATTGGAAGTGGTCAAACAGGAGATGGCAAGAGTGAACGTTGACATTCTAGGAATCAGTGAACTAAAATGGACTGGAATGGGTGAATTTAACTCAGATGACCATTATATCTACTACTGCGGGTAGGAATCCCTTAGAAGAAATGGAGTAGCCATCATGGTCAACGAAAGAGTCTGAAATGCAGTACTTGGATGCAATATCAAAAACGACAGAATGATCTCTGTTCATTTCCAAGTCAAACCATTCAATATCACAGTAAGCCAAGCCTATACCCCAACCAGTAACACTGAAGAAGCTGAAGTTGAAAGGTTCTATGAAGACCTAGAAGACCTTTTAGAACTAACACCCAAAAAAGATGTCCTTTTCATTATAGGGGACTGGAATGCAAAAGTAGGAAGTCAAGAAACACCTGGAGTAACAGGCAAATTTGGCCTTGGAGTATGAAGTGAAGCAGGGCAAAGGCTAATAGAGTTTTTCCAAGAGAACTCGTTGGTCATAGCAAACACCCTCTTCCACCAACACAAGAGAAGATTCTACACATGGACATCATGAGATGGTCAACACCAAAATCAGACTGATTATATTCTTTGCAGCCAAAGATGGAGAAGCTCTATACAGTCAGCAAAAACAAGACCAGGAGCTGACTGTGGCTCAGATCATGAAATCCCTATTGCCAAATTCAGACTTAAATTGAAGAAAGTAGGGAAAACCACTAGACTATTCAGGTATGACCTAAATAAAATCCCTTATGATTATACAGTGGAAGTGAGAAATAGATTTAAGGGACTAGATCTGATAGACAGAGTGCCTGATGAACTATGGATGGAGGTTTGTGACACTGTGCAGGAGACAGGGATCAAGACCATCCCCATGGAAAAGAAACGCAAAAAAGCAAAACGGCTGTGTGAGGAGGCATTAGAAATAGCTGTGAAAAGAAGAGATGTGAAAAGCAAAAGAGAAAGGAAAGATATAAGCATCTGAATGCAGAATTCCAAAGAATGGCAAGGAGAGATAAGAAAGCCTTCCTTAGCAATCAGTGCAAAGAAATAGAGGAAAACAACAGGATGGGAAAGACTAGAGATCTCTTCAAGAAAATTAGAGATACCAAGGGAACATTTCATGCAAAGATGGGCTCAAAAAAGGACAGAAATGGTATGGACCTAACAGAAGCAGAAGATATTAAGAAGAGGTGGCGAGAATACATGAAAGAACTGTACAAAAAAGATCTTCACGACCCAGATAATCACAATGGTGTGATCACTCACCTAGAGCCAGACATCCTGGAATGTGAAGTCAAGTGGGCCTTAGAAAGCATCACTACGAACAAAAAAGCTAATGGAGGTGATGGAATTTCAGTTGAACTGTTTCAAATCCTGAAAGATGATGCTATGAAAGTGCCAGCAAATTTGGAAAACTCAGTAGTGGCCACAGGACTGGAAAAGGTCAGTTTTCATTCCAATCCCAAAGAAAGGCAATGCCAAAAATTGCTCAAACTACTGCACAATTGCACTCATCTTACATGCTAGTAAAGTAATGCTCAAAATTCTCCAAGCCAGGCTTCAGCAATACGTGAACCATGACTTCCAGATGTTCAAGCTGGTTTTAGAAAAGGCAGAGGAACCAGATATCAAATTGCCAACATCTGCTGGATCATCGGAAAAGCAAGAGAGTTCCAGAAAACATTTATTTCTGCTTTATTGACTATGCCAAAGCCTTTGACTGTGTGGATCACAATAAACTGTGGAAAATTCTGGAAGACATGGGAATACCAGACCACCTGACCTCCCTCTTGAGAAATCTGTATGCAGGTCAGGAAGCAACAGTTAGAACTGGACATGGAACAACAGACTGGTTCCAAATAGGAAAAGGAGTACGTCAAGGCTGTATATTGTCACCCTGCTTATTTAACTTCTATGCAGAGTACATCATGAGAAACGCTGGACTGGAAGAAGCACAAACTAGAATCAAGATTGCCGGGAGAAATATCAATAACCTCAGATATGCAGATGATATCACTCTTATGGCAGAAAATGAAGAGGAACTAAAAAGCCTCTTGATGAAAGTGAAAGAGGAGAGTGAAAAAGTTGGCTTAAAGCTCAACATTCAGAAAACGAAGATCATGGCATCTGTTCCCATCATTTCATGGGAAATAGATGGGGAAACAGTGACAACAGGGGCTGACTTTATTTTTGAATTTTGAGCATTACTTTACTATCATGTAAGATGAGTGCAATTGTGCGGTAGTTTGAACATTGTTTTGCATTGCCTTTCTTTGGGATTGGAATGAAAACTGACCTTTTCCAGTCCTGTGGCCACTGCTGAGTTTTCCAAACTTGCTGGCTTATTGAGTGCAGCACTTTCACAGCATCATCTTTCAGGATTTGAAACAGTTCAACTGGAATTCCATCACCTCCACTAGCTTTGTTCGTAGTGATGCTTTCTAAGGCCCACTTGACTTCACATTCCAAGATGTCTGGCTCTAGATTAGTGATCACATCATCATGATTATCTGGGTTGTGAAGATTTTTGTACAGTTCTTCTGTGTATTCTTGCCACCTCTTCTTAATATCTTCTGCTTCTGTTAGGTCCAGACCATTTCTGTCCTTTATCGAACCCATCTTTGCATGAAATGTTCCCTTGGTATCTCTAATTTTCTTGAAGAGATCTCTAGTCTTTCCCATTCTGTTGTTTTCCTCTATTTGTTTGCATTGATAACTGAAGAAGGCTTTCTTATCTCTTGCTATTCTTTGGAACTCTGCATTCAGATGCTTATATCTTTCCTTTTCTCCTTTGCTTTTCGCCTCTCTTCTTTTCACAGCTATTTGTAAGGCCTCCCCAGACAGCCATTTTGCTTTCTTTAAAACTTTGGAGAGATTCAATCAAGTAACACAACATTTGGCAATATTTGTGAAAGAACTTGGCAAATGGTCTTAAGCTTCATTAATAGCTTCTGCCAATATTGTCTTCAGTGGTATCAGCTGGTCATGAATCCTGTCTTCACAGAGAAAATGAGGCTGATATCTCTTCATCAAACATCATGTGCAGAAAGAGGGTAAAGCACAAACTTCTTTAGTGGACTGCTGTGTTCACAAATGCGGAACTGGACACACACTTTGGAGTGAGGGACCACCTATCGGCAACTCTCAGAAAACGCTTTCAGAATGGGTATCTGGCATTATTCCGGCTCACTTCCCACGTTCACATAACACCCATGAGAGCACCAGGTCCTGAACAGGGGAGCACCCAAGAGCATGCTGGATACAAGCCTGGCTTTGTACAGGGAATGAGTGAATGGGGGTGTGCATTGTATTGGATTTGCCAAAAGGTTCAGTCTGGTTTTCCATAGCATCATATGGAAAAACCTGAATGAATATTTTGGCCAACCCAATAGTTTCAAATAAGTAATTAGCAAGCCTAAATCGTACTGTTGGATTATGAAAATATGCATCATCTCCTGATCAAAGTTTGCTAAAACACCCAAAATCCAAGGGAATCCTAAAAATTGGGTACAAATGGCAAATTCTCCCTAAAGTACACCCTTTGAGCTGGTTCTGTATCGTGTAGTGGAACAGTTTTGACTTCTACCCAGACTGAACTTGGTTTCTCTCTAGGTTCTGTCACTCACTCTCTGGCCTTAGGTAAATCATCAAACCATTCTTGCTTCAGTGCTGTCATCAGCAAATAAGGACCAGAGGAGGCCTCCTCTCCAGAGCTGCTGACGTAATTGACCACCGTAAGGCACAGAGAACTTGCTAGTGCTAATGCCTGTGTGCTCAGTTGACTCAGTCCGACTCTTTGTGCCCTATGGACTGTAGCCCACCCGGCTCCTCTGGCCGTGGAATTTTCCAGACAACAATACCGAAGTGCGTTGTCGTGCTCTCCTCCAGAGGATCTTCCTACTCCGGGGGACCTTCTGGCCCGAGGGATCGAACTCACATCTCTTGTGTCTCCTGCACTGGCAAGCAGATTCTTTCACTAAGCCACCCGGGAAGTCCACAGACAACACTCAGCTCAGTGCCTCCTTGTTTCCACTCAGGACAGTTTCCAAGATACGACGGTCTGTGTAGCATCCATATTTGTAAGGAAGCTTTCGGCTCTTCTGTTGTGTCACTAATGCCCTCTATAACATGGCAGTAATTCCCAAAGTTCTTGTTTAGCAAGTCAAATTCTCTGAGAAAAAATTATATTTTTATCCAGAAAACCATGACACAATGCAAAATGTTATCTCTCTTCACCACCATCAGCTCCTCCAAGGGCTTCCCTGGTAGCTCAGCAGTAAAGAATCTGCTTGCAATGCAGCGGACGCAGGTTTGATCCCTGGGTTGGGAAGATCCCCTGGAAGAGGGCTTAGTAACCCACTCTAGTATTTTTGCCTAGAGAATCCCATGGACAAAGGAGCCTGGCTGGCTAGAGTCCATAGGGTCGCAAAGACTCAGACATGACTGAAGCGATTTAGCACACATAGGCACAGCTCCTTTAAAAGCTAGAACAGGGAAAAAAGAAGTGTTTTGGTGTATACTTGGATGTGAGGCAGATGCTGAAATCCCTGTAACCTTCTGAGGGCAGAGAACATTCTGCTATCATTTTTATCAAAGCCAACTAGAAGGCTTCCACAAGGCAAAGATGTCTAGAAAGGTTTTTTTTTTTTTTAATTTAGCTTTACTTCTGGTAAAAATTTATGGATGTATTTATGTATTTACCTGTGAAGGGTTCTCTCTAAAATTAGCTGTTTCATGCATCTCCTAGCTACTCCCAACTTCCTCTTCAGTGTAAGAAGCAAAGGTAAAGGAAAGCTAATAAGAAAATGCATGAAATAATATGTGCAGTTTGAAAGCATTTTTGAAAATGTAAAAAGCAGCATAAGAGTTCATGTAATAACTTTACCCCATCAAGTTACAATTTTATTTCTAAAAGGAAATTTGGGGGAAGTGAGATACAGTCACTTTGTGCTTTGAAATTCTCCTGTTGGCAGAGCTTGAGTTTTGTCTGAAAGCTATCACCCTCAGAGCGAAAGGCTGCCTCTCCAGGGATGAATGCTCCATAGAATGCAAGTTCTGCCCTATGATTTACTGTCTTCAGTCCTTAGATGAAAGCAATGGCAAATGGAAGATCCCCAGTGGCCAACTTACTTATGGATCAAGCTTCTAAATGTCCAAATGACTGTGTGCGCTTAGTTACATAGTCATTTCCAACTCTTTGCGACCCCATGGACTATTGCCTACCAGGCTCTTCTGTTTATGGAATTTTCCAGGCAAGAATACTGGAGCAGGTTGCCATTCCCTTCTCCAGGGGATCTTTCCAAACCAGGGGTCAAACCCAGGTCTCCTGCATTGCAGGCAAATTCTTTACTATCTGAGCCACCAGGGAATGCTTCCCCGCCCCCCATTTTTCTACCAGCACACCAGTGAAGACATCTCATTGCTTCCTAGTTCTGGGTTGAAGCAGGGACTTCCCCCCTTCTATTTCCTTACAAACAACATGACTTAGGAAGTGCCTTAAAAATTTTGGTCATCTATTTCTCCACCTGTGAGATATATCAAGTGTCGCTGCTGCTGCTGCTGCTAAGTCGCTTCAGTCGTGTCAGACTCTGTGCGAGCCCACAGACGGCAGCCCACCAGACTCCTCTGTCCCTGGGATTCTCTAGGCAAGAACACTGGAGTGGGTTGCCATTTCCTTCTCCAATGCATGCAGGCATGCTAAGTTACTTCAGTCATGTCCGACTCTGTGCAACCCCATGGACAGCAGCCTACCAGGCTCCTCTGTCCACGGGATTCTCTAGGCAAGAATACTGGAGTGGGCTGCCATTGCTTCTCTGATCAAGTGTCTCTAGATCTTATCATAAAGTTCAATCCCCGGCACATGACTGAAATAGATTTAACATCATCCTTTGTTATCCAAACTAATTATTACCTCGGACATTAACATTTCCTTACATCTGTATGTCACATTTTCACAACTTGTTTTTTAAATATTATTTTCATTATATGATATTTATTATGCATACATTTCCTGTGCTTTGGATTCCTCTTTTCTAACTTATTTACATATTGCATTGACTTATTTTTATTGGTATATTACTTTTACAACACTTTTTCTTCCAGAGAAAATTCTGACTTGGATCACTGAAGCTGACTCATTGTTTAGGATGTGTTAAGAAATTTTGGATTTAGTTTTCATTTTAAAATTGACAAACAATTGTGATATCTTGAGTAGAGATTAAATTGCTAATAATGTTTTATTTGATGTTTCCAGTGGAAAATGCAATAACAACAGAAACTAAATTTTAAATGTAAAATTACAATCTCATCCAGACAGTTATACATTCAATACTTGTGTTAAAAAGCAAACAGGATCTGTCATGCCCAGTAAGCTAAAAATTATTATACAAATTTTAAGCACAACCTTCTGGGTCAGCCACAATCACTAATCATTGAGTTAAAAGAGTAAAAGAGGCTGATAATTTTTTTAACAAGCAGAGACCTGGGACATTTCTTGGCAATAAGGTGTGGGTTTTGGTGGATGTCACTGACAGCCCAGGAGAGGAGGACAAGAGAAGGAAATAACTTCCCAAAATTCTAAAATGGGGCAGAAAATTGTATTTTGCTTATATATTAACTTTCTTTCCCATATAGAACAGCTCTCCTTTGGTACAGGCTTCATTTCCCCATATCTGTAAACATATTAATCCTAACCAGGTTTCAAGGCCCAGTTTAAGTGGCATTCCTTCTCTGAAGCCTACTGGACTCCCTTATTTCCCTTGCAATGAATTTCTCTGTCTTGTGAAGGTCCAAAATACTTCTGCAAGCAGCTTTGTCAAGCTCAGGCTGAGTGACCTTGGCTCCAATACTCAACCTGTCTAGGTTTCCCTATTTTTAAATGGCAGCTAATAATAGTACCTACTTTACAGACTTATTAATGGGGATTAAATGATGTCATTACATGGAAGATGCTGAACACTCAGCTGCTGCTTGGAGGAGAGCCTGTCCATTGTGAGTGCTATTATTAAGTATTTGTTAAATAAATAAATAAATTTCTAATATTACTCATCCCTGTCTTTATCCTCTCTTCTGGCCTGGAAGATTTATCTAGAAAAGGAAAATACACTCAAATCTCCATATTTTGCCAACACTACTTCAGTCAGTAAAGAATCTGCCTGCAGTGCAGGAGACCTGGGTTCAATCTCTGGGTCAGGAAGATCCACTGGAGAAAGAAATGGACAGAGAATCCTGGCAGGTTATAGTTCATGGGGTTGCAAGAGTCAGACATGACTTAGCGACTAAACCACCACCACCTTTTTTTAGTAGCAGTTATAAATGTCTGTTGATTAAAGAAATAGTTTCTGGGTTTCACTAGCAATCCAACATTAACAAACAGAGATTGGCCTGAAATAACCAACAGAGAGATGTTCTCCCCAAATACAACTTTTTTTCATATTTTAACTAATTCTTAGGTCTCAACTATACCATCAGTGCCTGATACACACATGGGCATTTAACAAACATGTCAAGTGAAAAAAATAGAATGAGTAAATAGCCCTTTACCTTAAAATATTAAAATCAATTTTTACTCAGTTTCTACATTATCATATTCAATACAAATGTTTATCAAACTGATGTTATTTAAAATGTAAACGAAAGTTTCAAACATCTTTAGAAGGCTATTTACCATAAGGCCCTATTTTCCTTAATTTACCAGTTAATCAACAGCCACTAATTACACCCCCCACTAGTGCTCTGTGCTAGTGGCAGAATGTGTTTCAAAAGCAGGAGACATATGCTCAAGGAATGTACAGACTAAATGAAGTAATGACGTGGCTAACACTGCGGATCCCAAGTGTGATCAACGATATGAATGAAATAGCTTGTGAGAGGTCAGAGTACAGAGAACTGAACTATTTGGGAGACATATCTCAGAAGAGGCTGATGGAGGAAAGATTCATATGGACAACATGTGGGAAGAGAAAGCAAGGACCCACTCATCTTACCATATCCCCTCTCAGGGTGTCATGTACATACTAATCTAACTGAGAAAGACCAGACGATAGGGAATAGGTCACTATGGGATCAGGGTAGCCAGGTGAAGTGTAGCAGCCAACACAAGGCAAGTTGGCTGGACAGTCTGCTGATGTGGGACCTGGAAGGCTAGGGTGAGGCTACTTTCCCCTAGGAGGTTCTGTTGTAAAACTCATTACATGGCTGAATTTAACTCCTCTGAACAGCAAACCAGTGCCCAGGAAGTTAAACCTGCAATGTCCAAAGGAAGGGGGCAGGTCTCAGGAGACAGGAACAAATTACAACAGGTGACCTATTCATGGCCTATTCCCTGACCTCTGGTCTTTCTCCATTAGATTAGTATGAACTGTTGGTGTTCCACTGAACTTACACATTAGTTTCCAAATAAAATAGAAACTAATTCACTGCATATTTTGAAGTGGCTCACTCAAGGCTTTACGTTTTTTGTTTGTTTGTTTGTTTAATTTATTTATTTTTTATTTTACTTTACAATTCTGTATTGGTTTTGCCATACATTGACATGAATCCACTACGGGTGTACATGCGTTCCCAAACCTGAACCCCCCGCCACCCCCCCTCCCCACAACATCTCTCTGGGTCATCCCCACGTACCAGCCCCAAGCGTGCCATATCTTGCATCGGACATAGACTGGCAATTCGATTCTTACATGATATTATACATGTTTCAATACCATTCTCCCAAGTCATCTCACCCTCTCCCTCTCCCACTGAGTCCAAAAGTCCGTTATACACATCTGTGTCTTTTTTGCTGTCCTGCATACAGGGTCATCATTGCCATCTTTCTAAATTCCATATATATGTGTTAGTATACTGTATTGGTGTTTTTCTTTCTGGCTTACTTCACTCTGTATAATTGGCTCCAGTTTCATCCATCTCATCAGAACTGATTCAAATGTATTCTTTTTAAGGGCTGAGTAATACTCCATTGTGTATATGTACCACAGCTTTCTTATCCATTCATCTGCTGATGGACATCTAGGTTGTTTCCATGTCCTGGCTATTATAAACAGTGCTGCGATGAACAAGGCTTTACGTTTTAAAATTAATTTTCCTTAGAGGGTTCTGTGCATTTCTTTCCCCCACCTCATTCAAAAATGATTAGGTAAGTTATATTAAACAGATCAAAAAGAAGGCACCTTTCTTTTATACTTTTTCCCTCTAATTCCCCAAGTATTTCATTCCTATTCATCTCTTCTGAGCCTAGCCAGAAACTTGGCCTCCTTTGACTCCCAACCATACTGAGTTATTAAAAATACTCTTCAGCCAAAATTAAGGAAGGGTCAGTGAAATGAACTCAACATGGGGTTTAAGCCGAGCACAGTGATTTCTTTGACTGAGAATAGGAAATGAATGGTGATGATTTTGGATGGCTAGTTTCTTCAGCTAATTTGTTGCTGTACTGGATCAGACATGAATGTCTCCCCTTGTCAGATTTCCTAATATCTCTCCAAAATGCTGTCACCCAAACATGAGATTTAGATGGGATAACAAGCTTATCTCATTCAAAAAAAAAAAAAAAAACCAACATTCCACAAAAAGACATGGTACTTTCAGTTGGTATTAAGAGGAAAGTAAAATTAGAACCTTAGCACTACCAAGATTTATACAGTAAAAGACAGGCAGACACATTATTTTCAGGCTGCCGCTAATTGAGCTTTACTTGGATCAGAACCCTCTGCAAGGAACCAACACATCAGGAATGAGTATGCTAATAGGGAGGAGACAACTGCTGGCTGTAATTCTGGGGAGAGAAGCCCTGTTGCCTGCCTTCCTGATAACATAGAGGTTCAGTGTCTAAACGACCATGGAACAAAAAGAACATTGTTTTCAAAAAGAAGGTACCTTTGCTGGTGTCCACAGACACTGCTATATCTTCTTACCTCTGGGGAGATTCGTGTTTAACTGTGGTTTTTAAGTCCAGCTTTCTAAATTTACATCTGGTTGCAAAAGTAAACCATACTCAAGAGTAAAGCAGAATTCATCAGTAAGGCTATATTTCTGCTAAGAGAAACAAGAAGGGTGTATTACATTTTAAAAACAACTCAGTAGCTTGGCAAGAATTCCTTTACTAAGAGAGCAAATCACTGGATACAGTAATCCATTGACATTCATGAGGAGATATGTCTCAAGACTTCAAATTTATGATAATGCTATAAAATACTATTACCCCAAAAAAGCAGCCATGAGTAACTCACAGAGATTACTGTGTGTGATATAGAAATCAAAAAAAGTAAAAGCTGTGCAGATACACAGCTGCTCTCCTTAGGTGTACAGCCAGGCTCACACACCAATACACAATTCAAAGTTACTAATAGGTCTCAGCAAAATGGTAACTGGTCACAGACCCATGATCTTTTAGGGTCATCTTCAAGCAGACAAAATTACGACATTTAATTCATGAAGTCAAGATGGTACACTATTCCTAAAAAGGTAATCTAGTCAACTCTGGTATAGTTTCATCAGCTTTTGAGGAAAGGCAATTTCCTCTCAAGACTTGACATCCTTTATAACCCTTTGCCTATAATTCCAGATGGCAAACGTAGGTGGTGGAAATGTTAGGTTAAGCAGAACGATAATACCTAGAAAGGAATGAATAGTACCAGGAACCATATGACTCATGGTATTCTCATTTTTTTGAAGTTCTTTTGTGCATTTGCATCAAGATTGTCTACAAAATTCATTCTTGACTTTAATTGCAATTTCAATGTAAAAGGCCTTTATTGAGTTCCCTTATTGCAGAGCACTTATATGGTTTAGGAGGTACAAAAGTAGCATACAATACCCCTAGAGATGCCAAAAACACCCACATACATAAAGAACAATACACTTAAAAAAAAAAAAAAAAAAAACTATGGGATTTAGAACCAAGTGAGGGCTACAACCATATGTTATAGAGTGACTGTATGATGTCTACAAAGTTTCTAATGAGAGAGCTTACTCTTAGGTAGGTGAATAAGGAGATCAGGGCCCTTGAGGAGGAGGACAAACTTTTTTTTTTTTTCCTACATCCCTGAGTTGTTATGGCAACAATCTATTTTGCCTAAGACTAACATTCTTTAAGCTCAGAGCTAAAGATTATACAACAAAACAACACATCTTGCTCAAGGGTATGTTTTTCCTTAAGCTCTGTACTAGTGATTATATAACAATGTAAATTGCTTGAGGACATGTTTTTCCTTTTTAACAAAAATCTTCTCACTAATCCTGTTATCTTAAGGTGTATACTGTGGGAGTGGGTCTGGTAGGACTTTTCTATTGTTAGTAACCAATTGAAAAAGTATATAATGCCTTGATGAGACTAGCAAGTAGGGCACTCTGCCCTTTCTGATGTCTGTGACAGAGGCTTTCTTTTCTTTACCACTTTACCACTGTAATAAAACTTTTGCAGGACAAAGCTCTGAGTGATGTAACCAAGTCTCTGGTCCAAAAGAGAAATTCTCTCCTTCGGAGATCATGAACCTAACACCATTCGCTGTAAGTTATCACTACGTTAAAGAAGTGGCAAGGACAGAGATTGATCAAATTCTCAAGCAATAAATCCAGCAAAGGCAGAAAGACATGCCTATGCACCGGATTTTAAGAGGTCATTAAGGAGACCACCTTCTGGGGGCAAAGGACTCATTTAAAGGCAGCATGAAATATATAGATGGAGCAATTGTCATAATGCTTTAATAACTACACTTTAAGCAAACAAACAAAAAATAAAGTAGTGAAAGTGAACGTGAAGTCACTCAGTCCTGTCTGACTCTTTGTGACCCCATGGACTGTACCCTACCAGGCTTCTCCGTCCATGGCATTTTCAGGCAGGAGTACTGGAATGGGTTGCCATTTCCTTCTCCAGGGGATCTTCCCGACCCAGGGATTGAGCCCAGGTATCCCGTATTGCAGGCAGATACTCTGCCCTCTGAGCCACTAGGGAAGTCCATTAAATAAAAACCCAAAACACAGTGTTCTACCCTAATGAAATACCAAGAAAACACTTACCAAAGAACAACGTGAATACAATTATACCATCATAAAAAGGTCTGTATACAGAACAAAGCGCTTATACAACCATCCAACCACTTGTTGCAGGCCTACTATGTGGCAAGCATTGTCCTAGCAGAGTTCCTATTAGCTCCCTTTAACTCCTATTAACTCCCTATTTTGCACCTTCTTCCCCACTCACACAAATCGTAGATGCTGAAGTTTTTCAATGATTCCTTGACTCTCACTTCTACACGCAATACTTCAGCAAGTTTTAGTTCTGTCTCCATGAAAGTCTCTCATCTCGCCAATGTTTGCCTTAGATCAGAACCCAACACTTCACACTTGGAGCCCAGCATTATCTCCCAGACTCCAGGCTCCCCATCTTCAAAGAAAACTCAATCCTCCTCTTTCCTCCAGAAAAGGAGAGACTGAGAGAGGCAATGGGACAGCCCTGATAGCAATAGCTAAAATCTATTCATACTTACTGGGTGTACTATGTTCAGTGATCACTAGATAGAGCTGTTCCATTTACCGCTCAGTAACACTGTTTAAAAGGAGGAAACTGTGGTGCAGAGGGGCTTCCCTGGCACCTCAGATGGTAAGCAATGTGCCTGCAATGCTGGAGACCCCAATTCAATTCCTGGGTTGGGAAGATCCCCTGGAGAAGGGATAGGCTACCCACTCCAGTATTCTTGGGCTTCCCTCGTGGCTCAGACAGTAAAGAGTCCACCCGCAATGCAGGAGACCTGGGTTTGATCCCTGGGTTGGAAAGATTCCCTGGAGGAAGGCCTTGCAAACCACTCCAGTATTCATCCCTGGAGAATCCCCTTGGACAGAGGAGCCTGGCAGGCTACAGTCCATGGGGTCCCAAAGAGCTGGACACGACTGAGTGACTAAACTCAGCACAGTACACGGTACAGAGAATTCCCACCAGGTTAATGTAATTAGTAATTGGTGGAGTTAGAATTTTCAATTAGATCTAACTTAAAACCTAAATATTTAAGATCATGAATCTAGTTACAATATTTAAGATCACAAATCTAGTCACAATATTTAACTAAGTGCCTTTTCCTTGCCTATAAAATAGAGCACATTTTTTCAAAATGATGACACTGGAACTCTGGTATCAGATTACGTAGGTTCAAACAGCAATTCCAACATTTACCAGCCATATGACCTGGGGCATGATAATTAATATATCTAAGCCTCAATTTATCATTTATAAATAGGATAATATTACTTTCCCTATATAGCATTACTATAAGAATTAAAGGAGATAATGCATATAAAATACTTACACCAAGTCTGACACACAGCAAGTACTTAATTAAGAATTCACGAAGGAATGAATGAATAGGTAGAGTGATTGTGGATGAATAGATTTAAATATACTTCTTTCTTTAAATGAGCATATCATTCCTAGATAAGGATGCCTATGTTACCCTTAACTTTTAGGGTTAAAAACTGTTTGCATTTTTTTTCAGGGGAAGACATAAAATAAGTACTTTCTAATAGAGAAAATAATGAGATGCATCTGTATTATCATGATTATTACCATAATTATCAACATAATTATTACCAAAATAACATTAAATAAACTTCCAAGGACATGTACATTCCCCAAAGGCCTACCTCTCTCCCGTGCAACATGCATGAGTAAGATACTGAGACTAAAAAAGAGATGTATGACAAAGTGTATATATAGTGCTTTTAGCCTATATAACAATGTAGGTATATTTGTAACTTGACTGGTGTACAAGTACATTGTGAAACAATTTTTGAGGAAAAAATAACCTGCCGTTTGTGTTCTCCAAGGCACAGAAATGCACAGGGGTCATCTGAGTGCTACCTACTTTCCTCTGCTTTCTTCCCAGCCCTTGCCAAATCTCCAGTACGAATTTTTACAAACTGATACATTTATTTTACAAGGCATGGTCAAAGTTTCCTCTCAATACTAGTTATAATGAGCAGGAAGACTATAATATGAAGATTCAATAATTTATATGCTTTAGTGGGGTGGGAGCGATGAGTAAGGGGGTGAAAGGGAATAAATCAGTAGCAAAGGGTTGATAACAGATGGTGCTTTAGTAATTAGACAAAGCAGTGTTCTTAATACACTCCAGAGGATGAAACTTTTCTAAGACTCCACTATTCAATGAGATACCTCCAAGTTCACATTTTGGAAGTGGTATATTCTCCAACTTCAAAGGACAAATTGATTCCCAGAGCTTAGCATCCCCAAGGACATTTAATTTCCCTAAATTTCTATCCTCCCAATAGGCACTTATTCTCTCTATTAGAAATCTGCTAATTTCACAGTTTGAAATGCAGGAGAAAAGGATTCACTGCATCCTAATATAATGCTGTTGTCAGGGGAGGCGAATTGTTGCTTTTCTCTGAATTTGGACTCAATGGTTTGTATTTACTCTTCCCTTTTTGCAGTGTTCAGTAGAATCCAGTGATGTGAACATTTGGTAGCTAGGAGGAAAAGCCTCATTAAAAGGATGGTACCAATCCTTCACTGTTCACTTTCTGATATTTATCCAAGAAATCCAAAATGAAAAAGGACAGACAATCCGAGGGTGAGGTTAAAAGGGAAACAGACTAAGAAAATTAGGAAAAAGCAGAGTTGACAGTGTGACTAGATTTCTAATCTAAGGAGAATGGTGGGTGGGGGAGGGATATATTAGGAGTTTGGAATTAACATATACATACTAGTACATATAAAATAGATAATCAACAAGGACCTACTTTATAGTACAAGGAACTCTATTCAATAGTCTATAACAACCTATATGGGAAAAGAATCTGAAAAAGCATGAATATTATGTATATGTACAACTAAATCATATAGCTGTACACTTGAAACTAACACACTGTAAATCAACTACACTGCAATATGAAATAAAATTTAAATGAAATAAAATTTTAAAAAATAAAGAATAACAAATAGGGAAAACAAAACAAGAAAAAATAGCAAATATGTAACCAGCCACCAGCCAAGATACTGCATCAGCAGGAGGGAGGCATGCCATGCTCCAGCAGTAACCATAGTATTTAGCACAGTGCTTAGCACACTGTAACACTCAAATTTCATTAGAGGAATACATGAAAACAGGAAAGATAGTGTCAATAACTGAGTAGATATAAAAGGGTAATGTTGATATAGACTCAAAGGACTTCTAACTCACAGTAGAAAATCAAAGAATACAGAATAGTATAAGCAAAAGGTGTATGTTGTATGTGTGCAAACAAATGTTGCTATTTATATACAAGGTGCATAAACATACATAGCTATGCCCAGAAAGAGAAGCATTTCCATATGTATCTGCCTATCTACAGATAAGATCAGTTGGAAAGAACCAATATGGTTTTAAAATAGTATTTTGAGCTAGTAGTTAATGCAGATAAAACAAATCCCATCCCACTTAGAATACTGAGTCCTATTTTAAATTGAACAGGATTCACAGGTGTATTGCAGTTCTAATCCCTCAAGATAGCACTGAGATGAACAGGTCTGTGAAATGACCATGTAAAAATATATGTCCTTTGTTTATTTAATAGTAAGTCTATCTCACTTGTCCTAAAAGAAACCCTCACCAAAAAAAAAAAGCACCAAAAAAATAAAAAATAAATAAATACAAAAAGAAAGTGAGGTTCAATGAGGCAGAGCAGAAGCTGGATGAAGTTTGAGCAAATGAAGTGTGGTGTTACGAAGGATGGGACTGTGGACAGTGCTGATTCTAATCTGTGGATGATTGTCCACGGCCACGCACAGAGTAAAACCAGCTAGAACTTAGGACTGTTATCCCAAACTTCACATAAACAGCTAAAGGTCAGAGTAATTGAGAATATCTTGGAGAAATCCTAGCTGTGGTTTTAGATTGTGTTCATTTTTCATCATTTCACAATATTGAACATAATTTAAAACAAAATTTAGTAACTGCCATGTTGCAGCTTTGATTTTTTCAGACTCCCTCCAAAAGAGTAGATTGACTTTAACAATATCAACCGGAGACTTCAGAGAAAATAAAAGTTTTAGGGTTTAAAACTCAGAGATTCCAAAGACTGTTAAACGAAAGATTTAGAAACACTTAAAGGCAATCAAGAAATGTCCCAAAGACCTCAACTTCATAATAATCTGTGTAGTACATGGGGGTAGGTTCCAAAATAGGTTCTATACTGGAATCTAAACACATCTGAACATTTTTAGAATACTGATGATATCATCCACCAAGAATCTATTTGCAAAAATGCTCTAATGACCATCTGTTTTAGCTACTAACATCCATTCACCCTTTGGAGGGGCATACTCTTTCTTTTAAGGGAGCCATCCACTGCTGCTTCTCAACTTTTGTGGTTTTGGTGTTTTGTTTTGTTTTGTTTTTTTTCAGAGGTTTCAGTTAATTAGGGAAACCCTTCTCACTGGTTAGAGTGAGTGGTTCAGATACAGACACATAACTGAATTTGGGCAACAAGATTCAAAACAGAATCTGACTCTGGTTTGCCTTTGGAGAAAAAAGTTCTCTCTTTTCTTCTGCACTTGGATGGTAGACTATGGTAAGATCTACAATTCGTATTATCATCCTACAATAATGAGGCAAACCAGTAAAGGAAAGCCAAGTAGTGTCTAGAGAAAAGGAAAACCACTTTCATTTTATCATTTCTGAGCCTCCAGACTAAGTCATGTCTGAAGTCTGCTTATCCTTGAATTTAACAGATAAGAAAACCAATACAAAATTTTTGGTCTAGGTCAATGTGGTTGGATTTCCTTTCACCTATCTCCAACAGAGTCCTAGCTGATGAAGAAATCTTCATTTAAACTTTATTAACTTTTAATAAAAGTATTTCAGCTTTTGGAAAAGAACAGTCATTTTTATGACTGTTACTCAGATTTGTCTTCTGAGTTGAGTCCTATAGAGAAACAGGTGCAAAGAAAACCAGAAAGGGCTCGCTTTAATAAAGACTACATTTTTACTATGCATATATCTCTTAAGGACTATTGACTATTTAAAGTAAAAATAACAAGTAGGCACAATATAGCTTATAGCACATATTGAAGAAAACTATATGAAAATGAGTACAAAGAGTGGGTGGAAGAATATGGAATTTGACTCTTTAAGGTTTTACATTGTCCAGGTATTAGCATAACATTTTGAAGGTAAACTGAGAAGTTGGAGATAAATATTATTTCTAGAAGAGTCACTAACAATAACACAAAGAGTTAAAGAGAAAAAGTGAACACAAAATGTAGATCAAAAGGAGAGTGAATAAATAGAAAGCCTATTCACAAAATGGAGTACTCCTCAGAAATAAAGAGAAACACTCATGGATAAATCTGCATTGATAAATCTCAGAAATAATTTGCTTCATGAAAGAAACAAGACATAAAAGGATGCGAATCCCTCCAGATGAAGTTCTAGAGTGGACACAATTAGTGTGTGGCTGTGGAAATTGGAAAGCGGTTGCCTGGACTGGGATGATAGACTCTAAAAGAGTATGAGGGAACTAGTTGGGGTGATGGAAATATTCTGTATCTTATTTTGGGTGGTGGTGGCTTAGGAAAAGAAAATTGTCAATGCTCATTCATCTGAAGACTTTCAACATTTCAATATTTTACTCTATATACATTTTAACCTCAATAAAAATGTGTTTTTTTTTTTAAAGTTTCCATGAGGTTTTATAGACCCACGGCAGTATTATTAGGGGGATGATGCTTAAGGATGGAATTGAATGGCTTTGGCACAATGGAAAACTCCAGAAACTACAGCACAGCCTAGACACTTGGAGGACTTCACTACAGTGCACTTCCCCAGTACTCAGGGCTGAGAGGTAGGAAAATACTCTCTACTCCTAGAGTGTGACCAGTACAAGGAAGCAGGACAGAGGCTGGGAACCATGGGAGGTGTCCTCCTGAGAGAATCTACATCAACACTGGTTAACCAGCACCTGCATCAGTATCATCAGTAGCACCAGTGATATGGACTGCTGGGCCCAGACCACTGGCTTCGGCACCAGGAACAGTTTCAGCACAATAGATGTCTGTGCCAGCAGCAGAGATGAAGATGGCCCCACCACGAGCTTTCATAGTAAGAATCCATCTCATTGTCTGGTGCTGGTTGAGAGAACTTAGGGAATTGTTTAGGAGCACATCAGAGGTGCTCCCAAACCTGTGACTTTCCAGAAATAAGTCAGAAGGGACAAAAAAAAATCATGCGTAGTTGGTGGGGATGCGAGTTTAAGAAATGTCATTTGTAGACTCATCAGATGACCTCACTTTCATTCCTAGGTTGGGAAGGTCTAAGGAGACACAGGTGGCTCCATGCTAAATTATTAATTTTTTTTTTTAATTCAAATAGCTAACTGTCTTCCCTTTAGTCAGGGAGAAGTAAAGCACTAATTCTACTGTGTCCTGAAGGGTACGAATGTTTCAAAGAATCTTTAGACTTTAGAGCTGAATAGATGTCTGCATATAGTGATAAAAGAGATCAGATTAAATAAAAATCTTAAACCGGTTTTTTCTTTCACTGCTACAATTGTTCTCAAATTTGAGCATGTGTAGAAGCACCAGGAAGACATAAAAACACACATTTTAGGCCCCAATGCTATGGTTTCTGATTCAATACTTTTTGAATAGGGCTTAGGGATTTTCATTTCTAGTAAGTTCCCAGGGAGCACTCACACTGCTGCTCATCTAGAGACAACATTTTGAGAACATGTCAATATTCTCTGCTAGAGGCAGGGGATCAGAAATGAGAAAGCAAACATGTTTTGAGCAATGAAAAGACAAAAATCTATCTTGTTCCTTGCTATGTTCTGAGTACACTGTTGCATACTTATATACCCTAACTCTAACAATTACCCTGCATGAATCCCATATTCACTTTACAGATGACAAAACTGTAACTCTCCAAGGTTAAATACATTGCACAAAGGCATGTATCTAGTAAGTGACCAAGTTTAAAACAAATTCTGCCTTGTTCCAAAGTCCATCTTTTTTCCACTGCTTCACAAAGAGAGGAGAATTGGTCAAAAATGCTTCACAACAGGAAGCAGTAGCCAACAAAATCTAGAAATGATGAAGCGTTTTGTTTTTTTTTTTCCTCCCAAAAGTTTTAAATCCCGATTCGAATCCCAACAGATTCTTTAGAAGAGAAAGAACAGTATAATGGATTCAGAATAGAATTCAAAAGATGGGGAAAGTTAAAAGGTGTCTTGTTTACTGTAAAAGCCACTCTAACTGATATTTACCCCTAGGAGAGTTTTAGAAACCTAAATTTTTCACAACCTCCATATAAATCTATATCCCGTTTGCCAGCCAGGGTACCAAGGCTAACACAATAATAGCAGTTGGATGATGCTGAGATTAACTATGGGAGTTATTTATCAATCTTCAGTCTGAAAATTCTTAGCTCTCTGCATTGTATGATTCCAGACATGATAGCAAACACCTGTGTCCTCACTGGTTTTCTGTTTAGTCACGTGACTCCTGAGGCTGAGCAGCAGCAGCAGCAGCAGCAGCAGCAATAGAATCACACATCTGGGTGAGACATGAATACAGCAGTATCTTTATTTCCCCAAAGCAGATAACCAAGCTCTTGCTGTGTGTTTCAAATCACTTGACAACAGCAAATTATCAGAAAAATAACCGAAGATTAGAGTGGTTTTAAAAGGTACCCAATTCAAAGACTTAATCTGAACAAGAATGTCATCCACAAGGAACACACAAACACCATCACGCAAATACTAAGGCGGATGAGACAGTCACAGCTTCCCTTCAAGAGCCATCAGCTCTTGGTTGCCATGGCGCAGCTGTTATGGCTACTACTTCTGTTAGTGTTGTCAGTCGCTGCCATGTCAACCAGCCACTGCTGAGGCTTCCCAGTGAACCCCGAGTGAGGCTGTTGCCAGTGAACCAGTGTTCATGCACCAGTGAACGAGACCCTTCAAATGATTTCCCGTGGTCTGTGTCAGAACACCTAGACCACTGCTCGTTCCTTTGATATACTTTAATACCCTCTGTTATTCTTCAGGAGCATCTTGTTCATATTACGAGATTGCAGTCTAGCTATTATCTTTTACTTTATGAACAATCACAACCACCTAGGATACTTGGGAAATACACAGTTCCTTGGCTCCACTGAAAACTTTCTGAATCCTAATGTCTGGTGGTAGATTTCATGAATGTAAGTCTTTCTTAGCAAGTACTCCAAGAAAATGTTTATGCAGACATCTCAGGATTGTCCTCAGAGCACATTTGGGAGAGAGGAGTCTAGATAACTGTGAGATTGTGCAGTGTATTCTAGTGTATGAGAGTATGCTGAGATTCAGAAGCAGTTATTTTGTGGTCCAGTATCCTCACAATAAAAGAGACAATAATAGAATTTCATTTCTTACTCACTTGAAATCTCCTTGAACTATCATAATTATCAACAACCTTGAAATCTAAAAAATGTGATGACTGTGGGCCCATGAAGCAACTGAATCTCTTTAAAGGGAAGCAACTCAATCCCTTTAAAACTGCATTGGGAACGAATCTGTTCTTCACACCATACTTAAAGGAGCAGATTTGGGAGAAATATCAATAATTAATCCAAGTGTATAAAATCTGACTAGTTTCTTGACCTTTAATATTACTGCAGTACCTAGACTTGGAGAATATGTCGTTCAGCAATGACATGTGCTCCCTCTTTCAATGTACAGTTTTTGAAATTTAAAGTTCCCACCAAAAAACAGCATTTTCGCTTCTCCTGATCACTCTCAGAGAATGTACTTATCTAAATACATGTAGGTCCAGGGAAGGGAAAAATAAGACATGCTCTAGCAATGTAACTGGAGTGACATTATGATTGAAATTAAAGAGAACAGATGAAGAATAACAAATCAGCACATGCTATTTTCATATTGATGGGCATAAAATACATGGATTCCAGAATCCTCTTATGGCATGCTGCGTTTCTACGTTAAAATTATCGAATTTGGAAGCTTAACATTATAGACATCATCTAACCCACCTTCCTCTTGGTATAGGAATAAAAAACACATCTTAAAGAGTGGCAGTATAATTTTCAAAGTTCTAAGCAGTAAATATAAAAATAAAAGGTGAATAAATGAGAAATATGCAATAAAAATTTAGTTTAATAACTGAGGAAGAGCACGGTTTCATTAAATCTGTATCTCAACATGGTCCAGGCTTTTAAAATGACCTCATTCTCCCCATTCAAATTTTGGTTCAAATGATTCTGTAGATAAGCCTTCACTGACCATTCTTTACATGGTAGCAGTGACATCCAGAAATGTTCCTTGATAGACTGTATATATATATACACACATATATATATAACATATGAAATTATTGTTTATTTTTTTGTTTGTTTGCTTCTTAACCTTAATCGTCTCCTTCCCTCTTTTCAACGTACTAGAATTTAAGCTCCGAGTGAGCAGAACCCTAATATGATTTGTCCACAGTTCTGCCTTGTCATCTGGGCCCAGCAGGTGGTCAAGCAATGGACACTTAACAGCACAGTGGGAACTTCAGGGAGAACTTACTGGCAGCCATGTTTCCTGCTGCCAGATGTATGCGCATATACAAGTATTTTCTCAAATTATTTCTGTTAATTTACACATTCTCTGACAGCAAATCAAAGACCTCAGGTTGAGATCATGATGGTGGACTTTAGCAGACATTGAGAAATGAATGAATGAATGAATGAAAAAATGAATGAATGAATAAATGAAAGGTTCCCAGCACTACAAGGCTGTGTAAGAATATATAAATACGCACATTAGGGCTTATACCAAAGTAATAATTTCTCTTGATTAGCAGATTAGAAATGTCTGTCTTAGTCTTTCCAAGGAAAAGGATCATCACTTCTTTATCCAAACTTGAGCCTCCTCTGAAACATTTTAAGAAAAGTAGTTAGTCTGATGATAATGACCAAATAAAAGCGATCATGTAGTTTTTGAGAAGGAATGTTTTAAAAGGGGCAAAGTATCAGTTCTTTATGTATATCTTATAGACTAGTTAGTGTCTACTTTGTGGGAAAACAAGAGATTGATTGAGGAAAGGAGGGAAGGAAATATAAGGGGGTGATCACCTAAAGAATTCAGGTTTTGGAACCACATCCTAGATCTTGGTTTCAGTGTCACCTTCTAGGAGACCCTACCTGACCACTGTCCCTGAATCAGTCACTACCAATACCACTTCCTGCGCTGCCCGGGCCTCGCTCCACTTTCATTTTTTTTCACAACTAATACTACTTCCTGAAACTGTATTATTGTTGTTGTTTTTTTCTCCCTTTCCTCCCTAAAAATATAAGCTCCACTGGGGCAACTTGGTTTCACGCACCACAGTATCACAGGCCCTAGACATCTGCCAGGCTCACAAGAGGGGCTCCGTACATATTTGTTGAATAAAGAATAAGTATGGGTACAACTGGCCCCAGGGCTACCTGTTTTTAACTCCAACCCCTTCCCTTCCCTACAACACTTCACACACAGCGGCCACAGCAGTGGAAGAGCCCATTGCATTTATCTTGATTAAAAGCATACTACTTTGAGCCTCTGTCTGTATCTTACCCAACTGAACCATGCCATCCTAGCTGTCAGAAACAAACCTATGAACAAGCCAAAGAGTGAAAATAGAGTGAAAAGGGACAAAGCCATAGAGGGAATTAGAGGAAATTCAGATTACTCTCTGTAAGATTTTCCAAAGGAACAAAAACAAAACAAGGGAGTGAAAAATAAAAGTTATGAAAAGGAAAAAGTAGAAAATGGAAAGCAGATAGGGATGATTCATAGTCGGAGATGTTGTGAGGAGAAGTCATACATAATTGTTCATGCTGTGTTCATTTTCTCTGCCAACAAATACACATTTTTTGAATTTTAAAGGATTCCTTTGAAAGATTCCTTGCTGGCCCCTGCTGGCCCCATCAGCTGAAAGCTCCTTCTGCATTCAGCCCTTTATCTCAGGTCCTCTGACATTTCCAATGGGTGGGAGTTCTCAGCCTGTCTCTGATCAACTTTGTCTGATGTTTCTGTTTCCCAAAGGTTCCTGCCAGCTTCAAATTCCAGGAGAGGGACTTCAGAACTCTCTAAGTCCTTGCATCACTCAGCCTCAACCCTTTCATCCCCCTCTACAGGATTGCTAGTGGAGATTCCCCCACCAAGCCAATCAATGAACCTCTGCTCTCTCTCACTGTGCTCATGACCACCTACACACAGCCTCATCCCCGCTTTCCCTTCTCAGTTCCTCTGTTTTTGGAGTTTCCTGGTCTCACTCACTGCAGGGTAGAATCACACCATCTCATGTAACCAGCACATTAACTTGTCTTGCTTGAAATAAAATAAACCATTTAATGGATCATTTTGCCTCTACCTGTGGGTGATAAGATGTCTTCTTAGAGAAAAGGTGTCTCTCCTAAGGTTCTAAACAGAATATGCAAACCAAAGTCATGGAATTAGTATTAACGATGGCTGAGAAGAGTTTTAACTTCATTTTTCACTTAAAAAAAAAACAACACAGCAACAGAAGAGAGTTGCAAACATAAGAAAGCATACTACACAAATTCAGCTGCTTTCTGTGCTAAAAGATCATATTATTTTCCAGAATATATGGAAATTATTTCTTAAAAGAGCACACCATTCAGCTAGAAGCTCATTGTTCAATGTAATGGACACTTAGTAAAGGTTTAATAATAGAAAAAAATTTTTTTCAACCCACAATACTAAGCCTCACACAAAACACAATAAAAGACATTATTTTGTCTGTTTCTGTTATACAACTGGAAGTATTCAAAAAAATAGCAAAAGGATATTTTAAAATTATCATCTTCTATAAACATGTTCCTGTGGCATGAACTCTGAGGATGGAAACATGATAAGCTTGTAGGTATTTATGAAATTGTTAGAACAGAAATAAGACACTGATTTTCACTTTTGTCTCAAGCTGATAATAAGAACATCCATTTTTAGAAAGTGCATAAGCATTATTACTCAGATTCTTTTGAAAGATATATATGTCTTCAAACACATCTCAATAATAGAAACTACAAAATAATGGTAATACATCAGAAAGAATTCTTTTTAAATGCTTCACAAACACAATAAACTCATTTCAATAATTTGCAAGCCAGTGTTACATACAGGCAAGTCAAACCAGGGTTTTAGCTCTGACTGCATAAGGTACTAGTTTTGTGTTTTGGGGCTTTATTTATCTTCTCTGAGCCTCAGTTTCCTAGTAGGTAAAATGGACCTAATAATAATGTCTTAGTGTGTTTTAGTGTGTCCAATAATGACAATGTGGCTGTTGGAACAACTAACCAATCTAGGGTCTGACGTGCAATAAATACTAGTTCCCCTTTCCTTTATGAGCCATACAAAAGCTTTTAAAGTATTTCTTACAACAAATAATGTGAATTCATATACTTTGTGCTGGATTTTATTTTGTAGCTCTTGATTTAATATGAGCAATTTGAAAATTTTTCCTTGTTTCATGCTACCTGGCATAGAAAATTTATAAATATCTTATTTCTAAATCATTCATATTGTAGTCCAGTATGACAGTCAAATCTCTTTCTTCATGCCTTGTTATTTTTATATCTGTGTATAAATGCCTAGCAGATACAACTCTGTTTACAGAGGCACTAGGTTTGAAAATATCTTTGTAAACTTGTTCAGCCTCAAGAGTTCATTTCTTTATTGAAGTGACTGCATAAAATCAGCTAGACTCAGGTGCAGTGCTGCAAATATTTACTGAATTTATACTTCAGTTGATATTAACAATGACATTGGATTTTGTCCTAACCCAATATTTGGGTTGGGGTCTTTAATGAATTGAGAAGGAAATGGCAATCTGCTCCAGTATTCTTGCCTGGAGAATTCCATGGAATTCTTGAATAAATGGTACAGGGTGGCTTGTCATAGAGTGAGGCAAGTTATAGCAACTCTTTTATTTAACAGATTAAACATGGGTCCAATTTAAAAGTAGCTGGATTATTACTGGTATAATCTTATTCCTGCTTATGGACACCATCCAGACCTTCCAAAGCTCCCCTGTACTTGGGCTAAGGTAATTCTGGTGAGTTCACCACCTTTCAACTGAGAAACCCATAGTCTAGCTCCACCACCCTAAATGCTCAATGGTCTCAATTTTCCAATCTCTAATTTACCCCCTTATATGGTCATTGGGGGTTTCTCAGGTGGTACAGGGGCAAAGAATCTGCCTGCTAATGCAGGAGATGCAGAGAAGGCAATGGCACCCCACTCCAGTCCTCTTGCTTGGAAAATCCCAGGGACGGAGGGGCCTGGTGGGCTGCAGTCCATGGGGTCACTAAGAGTCGGGCACGACTGAGCGACTTCACTTCCACTTTTTGCTCGCATGCATTAGAGAAGGAAATGGCAACCTACTCCAGTGTTCTTGCCTGGAAAATCCCAGGGACAGAGGAGCCTAGTGGCTGCCATCTATGGGGTCTCACTGAGTGGGACACGACTGAAGCGACTTAGCAGCAGCAGCAGCAATGCAGGAAATGAAGGAGATTAGGGTTAGATTCTGGGTTAGGAAGATTCCCTGGAGTAGGAAATGGGAACCCACACCCGTATTCTTGCCTGGACAATTCCATGGACAGAAGAGCCTGGCGAGCTACAGTCCACGGGGTCACAAAGAGTCTAACATGCCTGAGCAACCGAGCACACACGCACGCATGCACATACTCACTGCCTCATTGCCACTGATCTCAACCAAAGCTTAGGCGGACTGAAGACTTAGGCCAAAATATAAAGGCCTGATAGTTCTAGGACCCTTAAAAAGTTTTTACTGCTTTCAAAACTATAAGCCTGCTCACCAAGTAATTTAGTTGGTAAATTTGCAGGCAAAAGGGAAGAACTTTTTCCCCTTATTGGGAAAACTATTTCCATGGAGCTAGCTATTTTCATCTCAGAGCAGGTAAACTGCCTAGTAATCTGTCTCCCCAAAGGTAGTTTCTCTTCTTACAGTTCCTATGTTTTCTCTGTTTCTTCACCTTCAAAAGCTCTCTGTTTTTGTTGGCTTGTTTATTTATTAACAATAGCTCCCAAAATGGCAATCACGATGGTTTCAGCAGCTTTTTCTTTGTTCTTTTCAGGGGCCTGGGAGATGGAAAGTGGGGGGCAGAACAGAACAGCCTGTTTATAATACTGGTCATTTGTAACTAAGAGACTTCATTTTTTTCTCCTTGCTAAAAAGGAAGGTACATCTGTCCTTGTTATTCAGCTTAAGAGAAAATGAAGGTAGAAATTCTTGGGTTTAAAAGTTTAGCTGTCAAAATGGGTACCAGGAGATTTACCTTTTTGTATTATTTGTAAAACAAATGTGCTTCTTCACACACACAAAATTCAAATGGAATCAATTGAAACTTATGGAACATGCAAGCTGTCTCCAGTGGGAAATGTTTGCTAGAAGAATATGAGCTAGTTTTTAATGTGACGTTTCAGATACATTTTGGATTTTAAAAATTCTGTATTACTTAAATGGTCTCCAATTGAACAAACTATAAACTCACATTGGCAGTATTTAAGGAGACAGTTAATTCCATTCATCTTCAGTTTGTCCCCTGCTTTGTGAAGAAAGAAAGGTGGATTCTTTCTTCTCTCCTTGGATCTTAAGCGTTGGAGATTCTTAAGGCTCACTAATCTGCCCAATTCCCCTGCCACAACTTCCCTAAGCACTTTTTACTATTCCTGTGAGATTCATTTCTGGTGATATGCTGGTAATTTCCACATATAGGTACATAATCCGGCTACTTCTTCAGTTTCAGGCATGTAGGCTAAGAGCCTTCTGTCTGCGTCTCTCAGAACCTCAGTTTCAACCAAGATAAAATCCTGCCTTTCTCCTTAAGGTATGTGCTTGTTGCATTTTCTACTCCACTAAATTAACCACCATTTTTCCCACAGTCATGGAGACAGAAACTTAAGAATCATCCCTGCTATTTTTCTCTCCTACTCCATGATCAAAATACGTCAGGCTCTGGCCTGTCATGTCACTTCAGTTTGGCAGATCCTCTGGTTCAAAGCATTGGCATTATATCACTGTGCACATTGCTTAAAACTATTTAGAAGAGTAGTTCCCAAGTAGCTGCTCATTAGAACCAACAGGGAAGAGTTTTAAAGATACACATACCTGAGCACCATTCTGGGAAGTTCTGATTTAAATTAGTCTGAGGTGGGTCAACAGACTGGTTTCAAATAGGAAAAGGACTACGTCAAGGCTGTATATTATCACCCTGCTTATTTAACTTATATGCAGAATACATCATGAGAAACGCTGGGCTGGAAGAAACACAAGCTGGAATCAAGATTGCCAGGAGAAATATCAATAACCTCAGATATGCAGATGACACCATCCTTATGGCAGAAAGTGAAGAGGAACTAAAAAGCCTCTTGATGAAAGTGAAAGTGGAGAGTGAAAAAGTTGGCTTAAAGCTCAACTTTCAGAAAACAAAGATTATGGCATCTGGTCCCATTACTCCATGGGAAATAGATGGGGAAACAGTGTCAGATTTCATTTTTTTGGGCTCCAAAATCACTGCAGATGGTGATTGCAGCCATGAAATTAAAAGACGCTTACTCCTTGGAAGAAAAGTTATGATCCACCTAGATAGTATATTCAAAAGTAGAGATATTACTTTGCCGACTAAGATCCCTCTAGTCAAGGCTATGCTTTTTCCTGTGGTCATGTATGGATGTGAGAGTTGGACTGTGAAGAAAGCTGAGCACCGAAGAATTGATGCTTTTGAACTGTGGTGTTGGAGAAGACCCTTGAGAGTCCCTTGGACTGCAAGGAGATCCAACCAGTCCATTCTGAAGGAGATCAACCCTGGGATTTCTTTGGAAGGAATGATGCTAAAGCTGAAACTCCAGGACTTTGGCCACCTCATGCGAAGAGTTGACTCATTGGAAAAGACTCTGATGCTGGGAGGGATTGGAGGCAGGAGGAGAAGGGGACGACAGAGGATGAGTTGGCTGGATGGCATCACGGACTCAATGGACGTGAGTCTGAGTGAACTCCGGGAGTTGGTGATGGACAGGGAGGTCTGGCGTGCTGCGATTCATGGGGTCGCAGAGTCGGACACGACTGAGTGACTGAACTGAACTGAACTGAACTGAACTGAACTGAGGTGGGTTCAGTCATGGAAAGGGCTTAGAAAGTTTCATATAATTCTAATGAGTGGCCAGTGATAAAATCCACTGCTTTTATCAGTGGAGGGGGTAGGTTCTACCCCCTCTCAGGATGAACACCACATTCTCGTTGATTATTCAGAGCCCCTCACAGTCTGGTCTACACCAATTCCAAGAGCATCATCTCTCGTCTCCACCCTCCTGCTTCCACCACGGGCACCTTAAAAGACAGACCACCAGACAATCTGAACCACTCTCATGCTTGAAGTTCTTCCTCTCTTACTTTAGTGCCATTGCATATGCTGCTTCCTCTGTCAGCAATATTCCTGTAGTTCCTCACCTGGACCATCTTTACCTGCCTTTTCTTTTACTCAAAGAAGTCTTGCCCATCATATCCAAACCAACCCAAGGTAGACCAGATGCCTGTCTCCTGTAGCATATAGGTTTCATTGTTCTGGGGTATTTGTCCTTCTAGGTTGTTTTACAGAGTTTCTTCCTCTGATTCAGTTTGTGTTTCTTTATCTTTGTCTCACAAAGCTTCTGGCACAGCAGCTTATTGACATGTACTCATCAAGCACTCTGTGAATATTTATAGGAACATATAAAATTGAATTATATTTTTAAATTGATTTCCATTTAGAAATAAAGTCATTTGCATCACATCAACATTTCAAATCCAGTAGTGTATTTTCACCAATTTTCAAACTCAAACTCACTAGCCTTAAGCTCATTCCCTTTGTGTTCAATTGACCTACTACAAGGAAACATACTACTAAATGCTACTCAAAGATGTTTTCCAAAACCAAAATTAGAAACTTATTATTTTCTGTTGAAAATTATTTTTAAATAGAAAAACAAATGTATTAACATAAATGGGGTTTCCCAGTATACTGGGAACACAAAGGTAATTCAATTCCGGCTTTTGTCTTAAATCCTAAACTACTTTTGAAAGTAAAATTCTTAAGTTTAAGAAATAAAGCTGGGGGAAATGATAATAGACAATAAAGGCAACTTACTAATGTGGGAACAAAACACTGAACGTTATCTTGACCAGTGTGGTGCTCTGATGAACAAGAATGGCATGTCGAATACTTTATCCACCCTTTATACTCCTGTTGCTGCAGCCCACCAGGCTCCCCCGTCCCTGGGATTCTCCAGGCAAGAACACTGGAGTGGGTTGCCATTCCCTTCTCCAATGCATGAAAGTGAAAAGTGAAAGTGAATTCACTCAGTCGTGTCCGACCCTCAGCGACCCCATGGACAGCAGCCTTCCAGGCTCCTCCATCCATGCGATTTCCCAGTCAAGAGTACTGGAGTGGGGTACCATTGCCTTCTCCTAGGTAACCTCAATTTCCAGGATGATGACTATAGAATTTAATTTCAATTTTACTTTCAGAAAGTCTAAGTCACTCAATAACTTGACAATAGCATTTGGAGGCCCACTAATGGCAAGTGATAATGCCATAGCACCAGCGAGAAAACAAGAGCTACTACCATTCGCTGGAAGGGGCAAGGAGTTTGGAAGGCACTGAGGGACGTATGCCTCACTCTCATGGCTGGATGTGGTAGGAACAGCTCTCTTCTACCGAAAGTTTTTGATTCCTCCAGACACAACAACGGGGTGCCCTGCCCAGACCACTCTGCAGCCAGCTGCCGCTGTGTGACTGGAGGGAAGTGCAACCCTTCCAAGCTTAGCACGTAACAGTCTTTTACACAATCTTCCTCCATTGCTTTTTGTTTGTTTTTCCTTTTAGCCATTAGAAAAAGATCTTTGGCCTTTCAAGATGTGTGCCTAAGGTTGTAATAACCACTGCACGGAGAAAATCTGCCCTATTACCTGTTCAAATACTTGATACACTAGTATGAATGAGAGAAATCAACTTCTGTAGGGCTGAGCACTGACACTTTGGGATCTATTTAGCATTACTCTGCTGCTGCTGCTGCTGAGTCGCTTCAGTCGTGTCCGACTCTGTGCGACCCCATGGACTGCAGCCCACCAGGCTCCGCCGTCCCTGGGATTCTCCAGGCAAGAACACTGGAGTGGGTTGCCATTTCCTTCTCCAATGCAGGAAAGTGACAAGTGAAAGTGAAGTCGCTCAGTCGTGTCCAACTCCTAGCAACCCCATGGACTGCAGCCCACCAGGCTCCTCCATCCATGGGATTTGCCAGGCAAGAGCAATGGAGTGGGGTGCCATTGCCTTCTCCTTAAGTGCTAAATGCTGTATTCTAATTTTAAGGAGGGGAACGGAGGGTCAGAGAGAAAGACTAGGAGATACAATGTTTCAAATACCATCAGAATGATTATTACTTTCTTAATTTTCACCTTAGGGCAATTTTTTTTTTTTTTTTTTTTTAGTGTGTATTAACCAAACTTTGATGGGAATCCAAATCAAAGTCACAATGTACGCCAGTGGACACACAAGTTAAAAGGCAGCATTTTGACAAGTTCTCACAAGCCCAGGGGAAACAGAAAAGGTGAGAAAGGCACTAGTTCTCAAGGACAACCAGGGTAGTGAATACTTTGAGGCAGTCCTTTCAAAGCACATGTATAAAGTTAAAAGTAGCATCTACCCTCACTTCAGCATAAACAGTCAGAAAACAGAATTTATGACACCATGAAGGTGGAAGGATAAATTGTCACGGAGAGTCTAATATGAGGAGAACATTGATCTGGGCTCTCCATCTATGGTATTTTATTTAAAACTCACCACACACTTAGGAAGAGATATTCCCTATTAATTAACAACTCATAGAAGCTGGAGAGCTGCAAACTGTTCACAGCTTTGGGAAAGAGAGAGACTGGGATTGAACCCAGCTCTGACATGCTCACACGTCTCATCCTGTCTACTTAGGGAAACCAATAGTCAAATCTGCAGCTCAAGTGCCTAAAGGATTAGGTAAGAAGTATAAATACATGAGCAGACCAGATAGAGAATGGTAATGTACAAAGATGCCTGTGACCCATCTGACCAGGGGCCCCAGTTCCGCTCCTCCTGCCAGATATTGTCATGCAGAAATATAGGTTCTGGGAAGCCCTACCGCCTAAGTATTAGAAGCCAGAAACCTACATATATGGGAGATGTCCCAGTATTTAAATGCTGACGACTGGTTATATTTTACTGGGCTCGCCACCAAGTATATCTTTGGGCTCTACCAGTCCTAACAGCGGCTAGTTTCCAGCTACTGATGTTATAATGGTCCTTCATACCAGTAGCAAGAAATATAGCTTTTCAAATTCCAAATGTGAACACTTAATGCTTGGCAAGACTCCAAACCCAACAAAATGGAGGCAAAAACACTTTTTGATGAGTCAAAAAAAAAAATCAACTTTATGACTCTCGATGGAAAAAGTGAGTGGCAGTTATATACTTCCTGTCTGCCTATTACAGTACAGGCTAACTGTGATGAGTACTTGCAATTTAAACTAAAGGTAAACCTGAACCTAGGATTCTAATACAAGCCTTAAAAGTATTACAGTACTACAGGGTTGCACCCAGAGAGAAACCAGGGCTTCTGGTTCGCTCTCACACGCATTCTGTTTAGCCTAAGCTGTTTTCATTAGAAGGGAGCAGAATCCCCAGGGAAATACTAGAAACAACTCCCTCTACTTAAAATGCCAACAACCCCACACAGAAGCCAGGGTTGGGTCCTCCAAGACTGCCAAGACCAAGCACATTTCCTGACCCAAGCCATTCCAGATGTGTATCCAGCTGGGAAAGAGGGTGGAGATTCCTATAACTCGAAGCATACACTCATTCCTCTGTCCTGTTCACTGTTCATTCTCCATTTCTATTACACTGTACTCTAATGACATTCATTCAGAACCCTTTAAAGTAGAGAGGAGCCTCTGGCTAACCCAGACCACTTTGAATAAATCTACAGAATAACAAGTAAAATTAATATTTGAACTTTCCTAATCATATTAGACCATAGATTTTAAATCTCTTAAAAATATTCTGGGAGAGTAACAGCCACGGAGATCTGAAAAGCCTATTTAATAACTGCCACTGGCAAACCTCAGGGTGTAGGCAACACATCCTACATCCCTGATATTACTAATATCAGCATATCTCACTTTGCAGGGTAAAAAATTTTCACAAACTTGGTTACAGAGCAAATTTCTGTAAGCAAACCCAATTTCCCTTTAGACTTCATTATATAATTAGAGCGCTGTTTCCATTGGGGGGAAGCAATCAAACACAGGGAACTAAACACTTGCAGCAAAGAATGAATTTAGATGATGGCCAGGATCAAAAGGATTGCAAAAAAATAGTATTTATTCTTGAATGAGAAAAAAATAAGTAATTAACTAACTTTTCTACTCCTCCCACCATCTACAGTTAAATATAGCTTTTCCTCTTGGCATAGATGTTTCTTAAGTATAGCAATCCCCTCGTGACAACTGAATGGTTATAAAGGGAATATAAGTCTTCAGCTCAATCTCATCAGAGGCTTGAATGAATCAATGCCTCTCATTAACAAAATGACAAAGTTAAGAAAGAGGATCTCTAAAATCTTGTCAGAGCCAACAATTCTCATTTTAAGTAGCTACTAGAACTCACTCTCCTTCTGCCTAAATATTTTCTCATGCTTAGTAGAATTGTTGGAATATTACATTTTACTGCTAGTTGTAACACTCTAGCCTAGATTCCTTGAAATATATATATATATTCATTGCCCCTGCCCCAACCCAGGAAGACAACTCTTGATTTTCTCAAAGTTCCATGACAAGGAGGAAGTGGAGAGCTGTGGACACCAACAGGATGAGCAATGGACAGAATTACTATACATCACTAGGAAGCTCCCAGTCTCAGAAAGATTACCTGGAACTGGTTTTTCTGAGTGAGGAAAACACAGAAGAAAGGCAGAAATACCGACTCCGTGACTCTCTGACACCTATCCATGGTTTTCCAATTGTTGGGGATTTCAGTCATCGCTCACCATTTGAGCCAGCCCCCACATCCCTCAATTCATGTTATGAATTTAATATTAGTGAATGGTTTGGAAACCCAATGAACCTAATCACTTTTAAGACACCATACATCTTAACTATAGAAAGGTGCTTGAAGACAAAATATATAAAACATAAATACTTTAGATAAACCTCTACCAAATTACTCTTAAAGATTCCAAAATGAATAATTGAGCCTTATTATGAAGATAATTAGTACTTTATTAATGAGTATGCTAATTTTGCCAGTGAGTAGATTATGAATAGATTGCTAATCAATACTTTAGCTATCTCTAAATATTTCTATCATGAACTTTGTCCATTTACTGCAAAGTAAAGTTTGAGTACACTTTACAGATCAAGTTACAATGATGTATCAACACTATAAAACTAATCTCTCACTCTATAATTACACATCATCAATAAACATGAATGCCCAAGGGATAATGTAAAAAACTTGGATAACTTAGCCTGAGCTGCTCTGAGCATATGTAGCTAATGTAATAGTAAATCACATTGCTGACCCCTTCACCTTAAGCTGTGGGCAGTCTCTATGATTCTATATGCCAAAGCAAAACATGCTGTTAACAGAAAGCCTTGATTCAAACTATGCATTAAAATTCTGGGTCTAACTTTAAATCATGCATCATCTTCATAAAGTAGCATTTGATACTGTGTATTGAAAAACAGCTTAGTGTATGAAAACATACTTCCCTAAGAAATAAATTATTACGGATGAGCACAAGGTCCAGATATAAAGATATGTATTACAGAAATATTTAAGAGTGAAAATGGAAAGTGATCTAATATTTTAAAATATGGAGTAAAATTATACTTTCTTCTGATAACTCTTAGCTATGTGTGTGTGTATAACATTTTCTTTATCCATCCATCAACAGACACTTTGGTTGTTTAATGTTTTAGCTATTGTACATCAGGCATGCACCAGATATTTAACTATCCTTTTTCTTCGGCCTGTCAGTGTTCCTTTCATTCAGTCCCACACACTGACGCCAGATAAACCTTTCACAAGCACAATCTGATATGTCACTCTGTCCACCAGCCTTTAAATGGCTCCTTACTTCAATTAAATGAAATTCAAGCTCCTTAGCATGAGAGTCAAAGCCCTCTGGGTCCGACCTATATTTCCACACTTATTTACCATCTGTCACCGACACCCACACTCCAGGGTATGGTTATCTAAGTTTGGTCACCATAAGCAGCATCAGCACCACCGGAGAACTTGTCAGAAATGAAAATCCTCTGTCCACACCAGCCAAATTGAACCAGAAACTCTGGGGGTTGGACTCAGGGAGTCTGTCTAAACAAACAAGCCCTCCGGATGATTCTGATGCATTCTGAATTTAGGGCCACTGCTCTACCCAAACTGTAGTTCCTTCAATATGTCCAATATTTCCACATTTTAATACTTATCCCAGTGTTGTTCTCTTACTTGGATGTGCAATTTCTTCCCTATCTCCAGATGGGTAAAAACTCAACAATCCTTTTAGGTCAAAACCCAATAGTAACTCAACTGTTCCTTTCCCGGTTTCCTCAACCAGAAATAACCACTTTATTCTTTGACATTTCATTGCTTGCATCCTTCTTGGAGCATTTAATGTAGTTTCTTTAGATATACAGTTATTCATATATTTCTTATCTCCTCTGCTAGAATACAGACAACATGAATTCTGTAAATTTCTTCCAGGTATAGGGCCATATTGCCACAAAGAAGGTACCCTAAATGAGTCTCTCCAAAAATACAGCAACAATTGATCAGCATTTAAGATCACCAAACTTAGTAAATAAAACCAGTGGACTCCCAGTTAAATGTGATTTTCAGGTAAACAACAAATAATTTTTATAAGTAGGTCTACATATTACATGTGTCAAATTTATATACTTCTAGTAAAAAATTGTGTTATCTGAAGTTCAAATTTAAATGAGCATCCAGTATTTTACCTGAAAATCCTATACTATTGTGCATTTGTTACTTTATCTTGATTCAGATTTATCTCTTTGCTAGTCATTCTCTGCTGCTGCTGCTGCTAAGTCGCTTCAGTCGTGTCTGACTCTGTGCGACCCCATAGACAGCAGCCCACCAGGCTCCCCTGTCCCTGGGCTTCTCCAGGCAAGAACACTGAAGTCGGTTGCCATTTCCTTCTCCAATGCATGAAAGTGAAAAGTGAAAGTGAAGTCACTCAGTCGTGTCCAACCCTCAGCGACCCCATGGACTGCAGCCTACCAGGCTCCTCCATCCATGGGATTTTCCAGGCAAGAGTACTGGAGTGGGGTGCCATTACCTTCCCCACGTCATTCTCTAGGAAGTATAAATAAAAATTTTTTAAAAAACCTTCCATACCCGAATAAATGTTTTCCTTTAAAAATCATATTGGAAACACTTGTACTTATTCATTGATATTGACATTGCCCAAAATGTGTTTGAAATGATTTTTAATTGCATGCAAAACTCTCCTATTGAATACATGAGAAAATCAGCCTCATTATCTGAAACCTGTGTGTTTTAAAAATATACCAACTATATTACTATTTTTTTAGCCTACTTTATCTTTTATCATTAATATCCAATGTCTTTTTACTCTTTTTGAAGATCAAATTTATCTTGAAAGACTCACTACCTGATACCACTGAAAATAATTTCAAAATATACTTAGGGCTTAAAAGGACAATTTCCTTACAAATGTAAAACTGTTTATGAAAGTCCATCAAAGTAAATAATTAAGCTTCTGAGATGCTAATATAAAGCTGCTATTCAAAGAAATATGTCTAGTCTGGTTCTCTTTAATTTTTCAAAAAGTCACATTTCCTTATAATTACTCCTCCCTTAAGAGTCCAAGTTTCATCGATGCCACATCCCCACACCACCAAACATTAATCCCCAGTAAAGCAAAACCAAATGTGACAAGTTCTTCTCAAAGACCTCCATAGATAAGCAAAATAAAAGACATGCAGGCAAACCAAATGGCAGACACCCGTTTGCAACAGAATGTCATACACACCTATATAATATCAGTATGTGTTTTTAGCTATAGATCACATGTTATTTCCATATATATGCATATTCTTATTTACATATTTATATCTGTTCCTTGAGATTAGAATACTGTAAAAATAGGAACTTCTTTACCTTCTGAAACAGATTTATATAGGACATGGTATATAAAAATGAAGCCACAGAAAGTACATGGTCTATAATAAATATTTCTAGCAGTTTATTTTCTACCTCACTGTAGTTGAAATTCTTGGTGCATACCCAATCAACTTATTGGATCCAACTTTCAAGTATCTTTAATGGCGGATTTAGTTATGCACCTGAGAACACTCCAGGTTCAAAGCTACTTAGTACTTTGTTGCTCACCTTTCCCAATCTCTCGCAGATGTGCAGAGAGGGGACAGAAGAAGGATGGCATAAGTTATTGATCATATTCTCCTTTCTTCACAAACAAAATGAATCAACAAGACAAATGTGGTGAAGGGTTATAGGAAAATACCAATAATTTAGAGCTTTCTGGAACTTGGAATTCAGAAACTGGTTTTCAAAGGAAATTTCCATATCAATGTTCAGCTCTTTGGGGCTGTTGTTCAAGTTCACTGATCCAAATAATAATACATTAGGAGCTAACGTATTCTTTGAGAATAATCCCAAAGAGGTGTGACACTCTGGAAGGGGATTTTAACAGGTAATACCTTAATCATTCCAGCAACCCTTACATCTTTTCTTTCAACTCCACAAGAGGGTTTTAACAGTTTGGTACCTTTCATATTCTACCAACACTGGGATTTATTCTTTCATGAATCAGCAGGAAGTTAAAAACTCAATTTTTGTATCAATTAGCTATTCGTATGAAATAACCACCAATGTATTTTTGCATATAGTACACTTGCATAGTAACTTTGAATAAGGAGTAAGACCACTTGAATAGCATGACAATATACAGATAGCAAGACTGTATTCCTCATTTTTTTTTCCCTACAAAAAGAAAGTGAAAGAAAGTTGCTTAGTCGTGTCCGACTCTTTGAGACCCCATGAATTTTAGCCCACCAGGCGCCTCTGTCCATGGAATTCTCTAGGCAAGAACATTGCAGTGGGTTGCCATTTCCTTCGAAGTTCTAAAAGCACCACTCTCTCAAGGCTTTTTCACCTGATAGCATAGCCAGACATGAAGGGTTAATAAGAGCAAGAGCTGATCAACCAGGGCACTCAAACATCTTTACCACCAATGTAGAAAGAGTTTTAATTAAATACAGCAAATCTAGCCAGGCATGTACAACCCAGAATCCAGAAAAACCTGGATAAGCAAGTCACGGGTATCAGGGACAGAACAAAGAAATAGAGAGGTTCTGAATAGCAATTAAAATTTTAGACTGAGTCAGTGAAGATTAAGGAAGGCAGACAGTGAAATCTGCCAAATAATGGAAGGCATGAAACTATAGCATGGGGAACAAGGGTTGAGCATTAAACCCCACACGGACACAACTGAGCAACTTCACTTTCACTTTTCACTTTCATGCACTGGAGAAGGAAATGGCAACCCACTCCAGTGTTCTTGCCTGGAGAATCCCAGGGATGGGGGAGCCTGGTGGGCTGCCGTCTATGGGGTTGTACAGAGTCGGACACGACTGAAGCGACTTAGCAGCAGCAGCAGTAGCAGCAGCAGTTTAACAACGTAAGGCCAATCCTATAAAGACTTGGTTTCTGGGCATACATTTAGAAATAGTAAACTAGGCAGAAAACAAATGACTAAGCATGGAATATAAGAAAAAGACTATCATCTCAGGAAAAAGAATCTCTGATACCAACACTTGGTTAGAGGCAAGATAAAGAACCAAAATTGGACCTTTTGCTATGTCAAATTCTCCCTTTTTAATCCAAGAACTTCATGTGCAAACTGAGGATACAATGGAAATGGTGAGATTCAAAAACAGAGAAATAAACAGAGCATCAGAATACTAATAAACATCAACAGGTCTGCCAGAAAATACAACCAAGCTCTCAATAAATAATATTTGATAAAGAGATCTGATGGCTTCATACTTTAGTCAAGAATCTGCAAATCTGTGGTCTTCAGGTCACATATGGTTCACAGATATGTGCTAATTTTTTTTGCCTACACATTATTGCTTAAATATGAGTCTATAGCATAAAGAATTTAGGATATTTCTCAATAACAATGGAATCTGCTTTCTTTCCAAAAAAAGAAAATGATAGTCTGACATTGGCTTTGAATTTCCATGGGCCAGCATGTCTTTGGGCAACTGATCTCCTCAAACAGGGGATCAGGTTTATAACAGTCCCCATCTTCACTCATGAATTTCCCCTGCCAACTCCCATAGACATGTAAGTTTACAACCCTGCTTCAAAGGATAGTAAGACTTCAAAACAAGAAAAAAAAAAAAAAAAAACTTTAGGGGCTATTCAAGGAATATATTTCTGAAATACTTTTGCATCAGATCAAAAACAAGAGTAAACAAAACTTGATCTTCACCCAGCATGAGTGAGATAAACCTAAACAAGATTGGTAACAGACATGTGCCTAGGAATTTTTCTTGGTTGTATAAATGTTGGCTTTGTTTCAATATTTATATTGTTTATAACTGGAAGTGTTGAAAGTGCATTCATTTTCTAAAATGTCAGTGCTTGGGCTTCCTTTTGGAAAATAAATATGATGAAAAGATAGAAAGTGTTTTGTTTTGTTTTTTTGCAATTATTTCACAATACCCCAAACAGAAGTAATCAAGAGAAATGTAGATACTTGACTTCAGGCTCCAGGAATATCTCAGAATCTAGCAGTGTTGCAAGCCAAAATTTTCCAGATTTAATTTACCAAAACTTGAAAAAAATCCTGATTTTTCTCTGTGAAATCCAATGATCCATTGAAAATAGTACTAAAGCTTTGGATAAAGAAGCAGCATATTAAAACAATGGCTTGCTGAGCAATTTCAAAATATCTTGCCTTTGTATTTAATAATATCTTCCTTTGGCAGTCCAAAAGAATATATTATCTCTTGTCTTCGAAAAGGCTTGGGCAATATTTCAATCCCTTGGAAATTCGCTGAGGAACATTTGCCACTTCTTGCTTATATATGCCAGTTTAAGTTATGACATGTTTTGTAAGCTGCTGAGTTTTACAGAAAGAACAGCACAGTTCTTATCAAATAAGAAACAGACACAAAGTATTCTTGCTTATATACTAGAGTGGTTGCTGGAATTCATTTTCTAAATATCTTCCCTTAGAGGAGAAATCAAATTAGTTTTCTGTTGGCGAAGTCTCACCTAAACCATTTTTTTTTTTTAATTCATGTAATTTCTCGGTGACCAAAACCTGCCAGTACTTGTACAGATAAACATGATCACATCACATTGATTTTGGACTTGGTATGTGTTCTTAATCTTCACTAATCTCCATGAGGTGAATTGATTTCTGATGGCTGAACCCTGGAGAGTAACACTCCCTGCAGAGACAGACATTTCAGTAAAAATTAGAGCAATCTGCATCTCAGCACATGCATTTTTGCAGGTTATGCTTTCAAAGTCACTACATTTCCCAGTCACTAACCCTATTCTGGAAACACATCATATATACCTATGTATCTATCCAGAAGAGCATATATTCTGTAGAGAAACTATCAGAAACTATCAATATAACTCAAAGGAACAAGAAGAATTTTTTTTTTAAGTTGTGGTCCACAATGAAGAAAACATCTGCTGCTAAGTCGCTTCAGTTGTGTCCGACTCTGTGCAACCCCAGAGATGGCAGCCCACCAGGCTCCCCCATCCCTGGGATTCTCCAGGCAAGAACACTGGAGTGGGTTGCCATTTCCTTCTCCAACATCTAAGAGAGTAAAATACACATACTGACAGATCTTCAAAATGCATACAATGGTAATCTGAGTACAATGAAATTCTTTGTATAAGTGTTTATTGATTTCATATATTAATATCCAAGCATCAGGACATTAAATTGAAAGAGCAACATAATAAGTGCTTTCTATTCCATAGGATGCCTTTTTAACAGTGGGTTTTGTCTGGTTTCATTTGGTTCACAAATGTAAAGATGTACAGTTGTGCTCTGTGCAGCAGCTAAGAGCATATCATGGGAGACAGACTTGCCCATGTGTGGGTCCTGGCTCTGTTACTTCCTAACTGGCATCTCAGCTCCTCAGCTCCCACATATATAAAAGAAGGACACCACCACCCCCAGAGGGTTACTGTCAAAGTGAAGGGAATAAGATAACATGTAAATCACTTAGCACAGTCCTCAGTACATGGTCAGTTCACAGTAAATCATAATAATCACAGCTGTTATGAGTGTGTGTGTTTCCAGGAAAAAGATACATCTCTGAGATGTGTCTGCTAAATGGTTATTCTTGCCAAGAAATGGCATGCACACAACTTCTGTCCCATTAAAGCTTCAAGTATTGATAGTTGTACACATGTGAGTGTGTTTTTTTGGGGGGGTCTAGGTATATGTATATGTATATGTATATGTATATGTATATGTATATGTGGAAATACACTAACATACAGACACATTTTATATTGTAGGTTTTACAGTTTGCATGGAATATACCTCAAAAAGTAAATCAAATATATAAGTATGGGGGGAAGAAATTATAGCCCTAAAAACTGTAAAATCAAATAAAAACGGACTGAAATCACTAAAAACAGAAGCAAGAAGGAATATTTAGAAAGTAAAACCTTCGTTAAAAGTCAGGTTCAGGTCAAGCAATAGTGATCTGACCAGCATCAAAGAAACTAACCTGCTCTTGGGGCGTGAGAAACATTTCACGGAGAGAAATAAGACCATAAAATAGGTGAGTTCCTAAATAGAATAATCTACCAAGTGTTGGCATTTGCCAAGTGGACAGAGTTTTTTAATAATCATAGTAATAAGAAAATATATCCGCTGAGCACTTACTCTATGTCAGCAATGTCCCTGATGAAGACACAGAGCCTCCTCTGACTGTGGCCACATCGGTCAGAGGATGCAGGACCCCTGCCCTATTCCTGGCTCACTCAGCAGCGGCAGGGCCTTCCAACCTCCCAGGGAAAGAAGCAAAGCGCAGGTCAGAGGGTGGATGCCAGAGCGAGACTAGCCTGCTGCTGAGCTGAACGAAGTTAAGTAATAACTGGAGAGACTTTAAAATACATAAAGAAAAAGTACAGCTTGAAGTCACCAAGTACTGACATTTGTCCTCTTCTCTCTTTCTTCTGAAAACTGTTTTAAAAGCCTGAACTACCAAAGTCACACTATACATCATTTACATAGAATGTTCTTTCTTCTTAAAATGTCTAAGTCACAGGCTTTCAACCTGGTAATGAAAGATGTAAGAAGGTTAGAAATAGCTTTTGCACTGTAGTCTCTGGACTTTTGACTGTCTCACTGTATTTCTAAATTACTGAAAAGAACCTACCCCGCAGGGATGGAGACATTCATAGGCTTTCTCCAAGAGACTATGCCATATCCCCAGCGGCCTTACACAGAAATGGTGGATCAGGAAATGAAGCTGATTAGTTCCCATCTGTGCATCACAGTCAGAGCTCAGCCTTCCCTGCTGATTCGTTTCGCCTTCACTGGCCCCTCCTTCCTCCTGCCCTAGAAATAAGTATGTCTTAGGCCCAGGTTTCAGCTTTACTATAAGATTTCCCCATAAGTCCTAGGCTCAGTTGTGTCTACCTCTTTGCGACCCCAAGGACAGTAGTCCATCAGGCTCCTCTGTCCATGGGATTTCCCAGGCAAGAATACTGAAGTGGTTGCCACTTCGTGCTCCAGGGGATCTTCCCAACCCAGGGCTCGAACATGCCTCTTGTATCTCCTGCATTGGCTGACAGATTCTTTACCACTAGTGCTACCTGGGAAACCCCATAAATCCTATGGTAGACCAGTATCATATTTACCTGCCTAGCATCCCAACTCCTCTCTTAGAGCAAAAGAAATTTGATTTTCTAAAAATTTATCCTCATTCTTACCTCTTTGCAGGTTTTGTTTAAGTGTATTTTGGAGGACATTATACTTCCTCTGCTCTAGGAAGATTCCCCTTCCTCTCTGATTCTAGGGATATGCCTGGTGAATCAGAATTAGATTCTGATTCTGAGGTTTAGAGATGATGGAATGTTCCAACTTTTTCCAGGCAGAGTAAATTCAGGTGCTTACTCACAACCTGCTGGAAAAGAGGAGCTCTCTTTCTGCTGCAGCTGCTGCTAAGTCACTTCAGTCGTGTCCGACTCTGTGCGACCCCAGAGATGTCAGTCCACCAGGCTCTGCCGTCCCTGGGATTCTCCAGGCAAGAACACTGGAGTGGGTTGCCATTTCCTTCTCCAATGCATGAAAGTGAAAAGTGAAAAGTGAAAGTGAAGTCGCTTAGTCGTGTCCGACTCTTCGTGACCCCATGGACTGCAGCCTTCCAGGCTCCTCTGCCCATGGGACTTTCCAGGCAAAGAGTACTGGAGTGGGTTGCCATTGCCTTCTCCATCTCTTTCTGCAGAGAAGGCTAAACTGGGGGAATGTGCCATAAAATTAGAGAGTCCACCTGAGAAAAATAAAGCTACCATAGAACTTAGAGATAAACCCCTAACCATGTAAACATATTGATCCAGCAATGCCTAAAGTCAGTCCTGTCTCAGGTATTCTGTTACATGAGTCCACATATTCAATCTTTCAGTCAATATCTAATGGGTTTCTGTCACTGCCGACCCAAAGTATTCTAGCTGCTATAGTTTAGTTTCGATTCAATACGTGAGATACACATATGCCAGTGTTTTGCTAAGTGCTGCAAGTCTCCAGCTCTCAAGTGATTTTGACTATTACTTGCACACATTCTCACTAACCTGTAGCACCATCTCTGCTAATTTTGAAATTTGCAGACACATCTCTAGCTGCCTAGAAGCTAAGCAACCCGCGGACTCTGCAAACCCAGACCACTTAAGACAAAACTAATCATCATTTCTGAAAAAGAGAACTCTCTTCTGGATTTTGCTATTTCTTTTAGTGGATTCCATCGTTTTTCAAATCTCAGCACCTGAAAGTTTTGCTTCCGGGTTATCTTACCACCTCTACCCAATCAGTTATCTTGTCCAGTCTCCATTCTTCAAAATTGTTTAATCTTTCCTTTCATACCCATTTCTTTATTTTTTGAATCTTTATTTATAGTTGGGCTACAATACCACCTAACTGCAAATTTTCTTCTTTGGGTTCCATCCTACACATGGTTTTCAAATTAATCTTTGTAAATATTGATTCCTTTATGTCAAAATCCTGCTCTGAAAGCTTCAGTACCTCTCCAAATAGTCTACCATCTCAGTCTCCCTCACTCCCAATAATAAAACACCTTCAGTAAACTCATCTATCTTTTGCTCCTAAAAGAAATCAAATCCTTTTTCTTGATTCACCTTCCTGGATTGGAATCACTCCTTTCCACTGATGTAACTTCCACCTTTCCTTCCATTTTCAGCCCACATTTTCCATTCTTCATGAAATAATCTCCAAATATCATTGTTCTCTCCTGTAAACTTTCCTGAAGTCTTATTATGGCACTTATTATCTGTAGTGTTCATCTAACATATGACATAGACTATCTCATATTGTTATTTTTACACGTCTACCTTCCCTCGCTATCTCAGGACCTGAGACCATGTCTAGTATCACCTACCTAGTAGCTACCATCTACCAGTAGCACCATCTACTCATACTGGAAAACACAGCAGAGTTTAAAAATATATCATGATTTGAGGATTAAAAAAAAAAAAGTCAGGATTGACTTATGCGTTTTTTTGTTGAGTGTTCAATTATGGTATTTAATAAAAGGAACAACTTACAATGAAGCAATCATACAAATAAAATCTCTATGAAAAGCCCTAAGAGGAGTCTGTGGTGGGCACATGGCAAGATCAGATATATCTTCCCTGAGGAAGTATAAAACCAAACTGACTTGTTGTCTCAGCTTTCACTCAATTGTAGACACTCAGGTAAAGTTCCTCTTTATTTGCAAGTACAAGTATGAACTGAGTACATTGATTTTTTTTTTTTTTTAATCACTGGGAAAAAATTGTAAGTAATGTTGGACTAAATATACCGGGCTAAATGGCTCTCCGTTTGTAACAGGAATACATTATATGTATTCTCCAGGCCATTATTTTCTTATCTGCAAAATGAATAAGGATTGCCTAGCATGCTGCAGTCCACGAGGTCACAAAGCATCAGACACGACTTAGCGACGGAACAACAGCAACAAACTCAGCATCTATTTCTGCCTTTCAAAAGGAAGCCCAGTTTTATTCAGTTGACCATCCAACACCACATGACTCAGAGGAGGTAGATATTCCCAGCTCCAAAGATGACCAGGATCCCCCTATTCCAATGTAATTGGTATGTAAGGTATGTAAGATGTAATTCTGCATCTCTGGCCTGTGGCCCAACCAAGAAATGAGAGGCCTTCTGCTAAGAAGCAACTGGGAAAGGGTTACTTCCTCCTGGAAAAAGAAAAGTAAGAAAGTAATGGTGTCACAGGTCCCTCTGAATTCTAGGGACCTGGGCCATTGGCAGCTACCTCGCTGCCAATCTGAACAGGAAACCAGCATTTGGCAGAATCAAATCAAAATCGGAGAGCTTCAGGGGCACTGCCATATCACACCAGGGGTACAGCCTACCTCAGAAATTTTTTCTGTGAGATAGTAAACACTGTTGTATAAGCCAGTTGGACACAGTTTGAGGCAGGCTTTTCTGTGACCTGAGGCCAAAAGCATCCTGACCGATACCTGACAGATCCTAGCCTGCAGAAGTCCTTGTGGTTCTAAAATTTTGTGGTTTTGACGAATTGAGAGAGTAGCACTGAAACATACACCCATATGGAAAGTAGATAGCTAGTGGGGAGTTGCTGAGTGATACAGGGAGCTCAACCCAGTGCTCTGTGACAACCTAGAGGGGTGTGATGGGGTAGGGGTGACAGGGAAGTTCAACAGGGAGGGGGATATATGTGTACTTACGGCAGATTCGCACTATCGTATGGCAGAAACCAACACAGCATTGTAAAGCAAGTTTCCTCCAATTAAAAATTTTTTAAACTGAAAATAAAATTTTATGTTCTTGAATGCTTACATTTTCTCTTTTGGTATAAAGATACAAGCTATGAAATCAATTGCTCTAACCTAGAAATTGATATTTCTTAATATTAATACAAGCTTCCCTTGTAGCTCAGTCAGTAAACAATCTGCCTGCAGTGCAGGAGACCTGGGTTCGATCCCTGGGTTGGGAAGATCCCCTGGAGAAGGAAATGGCAACCCACTCCAGTATCCTTGCCTGGAAAATCTCATGGACAGAGGAGCCTGGTGGGCTGCAGTCCATGGGGTCACAAAGAGTTGGACACAACTGAGCGACTAACACTTACTTACTTACCTAGAAATTAATATATTCACTTCCAAGTGAAGTGAATGAATTAGTTTCTCTTTCTCAGTCACAAATATGTAAAGATTGAATTCCACTAATTATTTCTATTTTAAAATTCTGCCTGTTTATATACATTATTATCATTGCTTATACTTGGCACTCAATGCTGATTTATTTGAACGTAAACCATTAAGACATGGTGAAAGATCACTACATTATTTTTAAAAACCTTATCATGTTCTTATCTTAAAATCATCACCTAAAACTGTGGGTTGTAAAAACAAAAAAATTACTCTAACTTCAACTAACCACACGGATGTTATCATTGGGGGAATTCTATCCTGAATTACATTTCCCTAAGTCCATCAAAAGGAACAGAATTGAAGTGTCTCCCATAGTATTAATCTGAGCCGAAGAATGTGCCATCAATCTACATTCTGTTTCCTGTAACTCAGGGCCTCCTGGGTTGCTCAGACGATGAAATCCACCTGTAATGTGGGAGACCTGGGTTCCTTCCTTGAGTTGGGAAGATCCCCTGGAGAAGAGCATGGCAACCCAGTCTAGTATTCTTGCCTGGGGAATCCCATGGACAGAGGAGCCTGGAGGGCTACTGTCCATGGGGTCACAAAGAGTTGGACATGACTGAATGACTAAGCACAAGGTAAAACAAATTTAGTTTCAATGAGAAGTTCAGCTTTTTATCTAAGTCATATCTTTAAAGATATTTTCAGTCTAAAAAAATAAATGAATGAAATAAGAATAAAGAAATAAATGACGACTTGTTATCAACTTTATAAAATACCTAAAATCACTATGAATACAAATTAACTTATCCCAGGGCAGTCAGGTACTTTAGCTCAATTAACTATACATTTATATTTCCTAAGAAAAGCAGTGAATTAATTAATTTGCATTGCATAGTTTTATACTGGTATGTACGGTGCTATTATTGTTTTTTTAATTGATAATTACAAAATCACTTTTTTTAGATTGGCTTATTTTCTCTTACAAAACTGCCTGATGAAAAAGTTGAATAGAACGGTCAATTGGTTCTCCATAGAAGCATTTGGATTAGATTGGGATTATTTAGTATATGGTTGGACAATTCTCCTTGTCAATAGCAATTATTACAAAAATGTTTTTTGTGCACAATTTCTTGCAAAATATAAACATCAGATATTATTATGATTGAGACATATAAATTAAAATATTTTATGATGGTGGTTTAGTTAACTTGTGTCCAATTCTGCGACCCCAAGGACTGTAGCTAGCCAGGTTCCTCTGTCCATGAGATTTCCCAGGCAAGAATACTAGTCTGTTGCTATTTCCTAATTCCTGGGTCAGGAAGATCTTCTAGAGAAGAGAATAACAACCCACACCCGCAGTGTTCTTGCCTGGAGAATCCCATGGACAGAGGAACCTGGCGGGCTACAGTCCGTGGGGTCGCAAAAAGTCAGACACAAATGAGCGATCAACAATACACTCTACTACTACCCCTCCTCCAGAGGATCTTCCCAACCCAGGGTTAAAACTCATGTCTCTCCATCGCAGGCAGTCCCTTACACTGCAGGCGGATTATTTACTGCAACCAGGGAAGCTCATTAGGTGCTCCTTAAAAAAAAAAAAAAACAGTTTTTCCTAGAAAAATTATGTTTAAATACTTATGAACTAGCAAAGAACCTTACTATAAGTCAGAAGAAACTCTCAGAAAAATTAGTCACTGCTCAACCACAGAATCTCTCTGAATGATCTATTCAAATCTAAATCTTGAATGTGGTATACATAACACACAGGTTTGATCTTTACGTTGCTTTCATTTCCAACTGCTGCTCAGTTGGAACATTAAAAGTTCATGAGGATGAACTGTCAGATTGATCCATAATGATCATGGTTTGTGCTGCCCTTTCAAAAACATGACAAAATTTTTCCTCCAAGTTGTCTGATTTGCAGCACGGAAACAATATGCAATTATTGATATCACAGATTCCTTTGGAGAAGAGAAATAACTTCAAATCTTTTGATGCATAATGATATGAAAATTTAAGTCCCCATGACAAAACACATTTTGCATTTACAAAGATTAAAGGGAGGTGAAGCACTAAAGTCTTTCCACTCTGATGGGGATGTCTGAGCTGCCTCCACACCTCTCTGATGATGATGAGTGGAAGCAATGGTTTTGAATGCTTCAAAGCCAACAGGAAGTACAATACAGCAGACAAAAGTCCTCTCCGTCTCTGACCAACCTTGACTTCTCTGAGACTCACCGATAGGGTTCAGAAGGTAGAATTTGCACATAATTGGCTTGGAGATGAATGAAATATGCAACATCCAACCCAGGGGTTAAATAAAATTCTTTGATCTCAAAATCAGACTGGACACCTGGTGGTAAAAAGAGAGGTCTATTGGGAAAAGAAAGATGAGCTCTTTATCCCATCACAAATTAAGCTCAGGGAAGGGAAATGTGATAATCTAATAAAATGGCTTCCCTTGAATTTCATCAGCATACACGATGTTTTCCATCAGCAGTATGGTGCGGTTCCTTATACAAATCTAAATGAAGGAGATATTTCACTTATTTCTAAAGCTTCTCTGCTTTGCCATATTAATGCTTGTACATTCTCTTTAGAAACCTAGAAGCAGAAGTGTTTTGTAAGCTAAATTGGTCAAAACAATACGTATAGGGGGACATATACATGTTGGTTTTTCTATACATTTTTCTATATGTCTAGAAAAATGACTGCCAGTGGTTTTAACCATGAGGGGTTTCTCACTGGTGGGCTGGCTGGTCATCACACGTTTCATATCTCGCCAGATCCCTATCATTTGTTCAAGATCATTCTCCTCCTCTGTTTTCTAGCTGCTTCCAATCCAAACAGTACCAGCTGCCGGTCTTCTTTAAATTGTATTTGTCTGTTTCTTGGCTGTGCTGGGTCTTCGCTGCTGCACGGGCCTTTCTCTAGTTGCGGCCAGCAGGGCTACTTTCTACTTGCAGTATGCAGCCTTCTCGCTGCAGTGGCTTCCCTTGTTGCAGAGCATCAGCTCGAGGGCACGTGGGTTTCCATAGTTGCCAAACGAGGGCTCAGTGGTTGTAGTTCCCAGGCTGTAATGCACAGGCTCAGTAGTTGTGGCCTACTATGACCTACTTGCTCCATGGCATGCGGGATCTTCCCGAATCAGGCATCAAACCTATGCCTCCTACACTGGCAGGCAGATTTTCTACCACTGCGCCACGGAGGAAGCCCAGCTGCTGTTTTTGAGCTTCAACTTCTAGATATTACACTGGGAGCTTCATTCTGCTTTATCTTCTGCCTTCAGCATAACATTACAGTGCCTTCTTAATTTCCATTCAAAGGATAAAAAACTTGACATTCATAAATGCTCACCATTAAGTAGCCAATAAGTGGTCAGACTAGATTTGATTCCAAATTCCATGTTTCTCTGACTACACTACACTGGCAAGAAATATTAAAGTAAATTTTATAAACTGCCATGGAAAGAGTTGAAAGGAGAGTAATTAAACTCATCACTTCATGGAAAAAAAAAGGAGCTGCTAGACTTATTGAGAGTTATGATTTTTCTTTTGCTTTATCATCACTCTAATCATTTAAGAAGGGCCTACGTTCAAACAGATATAGAGTTGATCTGTTTCTGGAGAATTTAACATATTTTACAAAATATTTTTCTGTTAACATGACCTTCACTCTCCATTTATAAGAGGCATGATTTTTATATGTGTATTTAAAAAGCAACACAGTGCATTTAATAGGCATTCATCAATGTATTGCTGTGTATTTAGAGTAAAAACATTGCTAAAATCAATTAAGTTTATTCAATACACCAAAAGTATTATCATCCGAAGACTTGCAATTCCAAGTCTACAAAATAACAAGCATAGCCTTCAGGTAATATGCTTCCAATTTTTTTTTTTTTTTGCTTCTCTTATCTATGGGATTTGGTGTGCCATATATGGCCTGCTCTGACATAGCTTTTGAATTTTCCTCAAAAAAGAAAACACACACACACACACACAAAATAACCTACACTTTCATCACATTTATATGTAATCATACAATATATGTTATTGCCTGAGTCTTCACTTATTAATAGTAGCAGTAAACTATTGACTACAACAATACTCATGTTTATAACCCATAGCTAGCCGTCAAAAAAACTTTCAGCATCTGGTAACTGAAAAGCTCAAAATCTGGGAGAAACATTTGCATTTGTGAACCACACATTCTGAGTAGAATTATTTCAAGTATTTAAGAGCCAGAGGTTAATTCTGAACAGAATTAAATGTGCACATTTTCTGAAGGACATTCATTAAGTACTATGCTCTATGTTTCCAAGAAGTGAGCGCCTAAGAAATTAATGGGGCAAAAACCATTAGGCATAAAAGAAAATGGCAATATTTTAATTTTTTCTGTGTCCCTAAAGATTTTTTTTTTCATATAGTTGGACTCAATTACTAATCAATCACCCCTAATAGGAGAGTCCTAAATGACCTGGACTAAAAGTTTTAGATTTAAAACATGCAAATATAAAAGAATGCTGTACACTTTGGCTGGGTGCTGAGCAGATGTAATTAGCTGGTCATCCAAATGGAAATGAATCACACACATCCAAGTGGTATAATTTTTGTAGGTCAATCTATAACCACAAAAGTTCATAGCTGATAAAATACTTTTAGGAGGATCAATACCTAATAGAAGCAAAGCAATTCAAAGCAAAGAACTGACTCATTGTTAAAGACCCTGATGTTGAGAAAAACTGAAGTCAGGAGGAGAAGGGGACAACAGAGGATGAGATGGTTGGATGGCATCACCGACTCGATGGACGAGTTTGAGTAAGCTCTGGGAATTGGTGATGGACAGGGAAGCCTGGCATGCTGCAGTCCATGGGGTCACAAAAGTTGGACACGACTGAGCGACTGAACTGAATTGAATCCAAAAATTCCTGCCAAATTTTAATGTGATTATGCCAGAGCAAAGATGCAACCTGCAGATGACCCTGCCAAGTTATGAAATAGGTGCCTGGTCTGCCTTGGGGGGGAATGAAATATAACTCTATACTGAAGCATACAAAGCAAGCAATTTAAAATTGTCCCCATTTCCAAACTACCATGCTGTTGTTGTTCAGGCATTAAGTTGGGTCTGACTCTTTGTGACCCCATGAACTGCAGCATGCCGGGATTCCCTGTCCTTCACTGTCTCCCAGTGTTTGCCCAAACTCATGTCCATTGAGTCAGTGATGCTATCTAACCATCTTATCCTCTGCTGCCTCTTCTCCTTTTGCCTTCAGTCTTTCCCGGCATAAGGGTCTTTCCCAATGAGTCAGCTCTTTGCATCAGGTGGCCAAAGTACTAGAACCTCAGCTTCAGCATCAGTCCTTGCAATGAACATTCAGAGTTGATTTCCTTTAGGATTGACTGGTTTGATCTCCCTACAGTTCAAGAAATTCTCAAGAATCTTCTCCAGCACCACAGTTCAAAAACATCAATTCTTCAGCATTCAGCCTTCTTTATGGTCCAACTCTCTAACCATATATGACTATTGGAAAAACTATAGCTTTGACTATGTGGACCTTTGTCAGAAAATTACTATAAGCAGCTTTAAACAACAAATACTGATTTGTGTCCACCTTGTACTAAAAGGTGGAACATGTGGATTCAGATGTATCCATGATGCAGTCAAAAAAGCTGTCCCTTATTTAAGACATATCAGGAATTTGTTGTTCAGTGCCGTTTCAGTGACCCAGTGTTCTCCGGGTCTGCTGTATGACCTCATGCTTATAGTTAACAATACCATACTATACACTTAAAACATTTGGTATGATAGTAGATTCCATGGTAAGTCTTAAAATGTACAAAGAACACAAGCTACTTTGCTTTATAATGATAGCCAGGTCAGGTCTACTAACTTGATTGCCACTTTTTCCATACTGACAGCTGTGTCTATTATCTTGATTCTATTATCTTATTCATGAATATGCCCAAACTCATCAAATTCCATACATTAAACATATGCAAGCTTTGTGTATCAATGCACCACTTGAGCAACTATGGATGGGTCTTGAGAGTATTATGCTGAGCCAAATAAGTCAGACAGAGAACAGAGAAATACAATATGATTTCACTTATCTGTGGAATCTAAAAAAAAAAAAAACAAAATAAAACTCATAGATAGAGAAGAGATTGGTGGTTACCAGAGGGGAAGGGGTGGGGGATGGGTGAATGGGGTCAGCTTTATGGTGATGGATGGTAACTAGATTTATTGTGGTGATCACTTTGTAGTGTACAGAAATGTTCAATTATAATTTTGCACAACTTAAACATATATATTATATACCAATTTTACCTTAATAAAAAAAGTTGTTAAAAATTATAATAGGAAAAAGAGATATGTTGCTACAATGAGTATTTAGGAAAAGTGAAATTTGTCTAGAGAGAGAGCTGGGAGGGAATAAGCAAATATGTAAAAAGGGAGCCCAGCACCTCAGCCTTCTCATCTATAAAATGGGCACAATGATAACACTTAGGCGTGTTGTGAGGATGGAAAGCGACAGGACATCCAGAGAGCTCAGCACACACTTCAAGCTTCCTCCCCTCTTCTTACAACTACAATCACAATGTAGTGAGTAAAAGGTCTTGAAAGTGAAAAGTGAAAGTGTCTCAGTTGTGTCTAACTCTTTGGTACCCTAAGGACTGTAACATGTCAGGCTCCTCTGTCCATGGCAAGAATATTGGAGTGGGTAGCCATTCCCTTCTCCAAGGGATTTTCCCAACACAGGGACTGAACCCAGGTCTCCTGCACTGCAGGCGGACTCTCCACCATCTGAACCACCAGGAAACAGCCTTAAATGACCTGCCAAATGAGACGTATTTCCCATCCTTTCACTATTCACTCTTGAAGTTCTACTTTGTCTCAGATGCAGTTTTGCACAGTCACTTTTCACAAATGGAAAGGCAGAGCACTTCTATAAGCTGAGAAATGTATAAACTTCCAGAGAGAAGGAAAAGTATGTTCTTGATTACCCTGTTAAAGAAACTCCTGCAAACTTCCTTGCCCCCTGCAGTAAGCAGTGAGAAAACAGCTGACAAGTCATCCATCACAGTCCAAGACTGCTTTAAGGGAGTCACTGATTTCCAGGAGAGGCCTCTGCCTTTCCACGGTAGGTCACTCCATCACACTAACACTTCACTTCTCCACTGGTCTCAGGCACTCGTTTACAGATAGCGGATGCTTCACACATGGTAGCTGCTCAGCTGTCACTGTTCAATAAATACGTTAATATCACTCTTTGTTAAAAGCAGCAATTTATGATATGCTGTTCCCTGTCACTAGTATAAGAAACATTCACACCTTCTCATTTATTCTGTCTTCTTCAGGAACAAAAATTGTTTTGCAAATAAAAATGGAAAATCTGACACTTATTAGAATCCAAGGTACCATCTAGAAATATGTCTGAATGAAAAACAGCAATTAAATGGTACTTTACCTTACACAGTCAAGTTATTTGGCACAACAATCATACACAGAAAATAAGAAATGACAGTTTCCGGGTCTATATTTTCAACACATTTTTGAAAAAGATAATTCAATTTGCTTGTAAAAAGAATTTTGCTTTAAAAAAAAAAGAAGACCAGAGATATAGGAGAGAAGAGAATGTCATCAGAGCAGAAACAGAGGCCACAACAGAGGACAACGAAACGTGCAAGAGAGGATCTATGCGGGCCCCCAGTTGTCCGCTCACTCCTGTATCCATTTATTCAGCAAATTTAGCAAGACTCCATTGTGCTGGGGCCAGAGGATTTGGGAGTAAACACATTAAACAAGGTTCTGCCCACAAGGTATTAACTTCCATTAAAAAAGCAAACAAGTTTTGCTGTGCATATTCAATTGTCAAGGGTATACAGTTCAGGAGATATTTATTTAAATCTAACATCTCACTGAAAATAATAGTGACTCTTTGTCCCTTGAATATTTTCTTCTTCTCACAGACATGTGAAGAAAACCAAGGAACATGTTTTGTCCATGTTATTCTTTAATCTGTTCTTTTTTCTTTATTTTCAGATTTAACATAGATAGCTAAGTTCCTGCTTCACCATTAATTCATTTCTCTTCTCATACTTTAGAGTCCCATGTGAGAGGACTATGTTAAACTAAACTATGTTAGTTTAATAAACATAGTAATAAAAACTGTCTGTATATTTGAATCATTTCACCAACGCCCTGACAATGAACTGTATTCTAAAGCAAACTTGCCACATAGGAATAAACAAGGTTCTTTCCTCTTCCTGACTTCAACTCTGCTCTCGTTCACAAATCCTACAGAGCATGTGAGAACCCATATCATATACTGCTCCATCTTCTTGCTGTATCACTTAATTCCCCCTAACTTCTCACCCCTTCCTTCTTATAATGATGTCTTTTTCTAGAGCCACAAAATATGGTCATAAATTGAATCCAGACAGAGACATTGCTTTTGACTCCCAAGGCTAAAAACTTTACACTGTACCTGTGGACACTATCTTAAAACTGGGAGATATCATATAAATGTCTCAAAGTCTAGGTTCTCTTGTAAACTAGGAAAATTTGACTATAAGGCATCAATAAAGGTTCTGAAACTTGGAATAAGTAGCAGTGATCAAGTGCTTGCTAAATCACCAGCCCCCACTTCTCTCACTGATGACTGACCTTGAGGTCAAGGGTACCAGTTATCATTTATCATCACACTTGTACTGCTGATTTTCCTCTCTCAGTATCTGTCAACAAAGTAGAAAATGATAGATTAGCCAAGTCAACCTTTTTCTTTTTTAGTGCCAGGAGTTAGCAACCTTTTCCCGTGAAGGGCTAAACAGAAAAATATTTTATGCTTTACCAGTCATATTGTGTGTATTACAACTAATCAACTCTGCAACCACAGTGCAGCAGGAAAGCAGTCCCAGGCAAGAGGAAAATGAATGGGCCTGTGTTCAAATAAAACTTTATTTACCAAAAGGCAGTTGGCTGAATTTGAGTTGTAGTTTGCTTTATGCTATCAGTGTGGATACCCTAGGCATGTGACCTTTGCTCTAGCCTTTTCAGTTTTAATGTCCATTAAAAAAAAAAAAAAAACACTTTTTTTTTTTTCTGTGTCACTGTGGACTTCCTTTTGTTAATGTTGACACTTATTTCAAAACAGTCATTAAAAGATACTGTCAAATGTATATATTAATTTTCTGTGCCAGAGAAAGTCAGCCCTCCCTGGGGAACGCACAAGGGTAGATCCCAAGACCAGTGGAAAAGTAGGTACATAGCTATGAATTTGCTGTTTCCTTCCTCAGCATCTTTCATGCTTCCCTCCAGCCTGATAAAATAATGCACTCTGACACCAATTTACTGTCTGAGCTGTAGTTGTCCTCTACTGCCCCGTTCATGAATTATTTGTGCCAGTCATTCTAGACTGCTTAATATTTTCTAAGTAAAACTCTTACTTTCTGCTTTCCATTGCTTTGATTCAGCTTCCTCCTGCCTAGTACAGGTGCTTAGTTTATGGAGAATCTGCTGCTGCTAAGTCGCTTCAGTCGTGTCCGACTCTGTGTGACCCCATAGACGGCAGCCCACCAGGTTCCCCCATCCCTGGGATTCTCCAGGCAAGAACACTGGAGAATCTAATTCTACACAAATCTCTAGGACTTACTGAAATCATATATTCCTCTTAAGCCCGTCCTGAATTTCAACCACTTATATTTAAGGTCCTCAATGCTTAATGTTTTTTAGGCATGACGACAGCACATTACTAGGCTATATTATATGAAACTGCCACTTTTTAGGCCAAAAATGGTCAGATATTGGAAACCTAATATATCCTGCTTAATGCTATATAAACAAACAGGTCCACTTCACTTCTGAAAGGCAGGGTTTGACTCCTTGATGTTACTCTCTGGGTATCTAACCCAATGCCTTGCTGAGAGGAGAGGAACCAGTACAGCTGAATTGACTTGCTGAATTTAAAAAGCCTCAGCATTCACAGAGGAATAAAGACGACGTGCACACTTCTAAATTACTTTGAACTACTATTACAAGGACAGCCTTAATTCCTGACCTAGATGACTTAAATTTCTAAAAATAGTACCCAGGGGAGAAAAGGGGGCAGATGTGTGGCTGAAAGACACACTGGCACTTTCTTAGGTGCTGACTTTCTGCTATATTCACCGGGGAGTAGAGGCCCAGGTGATGTTATACAATTAAGTCAACTGCACCCAGAAAAACTGTGAAAATACTGTGGCCCCAGAAACTCCCTGTATTCAGCATATAAAATTCTAATGGGAAACCCACATGAAATGTGTGAAGCTTTATTGGCTCTTATACCCTTAAGTTCTTCTTTTCAATGTGAGAGGAAAAAAGAAATCTGTTAGCAATCCAGCATTTGCCACATTCCTGTTGCTAAGCAAAGGGAAGCTAAGGAGACAGGGAAAGCTGAAGGTCTGTGGATGGGGGAGTAAAATTCTAATCACCTCTCAGCGTTCTGCTTGCCTGTCTTGGCGGGGGAGGGAAGGCGACAGTCTAAATTGGTGTCCAAAGGCTCCAGAATGTGTCCTAGTATACACAAAGGAAGCTGCTTTCACTGTGAAGTGTGCAGTTAAAAAGATATGATCTCAGTTGTAAAAAAGAAATGACAAGGTAACGTCAAGCCCGCCTTGATGAGCTCTTGGACATTGTTTTCAACAAGTGGTTATAAAACAGTGACATAATAGAAAAATTACATCTAATCAAATATCAATTTCTGGTAAAAGAAGGGTAACATCATCTTTTATCTTCAGAAAGTCTTCATGACAAATGTGCTACAATGTAAAGTCATTTATTTTTTCAGTAATTGAAATATCAGTTCAGTTCAGCTACTCAGTCAGGTCTGACTCTTTGCAACCCCATGGACTGCAGCACACCAGGCTTCCCTGTCCATCACCAATTCCCAGAGCTTGCTCAAACTCATGTCCATTGAGTTGGTGGTGCCATCCAACCATCTCATCCTCTGTTGTCCCCTTCTCCTCCCACCTTCAATCTTTTCCAGCATCAGGATCTTTTCAAATGAGTCAGCTCTTCACATCAAGTGGCCAAAGTATTGGAGTTTCAGCTTCAGCATCAGTCCTTCCAATGAATATTCAGGACTGATCTCCTTTAGAATGGACTGGTTGGATCTCCTTGCAGTCTAAAGGACTCTCAAGAGTCTTCTCCAATACCACAGTTCAAAAGCATCAATTCTTTGGCGCTCAGCTTTTTTTATGGTCCCACTCTCATATCCATACATGACTACTGGAAAAACAATAGTTTGACTAGACGGACCTTTGTTGGCAAAGTAATGTCTCTGTTTTTTAATATGCTGTCTAGGTTGGTCACAGCTTTTCTTTCAAGGAGCAAGTGTCTTTTAATTTCATGGCTGCAGTCATCATCTGCAGTGGTTTTGGAGCCCAAGAAAACAAAGTCTGTCACTATTTCCATTGTTTTTCCATCTATTTGCCATGAAGTGATGGGACCAGACACCAAGACCTTAGTTTTCTGAATGTTTACTCTTAAGACAGCTTTTTCACTCTCCTCTTTCACTTTCTTCAAGAGGCTCTTTAGTTCCTCTTCACTTTCCGTCATAAGGGTGGTGTCAACTGCATATCTAAAGTTATTGATATTTCTCCCTGAAATTTTGATTCCAGTTTGTGCTTCATCCAGCCCAGCATATCACATGATGTACTCTGCATATAATTTAAATAAGCAGGGTGACAATATACAGCCTTGATGTACTCCTTTCCCAATTTGGAGCCAGTCCATTATTACGTGTCCAGTTCTAACTGCTGCTTCTTGACCTGTATACAGATTTCTCTGAACACAGGTAAGTTTAAAACCAACGAAAGAGTAAGGGAACCTTACAGTGTTTCAACCCCAGAAGGGTCCTTTAGGACATCTTGAAGTAAAGAGAAATTAAAAGGGGCCTTTTGATTCTTTGAAACAGAGACCCGTCACAGCAAGGGGAATGGGCAGAGAGATGGAGGGTAAGGGAGACAGGCAGACAGAGAGAACAAACCCTCTCTGAGTAACCTATAAATAAATATCATCTATTTTGCATATCCCAAACTCAGGAAGGATATTAAATTTTCAGTCTACCTGTAAGATTCACGTTGGTGATATAAATAGTGAAAATGGAAGAAAGGGAATGTTCCTAGATCAAATTAAAATGGTTTGTTTTCTTCATTTCAGTCTGACATATAAAACATTGAAAGTCTCATTAAATTTGCTAACAAGTCTTGATTAGCCCATAAGTATTATTTGTTATACAAGTACCTATGACACATTCTACAAATATTTACTTTGCTCTTTTCGGGGAAATTTTTACCAAGTGTGTGTTAGTGTGCCCTCAAATAAGAAAAACGTCCCTCGAATACCGGCCCAAGAAAGATGTGACTGTTTAAAAAAATGCTTGCAAAACTTACATTTGTTTGGGAACAATTATGCATATCTTGATGGCCTGTGTTTTCAGAATAATTTATTTACCAAAGCAATAGAAAGAAAACCTTTAGAAATTTACCAGGAAGATAGGAGAGGCTAACACAAGAATTCAGACAGCAGTCTCCTCCAAATGCAATCTTATCATTACTTCCCCAGGAGCCCTATCTATTGATATCTACCACTTAATTAGCATTTTGAAGCCCATCCAAGTCCATTCAAGTAATAGCATCAGGCTCAGATTTCTCCTTGTTCACAGGTGTATCAGAAGACATGTGCCAAATGCTCCCAGGCATGATGGGGACCAAAACTGCCTTTGCCACAATTACAGAACGTCAGGAAAGATCTGACTAATTAAGGACTTCACAAGCAATAAATCAAGGACAGGAAATAGCTGATAAGCAGAGGAGCACATGACTTCACTCGTCCCCGCACAGACAATGAGTCCAGGGAGGAGGAAGTACATGGCAGAGTGGGTAAGTGTCTGCAGGAAGACAGGGCAGGGACCAATAAGCAGGTCAAATGCAATGCAAGGTAAAAGTAATCCAAAGCTCTAGCTGGGGCAGGAGCCTTCTGCTTGCTACTATGGCTTCACTGCGGGTTCCATGGTCTGATCTTTATCCTCAGCATCTCAGACTAGTGGGGCGACTCTGTGCTACCCGTTATTAGTTCCCTTAAAATGTGTTTGCTTGTCATCCCTTTATTAAATTCAGCTTAAATTGCCCTGCTTAAGTCTGCTCTTAGTCCCTTACTGACCCACCATCCAAGTCATGAATGAAAGGATTACCACAGCCACACCACAGTAAAGAATCTACACTCCACAACCAGAAGCCTCCCTTCTGACTCACCGCTACCAGTTCACTGGCATTTCCAAATCCATCTCAGTGTATCAGCATCATGTCCATGGACTTATTCAACAAGTGTGTTACTGAAGACCTGGTCAAATACTCAGAGAAAACCAGCATATGAGATGAGGCCTGTGGTATGCGTGTCTGCACTGTTTCTAGCCTCCCAATCTAATTTGCTCTTTTGTAAGGCAAATCAAATTACATTAGTCTAGTCTTCCTTGGTAAATCCACAATAATTCTTAGAATCATCTCTAACTTGTATTAAGGTCAACAATGCAGAAGATACGTGTTTGAGCCCTGGGTCAGGAAGATCCCCTGGAGGAGGAAATGGCAATCTATTCCAGTATTCTTGCCTGGAAAATCCCATGGACAGAAGACAAGCCACAGTCCACGGGGCAGCAAAGAGTGAGGCAATACTGAGCAACAGAGCGCGTGCGCACACACACACATGTTTTCATGAACTGATTCCAGGTTATTGCTCATGATGGGTATCAAACTACTAATCTAATTTTTCTATATATCAGGTAAATGAGTTTTTGTTTTTTTTTAATCACCCTGGGCCAATTAATCTCTTTATTCCTCTCTCATTCTTCAAGCCCTACAAAGTAACCAGAAATCAATATGATATTGCATTTATCATCCTGTTATATAATTAGCTTGTGCCGTGCTTGTCTTACCCCCTAGACTGAATCCTTGAGGGCAGGAGGTGTGTCTTATTCATCTTGACATCCCTGGCACTTAGCAAAATGTCAGCATTTTACAACCACTCACAGAATTGAATCTGAAGCACCAATGTTGTGTTTTTAAATTTCCTCGTATCCTTGGGCTTCAGTTTCTCTCACTAGGATTAGATCCTATCCAAACTAATATTATTTACCTCCTCTGACAGGGAAACTGTCACGTGTTGAGAGAAGACAAGTGTGGCTTTTTTCTAAAAGGACCTTCGTAGCACCAGCCCTTCATCTCCTATCATCTTGTTCTCAACACAGTTATAAAGCTTTTCTTCTCTCGCACAATTTCAGCGTTTGACACATTTCCTCCAGGCCTCTGACACTTGCAATGGGTTATCGGGCTCTTCTCCCAACACCACGTCCTTGTTCCTCTGTGTACTCATTAAAGAACTCTTCATCCAGTCATTTGCACACAGGAACACTTCCTCTTTCCTTCCCCATCACAATACACAGCTATTATTCTATCCGAATTTCAGTTCCCAGAGCTTTCAACTTATTCAGCAGTCTTTTCATTTCAAGCCAAACTACTGTATTATCCACTGAATTTTTTTTCTTCTCTTTTGTTTCTTTTCTCTTTGGCACAGAGGGAAAAAAACTATTTTGCGCTGGCAATGATGTGGATCGGGGGATCCGGGGTTTTGAGTGCCGCTCATGCAAGTAATGCCGTTTAGAAAACCAACTTCAGACTATAGAACGGTTGGTTTTTAAGGGCATTTTCATGAGCTCAGACATAAATTCCTCAAGTTTGGGAAGTGCATGGGGTTGGAAGAAGGAAGAATTCTTTTCCTCTGTATCTGACACTCTACAGGTTATCAGAATGGGCTGTGATGTCTAAAAAGAGAGGATCTGGCAGAAAGAGTAAGAGAATAACAACTGCAACCTAAAACAACATCTGATATGTGGATTGTGACACTCACTGTCACTTTATAGGTTTGGATTGGCAAGACTACTCTGTAAAGCTATTTATCCCAGCCTCGTGAGAAACTAGGCCGGTATACTGGAAGGAGAATGGAATTCTGGTCCCAATTTTGCCACTAACTCACTGATCTAAAGCAGAAACCTTTATCTCCCTGGTGTTCGACTGCCTCCTCTAAAACAACATGAAGTGAAGTGAAGTGAAGTGAAAGTCGCTTAGTCGTGTCTGACTTTTTGCGACCTCATGAGCTATACAGTCCATGGAATTCTCCAGGCCAGAATACTGGAGTGGGTAGCCTTTCCCTTCTCCAGGGGATCTTCCCAACCCAGGGATCGAACCCAGGTCTCCCACATTGCAGACAGATTCTTTACCAGATGAGCCAGGAGGGAAGCAACATGAAATCAGCATGAGCTGTCGTAAAGGCTTGCTAACACCTTCCCAGCTCTGACGTGCAGTGCAATGATTCCCTTAGGGAAGTCAGTAGTTAAAGGTGGTACTTTTGTGACCAGAATAATGAGCTACTTCTGCACACACCTGTGCCATGGTCATTGTCCATGGTGGGTGGCGGGTATTTTTATTTATTTTTAAAGTATTCAGCCTATGAATGAAGAACGTGGTTCTGGTATCAACAGATTTGGATTCAGATTCTGACTGTGCCATTTACTATCTCTGTGAACTTAGGTGAAACTTGCCTGAACCTCTACTTCTTTCTTTTTAAAATTTATTTTATTCAAGTATATCTGATTTATGCTGCTGCTGCTGCTAAACTGCTTCAGTCGTGTCTGACTCTGTGCGACCCCATAGACGGCAGCCCACTAGGCTCCTCTGTTCCTGGGATTCTCCAGGCAAGAACACTGGAGTGGGTTGCCATGTCCTCCAAGGCATGAAAGTGAAAAGGGAAAGTGAAGTCGCTCAGTCGTGTCCGACTCTTAGCGACCTCATGGACTATAGCTTACCAGGCTCCTCCATCCATGGGATTTTCCAGGCAAGAGTACTGGAGTGGGGTGCCATTGCCTTCTCCAATATTTGATTTATAATGTTGTATTAATTTCTGCTGTACCACAAAGTGATTCAGTCACACACACACACACGTGTATATATATATGCACACATACTGTTTTTATATTCCTTCCCATTGTAATTCATCACAGGATTTTGAATATAGTTCCCTGCGCTATACAGTAGGACTTTACTATTTGACCATTCTGTATAAAACAGTTTGCAACTGCTAATCACAAACTCCCCACCTTTCTTCCCCCTTGGCAATGACCAGTCTATTTTCTATGTCTGTGAGTCTGTTTCATAAATAAGTTCATTTGTGTATATTTTAGATTCCACATATACATGATATCATATGGTATTTGTCTTTCTCTTCCTGACTTCATTCAATATGATAATCTCTAGGTCTAGCCATGCTGCTGCATGAACCTCTGTTTCTTATGTAAAATCAGAATCCAAGTAATACCCTCTTTGTGAGGTTGTAGTGGAAAAAAAAAGGAAAGAAAAAACACGTGTAAAGCACCCAGATCGGTGAGTGACACGTGGTAAATTCTCAATAGATGTAGCAACATTAATTAATATAGCTATAGAGGAAAGAATGACTACAGGTGGAATTACTACAGAAGGATTACTAAGAATCTCTGATGGGCCAGACATAAAAATACATAAACTCTTATTTTATTATTCTTTTAGAATAGCCTAATTATGGTCTACCCCAAAGCTATCGTGATTCCGAATCTTCTCCTTATATCCTTAAGAGGTCCGTTCTTTCATTGTCCCAACCTTTCAGTCCTTTAAGCAGGTAGTTTCCTTCAACTTCCTACCAGGGCCATTCTGGCATTTTCCATCCAGGCTATACAAAGAAATTATCTGCTAATATTCATGATGATATTTCCTTTGATATTTATCTGATCCTTCATCACCTTAAGTTATGTAAAGGTGCTTCTTCACTTAAATATATACTGAATGCTTGTGTGAAAACATTTTCTTACACACTGAAGAGGACATGGATTTGAAAGAGTTCCTGGCTTCAGCAGCTAGGTGGTTGTGTTAAAGGTGAATAAAACAAGGTATATTTAAAGTGCATAACACCATGAAGCTACAAAGTCTACAGTGTAGGAGGGGGCATTTGAGAAGACTCTTGAAGAACCAGTGACATTTTATCAGGCATAATTGACAGAGGAGGGCTGCTTGAGAAGAAGAAATCTCAAAAAGCAATAAATAGCTATAAGAAAGCAATGTAGTAATTCAATTTGGGTGTGTTGGACTCATTAGACTAGAAAACCGAGAGTCCATAAAGGTTCTTACACATTGGAGGAGATGACCTGAGATGTAAAAAGTGATATATCTGTTCAGCAGACTATATATTGAGCCCCTGTGATATGACAGGCAAGTGAGGGTTTTTCATATATCAATGGCAACGTTTGTAATAGCATCTCATATAAAACCTGTGAGATAGACTGGGGGCCATGTGCATGGTGGCCTCAGAAACACATTCTTTACCTTCTTTAGGTCTTCAGTTACTAACAGCCAACATTTTCTGAGAGTTTCTACACTACAGGCATTGTGTTACATGCTTTTCAAGAACAAATAGATTAACTATCATACCAGCCTTAGGAGGCAGGCTCTATTATCCCACTTGACCACAGGAGAACTGAGGCTCTTAAGTGGTAAATTACCTGTTCAAGATTTTACACCAGAAAAATCACAGAACCAGAAGTCAAATCCAGGTTGGTCTCATTTTGGAATTTCATTCTCAGCCACTATGTCACGTCCCCTCTCTTAACTACTTTACAGCCCTGCAAACACCAAACCCCTTCATTATAGAGAGGTAGGAAAAGGATGTGAGAATCTCACTTTCCGCTTCTCATTTCTCCACAATGGACCCATCCAACCCTCATGTGTCGCCATCAAGGCATCACATTCACGCTCAGTCTCAACACAGAGGAAGGTGTAAAGATAGCTTTAAAGTTGGAAATGTTTTCACACATTATCCAAATGTGCAAAAAATGCCTAATGCCCCTGTTTAGTTATTTGGCCAAATGTGCTCTTCACAACCTCCTTACCCATACTGTTCTATAAAAGGAATATCTGGCAAGCACAAATTTGAACTTTATATGGACTTGTTAGTGTGATATTCAAGGTCAGAAGGTATTAAAATCGGTCCCTTGCTATTTTTTATATTTTCTTGAAAAAATCTTTCATGAAATCTGGCTTATTTCTGTATTACTTGTATATGTTCCAATATTTCTATGATTTACTTCTGGTTTCTGGGTTACAGATGCTATTTAAGAGCTGGTTTCTTTTTGCAAGGTTAGAGAGGGTGTGAGCTGAGATTTTAGCTAAGAACACAAATTCTATTTTAAAGTATTTCCACAGAGCAGCTGGCCAAACTCCAATTTGCTAGTATGTTTATCATGCTTTCTAAAACAATCAAGTTATTTTCCAGAGTATTTTTTCCATCATTATACCCACAAATCCTTTCTTGTTCATTTTTCCTTCCTCAAGCTTCTTATATTCTTGATGATTTTACCATTTAACTTTGGGTCTACACATACCAAATGAGAAAAATGTTTACAAATTATATTAATAATATAAACAAATAAATAGTCTAATTATAATGTATTTAAACCTTGAGAAATTTCACAATGCTCTTTATGTTTTAGATGTGAAAGCCCTATGTTAAAACTATGTGTGACGGGTTTGATCCTTGGTCTGGGAAGATCCCACATGTCACAGAGCAACCAAGCCTGTGCAACACAAGTACTGAGCCTGTGCCCTAGAGCCCATGAGCTGAGCCTATGCGCCACAACTCCTGAAGCCCCCATGCCCCAGGGCCCATCCTCAGCAACAGGAGAAGCCATGGTAACGAGCACCCATCACCACAACTAGAGAGTAGCGCCCATCATCACAACTAGAGAAAAGCCTGCACCGCGACAAAGACTCCGCACAGCTAAAAATAAAATAAATTTTAAAAAATTTATGAGATGTTGTAATTTTAAAAGAATCCAAGAAAAAATATATATATCCAAAAATTTGTTTTAAAAACTATGTGTGAAAAACATGTTTGAATACAATGAAATTATCTATGATGACTTGAAAACTCCAGCAAGGAAACCTAGATGGTTTCTAACTTTTGATTCTGTTATTCTATTACTACTTGTAGGTGGACTAGTGCTTTCCAGGCTACAGTAAAAACAAAAACGTGTTTCTAACTAGAGCAGCATGAGTTGGAAAATGAGTTACAAACATTCTATACTGGAGCATGAGATATATACTCATTATATATATATATATAATATATACATAAAATTATCTATCTCATGTTTTAACAATGATCAATTCCAATGATATCTTACATTCTCCACATGGAAAATACTTAAGAATACATCCAGATAACACTGTAGATATCAGTAAGTGAGATAAACGTGGAATTCGTTTTTAGCAATAGTATTGTCTGGAACTACATCTAACCAACTACTTGAAAACTTGTTAGGGATCAGGCTCTGAAACACTGAAGTCAACAGCTGAACATTATTTATTTTTTTATGAAGTTATTAAAAAAAACTCTCACGTGTCAGAAGTGCTTGTGATTTCATAACAAGAACTTTCTCTCTTCATAGATATAGAGGTGCTATGCCAAGCATTTTATTTTTTAATTAAAACACTCTCTTGCATTGATTATTTTAAGTACTTCAAAAATCTTAAGACTTCAATGTGCATGTGTCTTCTGTCTTTAGGGCAAGCCAGCTTTGAGCATGGCTGCTAGCCAAGACAGTCCACCTCACCTCCTGGGACATGCATTAAGCATATTGTAGGGAGTAGGCTCCATTATCTCCCTAAGCATCAAATTCAGTTTAAGTGTTCCAGCATTTAGGGACCACTGATTTTTGGGCTCCAAAATCACTGCAGATGGTGACTGCAGCCATGAAATTAAAAGACGGTTACTCCTTGGAAGAAAAGTTATGACCAACCTAGAGAGCATATTCAAAAGCAGACACATTACTTTGCCAGCAAAGGTTTTTCCTTTGGTCATGTATGGATGTGAGAGTTGGACTGTGAAGAAGGCTGAGCGCCAAAGAATTGATGCTTCTGAACTGTGGTGTTGGGAGAAGACTCTTTAGAGTCCCTTGGACTGCAAGGAGATCCAACCAGTCCATTCTGAAGGAGATCAGCCCTGGGATTTCTTTGGAAGGAATGATGCTAAAGCTGAAACTCCAGTACTTTGGCCACCTCATGTGAAGAGTTTATTCATTGGAAAAGACTCTGATGCTGGGAGGGATTGGGGGCGGGAGGAGAAGGGGACGACTGAGGATGAGATGGCTGGATGGCATCACAGACTCTATGGACGCAAGTCTGAGTGAACTCCGGGAGATGGTGATGGACAGGGAGGCCTGGCGTGCTGCGATTCATGGGGTCACAAAGAGTCAGACATGACTGCAACTGAACTGAACTGACAGGTGGTGCCTAACTGACAGATCCCATGAGATATGTGAATGTGCCCAGGACCCTATGGATGTAGACTGCCATGACGTTCACACAATCCTCTGTCTATTTCCCCAGTAAGTACCCTTGCAGTCTCGCGCGCTCATGCAACATGCATTTCTGAGCAATCTTTTAATGAAAATAGCCACCTCATGCCCTAAGGAAACTAAACTATAAAATATGGGGATCAGAAAATCATTTGGTAGAAATGAAATCAGAACAAGGGAATTTAGAATGTAAAAAACTAACGTCATCAGAAAAAGAAAGTCAGATTCATTCCTACCTTCTAGGAGTGAACTGCCCATGAGAATGGAAATATTCAAAGCTAGTTGCCGAGAGTTTAGGAGACTCTAAAATGTATTATCTAAACAGGATACTCTTGAAAGTAAAGACAGCAACCCAGGTCTCCCACATTGCGGGTGGATTCTTTACCAACTGCTTCTGTATGGCTTCCCTGGGGGTGCAGAGGTTAAAGCGTCTGCCTCCAATGCGGGAGACTCAGGTTAGATCGCTGGGTCAGGAAGATCCCCTGGAGAAGGAAATGGCAACCCACTCCAGTATCCTTGCCTGGAGAATCCCATGGACAGAGGAGCCTGGGGGGCTACAGTCCACGGGGTTGCAAAGAGTTGGACACGACTGACCGACTTCACTTTCACTTTCTTTACCAACTGAGCTATGCTGCTGCTGCTGCTGCTGCCGCTAAGTCGCTTCAGTTGTGGCCGACTCTGTGTGACCCCATACAGGGCAGCCCAACAGGCTCCCCCGTCCCTGCGATTCTCCAGGCAAGCACACTGGAGTGGGTTGCCATTTCCTTCTCCAGTGCATGAAAGTGAAAAGGGAAAGTGAAGTCGCTCAGTCGTGTCCGACTCTTCGAGCACTGAGCTATGAGGGAAGCCCAAAGAGAGCATTAGGTATGTCAGAACAACAGGCTCAAACTGAGACAACCAAACAAGGCAAACTAGGAGGTATGGTTGCCTTGACTGAAGCTGTCCAGGATTATGTTCACACTGGGGAGCCTCTTGCTCAAAGGAACTCTGCTGGGGTAAAGACTTTCCAATCCCTTTCTGATTGTCACACTGCCACTTTAGGTAGGTTGTTAATTCAAATAAGTTATACTGGAATCCTACAGAACTCAAAGGAACCTGTTTTTTTTTTTAATAATTTAATATCTATTTTTTGTTGTATAGTCGCTCAGTCGCGTTCAACTCTGTGAGACCTCATGGACTATAGCCCAGGAGGCTCCTCTCTCCATGGAATTCTCCAGGCAAGAATACTAGAGTGGGTAGCCTTTCCCTTCTCCAGGGGGTCTTCCCAACCCACGGATCAAACCCACATCTCCTGTAGTGCAGATGGATTCTTTACCATACAGTCACTTGGGAAGACTTAACATCTATACTCCAGCCAAAATTTGTGTTCAGAATGCACAAATGAGGGAAGTAGTTCCCTCATTTCAAAGTAATGGGGAGGTGGAAGAAGTATCACACAACGCTTTGTCAGTGGCTCAGTCATGTCCAACTCTCTGCAACCCGCTGGAACTGTAACCCACCAGGCTCCTCTGTCCATGGAATTCTTCAGGCAAGACTACTGGAGTGGGTAGCCATTCCCTTCTCTAGAGGATTTTCCTGACCCAGGGATCAAACCCAGGTCTCCTGCATTGCAGGCAGATTCTTTACCGTCTAAGCCACCAGGGAAACCCTTATCATAAAATAGATGTCAAATACTGACAACAAAGTCAATTGACGTTTTTGGAACTAACTAACGTTTTTATATTATGTACAAAACCAATACACAGTACTCCCTGTTATCTTTGAGGGATATATTCTAAGACCCATAGAGAATGTCTGAAACCATGGATAGTACCAAAACATATATATGTTTTTTCTTATACATACCTATGATAAAGTTTCATTTGTAAAGTAGGCACAGTAAGAAAATATCAGGGGACTTCCCTGGTAGCCCAGTGGTAAAGAATTCACCTTGTAATGCAGAGGACGCAGGTTGAATCCTTGGTTGGAGAACTAAGATCTCATATGCTGCAGAACAACTATCCTGCAACTATTGAGCCCATGTGCTACAACTAGAGAATCCGTGTGATGTATTGAAAGATTCCCCATAACACAACTAAGAATCGACACAGCCAAATAAATAAATAAATGACGAGAAATTCCATCATCACTAAAAAAAAAGAAAAAAAGAACTGCCAGCATCACTACTCTTGCCCTTTGGGATCATTGTTAAGTAAAATAAGGATAACATGACCCAAGCACTGAGATACCTCAACAGTTGATCTGAACCAAGACGGTTACTAAGTAACCAATGGCTGAGTAGTGTATACAGGTATGCAGCCTGCATATGGCGGATAAAAGGATGATTCACTTCCTGAGCAGGAAGACTGGAGACCTGAGCATGCTACTTAAGCATGCAATTTAAAATACACACTATTTCTGGAATTTTCTATTTAATGTATTTTCAGACTGCAGTTGATCACAGGTAACTGAAACCACAGATAATGGGAAACAACTTTAATAGTGTTTGAATTATCAGTGTCACGGGTTATAGTTGCCTGGAAGTCAAAAGTTATTACATTTATTGATTAATATGGTCCTCACATGCTTATGAGGTACCCAGCTAGGAATTATTCTTATTGTACAGATGAAGAAAGTGACACTAATGGGTCAAATGAGTTATGTAAAGTCACAGTCCAGGATTAGAACCAATTGCTCTTATTCATACAGCATGCATGCATGCTAAGTCGCCTCAGTCATGTCGACTCATTTGGACTCTATGTACTCTAGCCTGCCAGGCTCCCCTGTCCATGGGATTCTCCAGGCAAGAATATGAGAGTGGGTTGCCATGCCCTCCTCCAGGAGATCTTCTTGACCCAGGGATCAAACCCACTTCTCTTAGGTCTCCTACATTGGCAGGTGGGTTCCTTACCACTAGTGCTACCTGGGAAACCCTATTCATAGAGCAGTGGTTCTCAGAGTATAACAGTAACATCTAGGATTTTAGACACAAATGCAAAATTCTTGTTCCAAATTGACACCAGGATATTTCCTGAGAGAAAATTTACCAGAATTTGCCATTTTGGACAAAGAGGAATAGAATAGTAATACCTAGTCTTAAAACAGAAACAAATAAGAATATATTTGCCTTTCCAGCTCCCCAGTAAGAGAAAGGAAAGGTCATTTCAGACAGAACTTAGCTGGTGGTCTGAAACCTTTGCTTCTTTGACTGAGCAACCTGTGTTTGTAGAGGAGGCAACTCTGATGCTTTGCATGAAATACTGTCTCAAGAAGAATAAGTTGCTCATACCCAGGTCATAGGGAAAGGACTGGCTTGAATTTCCAGATCCAGATCATATGCAATACAAAATCAAAACTAATTTTGGTGATTTTCTTTCAAGCTACTTAAGAATGGCATATGTTCTCAGTTATGCAAAATGCATCTATTCATAACCCATGAAACATGAAAAAAATAGCTTGCCCAATATATTTGGTCATCAATTTTGGCAAAAATCATTAGCTGATTTTCTATGCTTTTTGTTTTGGAGAAATGCTTCTAATTTTTTTTTTTCTTTTCTACTCAGAAATGAAACTTTTGGCTGTCTTGAATGTTTTTTGGCTAAGATTCAGTAAGGGAAAAAAATGATAAAAAGGGCTGTAGACTTGATTAACTTCTATTCAGAAGGACATTCTTTCTCAGTTGCCTATTACTGCTTTACTTTCATTTTGTTTGGAGAAAAATTACTTTATCTTCCTGTGCTATCCTTATACTTAATATGGAGAATAAAAGTGCCAAATTAAAACTATGTATTCATAGAATAGAGATGAATTGTGTTTGGTAAGAAAAGCTGAAAGTTCAAGTTTAACACAGGAAAAAAAAAACACAAGATTGCTTTTATATATATATATTTTGTGTGCTAGAATGTATTAGTAGCAATATTTGTCCTAGGACATTTTATAGGACAGAGATAACTCTTCACTAATATTTTCTTCCATTATCACTCCAAGAAGGAGATTCCAGCACTGTATTTGAAAGGGTTGAATTTTCCTTACAAAGAAGCAAACAGCTTCTGCCTTTCAGTGCAGTTGGGGTAGAAAAGAATGATCATCCCAAACTGGAAAGGGGATTCATTGGTTAAAAAGAAACAGAAGATGTTACTCTGAGAAAATCTAGTGGGTATCATAGTAAAGGAGTGGGCTTTACCACCATGTGAAACCATGAGGGATAAGAGGATCTTTGATACTCATGATAACCATTGATGAATTCAGACAAACTGACCTAAGCCCGCAGCTTTGAGAAGTTAAGTAGCTGTCTCATGTCACATAGCTGAGCAAAAGCGCTCCACGGCCAGATTTAGAACAAAACAGAGCCCTAACTTGAAATGATTCATGTGAGCTTGGAAAATATGCATCTAAGTTCTAACTCCTATGAACTTAACAAAACCTTTCCCTAAACTTTCAGGATGGTGCTATTTTTCTAAACTTTTGAGAAGAGGATGAATCAGATTTATATGATTCATAAGAAGAAGGAAGCAAGGTATCTGAGTGCCATGGGACAAATTAATCACTGCTATCCATAAAGAAAACTGAAAGAAATGGTACAGCTGGCTGTAGAACCTGATACTAACATCGAGGGGTATTTTGTTGGGAGGCAAAATCATTCTCTCCCTTTAAAGGTGTAATAATATTTCTCAAACTTCCTTAATTTATCTCAATCACCTATAAGGTTGCTTCTCACATGAATTATCTGGGTTCCTCATTCATACTCTAAGTATACATTGAGTTAAAGGATTTCATTTATGCCCTTCAGGTTTGGTTAAGTGAGGCTGCTTATTTGAATGAAAATAATGCTTTTCAAGAATGCCATCTGGTTCTGATAATCAAGAATTTGGTGAACACATCCATGTTTACTCTAGACTATAACATTCCGTCTGAAACACATTTCCCATATTGGGACCCTGACTATTTTGACCACACCCTAATGCTGACCCCCTTTCAGTCTTTTGATTGTCTCAGAGGTTTTTCTTTAGAATGATCTTATACTACATAGTGAGTATAGAAATAAACTCCAAATTATAGTCATGAACATAAGATTATATTTGTAAAATGGAATGCTCTCATCAAGACTCTTTTGGTTACAGAAAACAAAAACTCATCCAGATAGCTCAGGTAAACTAGGAGTTTACTAGGTAGATACAACAATGTCAAGCATGGTCTTAGAGAAACTACGGGAGAATGTCAAACCTCAAGGTCACACTTGCCAGCTCTCTCTCTCAGTTGTGCTTCTATAATACCCACCTTGCCCGCCCTCTCTGCTTACTCATCCCATCTCATCCACCACTTTCTAGTGCATACATGCTATGTCTATGTCCAATGTGGTCCCTGACACAGACCATTATGTAGATCACATTCCAATTTTGGGATTCATCACTGACTAGATCGTCTTTGGATATTCAAGTTCTTAAAAGAAATACCTGACTGACCTCTGTCCAATGAAAGACTAGCTTACATTTGATTAGGGCTTTACCCTATCAATTAATCATGGCAAGTAGTGGGGATAGGTCATTTGATAAGATGGTTGTCACTTGCAGGAACATCGGAAGAGCCACAGAAGAGACTCAGAAACTACGAAAAGGGGGTGTGGATTCTAGTAAAGAAACATGTTCAGTGTAGGCTGGGTTAAGAATTTGTATTTGACTTTAATCAGTTTGTGAATGGTGCCCTATATTCCAGAAACTGTACCATCACTCCTGTTTGAGCCTTTTGTCAAGAATTATTACTTTGTTTCATTGTGGTCTGTTCTCTCAAAGAGCAAAAAGATAATAGATATCATCACTGTTTGTTTTGTAGATTTTCACATGACAATTGGTATAGAATAACCATGATCTGGGTGTGAAGTGTGAAATGCTTACTGTGATACTACAGAGCCTGAGAAAAACAAAGCATAAAACACACACACACACAAAATACACTTTTTTTCCAAGAACATACCATTCAGCATGTCAAACATGAGCACACCATATCTGACAAATATCTGTTTCTTGAGTAACCAACTCCAATCCCTTATCAGAATAAAAAGAACACAACCTATCCTGCTATATTACTCATAATGGCAGTTATTAATGTACCTCTTATTAAAAGGCCATGTGTTAGGATTTGCCAACAAACCAGCTCAGAGGTTTGGCTGAAGTACACTGTCACATATAAATCAATCTGTTTCCGTTTTAGAGTCCTGGATACTGGCTCTGCAGGAGTTCATAGATTTAGTTTGTACACACACATGCCCTCAGAAATTGCTCCCCTCCATGCGTAAGTCTACACCGTGAACTTCTTTTTATTACCTTTAGTTTGCCAAGTGAAAAGCAGTCAATCAAAACCACTTGACAATATGTCAGTCTGTGGAGCCATGTAGAACTCTAACGCTATGAGTGTTTACTGTTTTCAAGAGTAGAGGCAGTGAAAATGAGGCTGGTATAGAGTGACTTGGCCAAAAAAAAAAAAAAAAAGGCTGTTAACCAGGATAAAATGCAATGTTTTTATCCGGAATTTTGTCAGATTCACTAATAAACGCTATTACGTGAGACGGAAAAATATATGTATATTGTGATGTAAAAGTTGGCTTGAGAGAACTTAAGGGAAATCAGATCAATTACTAATTTTCCAGAAAACATCAAATCCAGAAACCTGTAGAGAAAAAAAAAATGTCTTAGACCTCACCAAATAGTTCCAGAATGATTTTAGCGTTCATATGAGGTCATCTCATGTTTAAGGGCAGAGCTTAACAACAACAAAGATGATGTGTTTCTAATGAAAGGCAGTTTTCATATATCACTGAATACAAGTGAAAGAAACCCAGGCTCAAGTAGCAAAGGAATGACCATGTATTTATGGTGGGGAAGCATTATGCTTTGAAAAGATTCGAAGTTAGGCTTCTGCAGAGACAGATAAGAAAAACAAACACACAGTTCAACCACACACCATGACACGGCAGTAAAGACTGGACATTCACGAGTCCAAAGATGGAAGCTTCTTTCACTTGGTCTAAGTATTTCGTTCCAGCACTCATGTTACCCTCCCTTTTTGCCATTAATGTTTCTTCTGTTGTTAACTCTGAAAATTAACTTCTGCAATTTTTAGCATAAAATATGTTTGTATTCATCAGGGCTCAGAAGAACTGACCTAGAGACTTTTACCTCCTGGAATGAATAAAGGACACTTTTTCTCTTTTCACTCTCAAGGAGAAGGGCTGGGCACATGTTACCAGGGTAAAATTTACATAGGTAAATTCCAGACTTCATAGCAAATGGTCACCAAGCTACTCAGGGAAGCAGAAACTGGTGAAACTCTTCTAAACTGGGAAACCCTCTGGTAAGTACATTTTAGAAGGGCTATCTCCTTTAAAGTGAGTATTTAACTCATTAGTAGGAACTAGACACTTTTCTCACATGATTTTCTTTCTACAAGAACCTAAAAGGACAATATTGTATCTTAAGACTTAAAAAAAATATCAGCAATATATGTTTTTATTAAAAATAAAAACAGTAAAGAAAACTATAAATTGAAAAAAAAAATACTACCCCCATTCATCAACCAGCTGGACCACTCATTAAAATTTCCAAACTTAAGGGGTCACAAAGAGTTGGACACTACTAAAGCAACTTAGCATGCATGCAAGCACGCAGCAATTATTACTGGTTCTTTGAATATCTCCCAGAAATCTTCTATGCATGTGTATTTGTGTGCATTTTTTATACCCTTCTGAAACATTTCATTTCATACTATATCCTGGACATCTCCTCATATCTAATTTATTTGTGTTCCTCATATCAAGTTCACTTTCCCATACCTAATTTCCCACTTCTAATTCATTCACATTCTCTTTCATGGCTACATAATGTTCCATACAATAGACATTACATCATTTACACTATTTTTCTCAATATTTAGTGTTTAGTTTCATACTTATACTAATAATGATCCAGAGAATATCTGTGTACTTGTGTGAATACAATATTGGCAATTGATATTTCTTATTTAAAATTGGGGACATCTTAAATTTTTATAGACATCAATACATTTTTGAAGCAAAGGTTTTAGCTTCATTTTATTTGGTGGAAAAACAGGCTGAAAGAAGTTAAGATATTAATACATTGCAGAGATCACAAAAGCTGGTAAGCTAACTTGCAGAGCAAGGATTTGAAATCAGATTTGCCTGGCTTCAAGCTTCACCATTTTCACCCTTATTATCTGGCTTTCTAAAACCACAAAGGTCTAATAAATATTCTAATATGCAGTCATCACTGGAAGGAAAAGAGTTTGCTATAGAATGGACAATGAAACATTTATTCAGAATAAGACAAAATATTGACCAATTATTCTTTACCAGGAACTGCAGCCATGAAATTAAAAGACGCTTACTCCTTGGAAGAAAAGTGATGACCAACCTAGATAGTATATTCAAAAGCAGAGACATTACTTTGCCGACTAAGGTCCATCTAGTCAAGGCTATGGATTTTCCTGTGGTCATGTATGGATGCAAGAGTTGGACTGTGAAGAAAGCTGAGCGCCAAAGAATTGATGCATTTGAACTGTGGTGTTGGAGAAGACTCTTGAGGGTCCCTTGGACTGCAAGGAGATCCAATCAATCCATTCTGAAGGAGATCAACCCTGGGATTTCTTTGGAAGGAATGATGCTAAAGCTGAAGCTCCAGTACTTTGGCCACCTCATGCGAAGAGTTGATTCATTGGAAAAGACTCTGATGCTGGGAGGGACTGGGGGCAGGAGGAGAAGGGGACGACAGAGGATGAGATGGCTGGATGGCATCATGGGCTCGATGGACATGAGTCTGAGTGAACTCCGGGAGTTGGTGATGGACAGGGAGGCCTGGCGTGCTGTGATTCATGGGGTTGCAAAGAGTCGGACACGACTGAGCGACTGAACTGAAGTGAACATACCAAGAATATTTAAATATAATATCATTCATTCATTTATAAAACAATAATTGAGCACTTTTCTCTGGTAAGCATAGTGCTATACCATTAAGCACTAAACCATCCCTAAGAAGAAGAAATGCAAAAAGACCAAAAGGATGTCTGAGGAGGCCTTACAAATAGCTGAGAAAAGAAGAGAAGCAAAAGGCAAAGGAAAAAAGGAAAGATATATCCATCTGAATTCAGAGTTCCAAAACATAGCAATGAGAAATAAGAAAGACTTCCTAAGTAATCAATGCTAAGAAATAGAGGAAAACAGTAGAATGGAAAAGACTAGAGATCTCTTCAATAAAATTAGAAATACCAAGGGAACATTTCATGCAACGACTGGCATAATAAAGAACAGAAACACTATGGATGTAACAGAAGCAGAAGATATTAAGAAGAGGTGGCAAGAATACACAGAAGAACTATAAAAAAAAAGATCTTAATAACCCAGATAATCACAATGGTGTGATCACTCACCGAGAGTCGGACATCCTAGAGAGTGAATCAAGATTGCTAGGAGAAATATCAATAACCTCAGATATGTACATGACACCACTCTTATGGCAGAAAGTGAAGAGGAACTAAGAGCCTCTTGATGAAAGTGAAAGAGAAGAGTGAAGAAGCTGGCTACAAACTCAACATTCAAAAAACAAAGATCATGGCATCTGGTCCCATCACTTCATGGCAAATAGACAGGGAAACAATGTAAATGGTGGCAGACTTTATTTTCTTGGGCTCCAAAATCATTGCAGATGGTGACCGCAGCCATGACATTAAAAGATGATTACTCTTTGGAAGAAAAGCTATGACCAACCTAGACAGCATATTAAAAAGCAGAGACATTACTTTGCCAACAGAGGTCTATATAGTCAAAGCTATGGTTTTTCCAGTAATGTATGGATGTGAGAGTTGGACTATAAGGAAAGCTGAGTGGTGAAGAATTGATGTTTTTGTTTTTTTCTTTTTTTTTAATTTTTATTTTTACTTTATTTTACTTTACAATACTGTATTGGTTTTGCCATACATTGACATGAATCCACCACGGGTGTACATGCTTTTGAACTGTGGTGTTGGAGAAGACTCTTGAGGATCCTTTGGACTGCAAGTAGATCAAACCACTCAATCTTAAAGGAAATCAGTCCTGAAGAATAATTGGAAAGCCTGATGCTGAAGCTGAAACTCCAATACTTTGGCCGCTTGATATGAAGAAGTGACTCATTGGAAAAGACCCTGATGCTGGAAGAGATTGAAGGCAGGAGGAGAAGGGGATGACAGAGGATGAGATGGTTGGATGGTATCACTGACTCTATGGACATGAGTTTGAGCAAGCTCTGGGTGTTGGTGATGGACAGGGAAGCCTGGCATGCTTCAGTTCATGTGGTTGCAAAGAACTGGACACGAGTGAGCAACTGAACTGAACACCACTGAGACCCACGATGAACAAGATTGACAGGTTTTCTACATTTTAGTAAAAAAGTAAGACTTTAACCAAATCATATAAAATTAGTGTAAAATTGTAATCGACAATTAAGTACAATTATATCAAAGTAAGTACAATTATACCAAAGGTATATGACCTTATAGCAGGATTTGACATAGGCAAGAGCTCAAAATAGAATTCCTCCAAGTAATGTCAACTGAGTTGAAACCTACAGGAGAGCTGGGAGTAACCAGAGGTATACAGGGAAGAGCAAATCTGACTCTGTTTCTTTTACTTTAGCCTTCGTATTCTATCACTTTTGCTTTCCCCTTTAATCACTAAAGTGATACTGCCTATAGCTTAAACTATATATAATGACCCTGCAGCAATCCTGCCTCTCATGCCTGAGTGTTAAGCTAAAATACCTTTGCTTAGCTCAAGGGTCCAGAAACCCCTGGCCACGGACCAGGACCAGTTCAGGACTGTTAGGAATTGGGCATGGGCTGCATAGCAGGAGGTGAGCAACGGGGGTAGGCATGAGAGTGATGCTTTTTCTGTATTTACAGCTGCTCCCCATCACTTGCATTACCTCCTTCACTCTGACTCCTGTAATATTAGCAGCAGTATAATAAATACAATGCGCTTGAAGCATCCCCAAACCATCCCTCCCCATCCAAGTCTGTGGAAAAACCGTCTTCCATGAAACTAGTCCCAGGTGCCAAAAAGAGTAGGGACTGCTGGTTTAGCTCACAGGAAACATTCTGACCAGGCCCACCTGTGAACAGCTACAGGAAGGATGACATCCACACAGTCCCTCCAGAGTCTGGTAGGAACCAGGAAATATTTGCACAATTTATCGCCTCTTTTTACTTTGTTCTACAAAAGAAACTATTCAAACCCTGGGCAAGATGGTTCTTTGGGACACTAGTCCATCATCTTCTCAGTCCGCTGACTTTCCAAATAGTCATTTCATTATCCCTTGCCCCAAGAACTCATTTCTCAATGTATCAGCCTGTTGTGAGGTGAGAAGTACAACCTTCGACTCAGTAACAGGAAAAAGGAAGAAAAACACATTCTATTTCCAGTAGAGGGAATAGATGCATAAAAGCTATGGTAGGAGAAAACAGTGCAAGTTCCAAGAAGTGAAGGCTCGAGTTGTCCAAGGCTCATATTGTCCAAGAGAGGAATGGAGAAAGTATAAGCAAGACCCCGGCTCTTGTACAGCCTTATTAATCTAGGGGAGGAATATTATCATTAGTAAATGAGAAAGCATCAAAAAGCTTTAAGGAAGGTACAAATCACAATGACAGCAGACCAGAAAATAATTTCCTAGCTCCCAGCTGGGAGCTAAGTTCATCAGTATATGAAATACACATGCAATTGAATGCAACTTCCCCAAGAAGAAACTCCACATGTCTAACAGCCACACCCAATGCATCCTCTCTTTCTCTCCTTTAGAAAGCAATTTACTTAAATTACTTTGTTAAATCTGAAGCCACAATTAAAATTATCACCATTATCATCAGGGAACAGTAATACATATGAAGAGTTAAATTAGAGCACTTTCCAGATCAACTCAGCAGCAAATGCTGACATCCACTGAAAATTAACCAACTGGATAGGCAGTACAAGTAGCCACTTGGGGAAGCACATTTTAGGAAGAATCCACTTAGGCTCAGAGAGTATGGCAGCTGTCTAACAAAAGAGACTTTGTCACTAGCCCCATAACCTCTGTCTCTCTCAGCATCTAAGCATTAAGGCTCCACTGCAAACTCAAGTTTCCAAAGGGCACAGATGATAACATAACTTCTTAAGTAAACATATCTACCTCGGCCCTTTATACATTTGAAAGAAAAATCCAGGTGTAAACTGTGTGCACAAATATCTGGAATGTTAGCTTCTGCGCCCAAGAATGAAAGTTTGATCTCAACATGTGGTACCATGTGAATACTCCCTTGTAAATTTCCCATCCCATTCCAACAGTCCCTGAAGAATATGATCCAGTGATAGAAAATTCTCATAAGGGTTTAGAGTTGTCCTAAAGTAGAACGACTAGAAATTTAGAGATGTCCATGAGATAGATGAGTTTCCGCGGTCCTCAGAGGCCTATGATGCATTCTTTGGCACAGCACTTAGGACCCTTCCTCTATAGCCTCAGCTATGCTAACAATGTTATATCTGTACCATTTTGTCTTATAACCTCGTCCCCATCACACTTTATCATCCAGTTACAAGGGTATTTTACCTGATCCAAATGACACTATGCTACACCTCTTGGTTCATGATGCTTTCTGCAAATACTATACCCCTCTTTGTTACAGAGCTCTGACTCATCTTTTAAAACTAAGCTCTAATGTACTGGAGGCTTCCCTGACGGCTCAGATGATAAAGAATATGACTGCAATGCAGGAGACCTGGGTTAGATTTCTGGGTTGGGAAGATTCTCTGGAGGAAGAAATGGCAACCCACTCCAGTATTCTTGCCTGGAAAAAAATCCTATTAACAGAAGTTTGGCGGGCTACAGTACATGGGGTCAAAAAGAGTCAGACACAACTGAGCACGCAAGCATGCCTTTCTAATGTATAGTCGGGAAGCAACTCAACATTATTGAGAACCAACAGTAAATCAGGCATTTGGGATATAAAGATGAATAAACATTCCAAGTGACTAGTAGACTGCCTCCAATAAATAAAGTTAAACAAAGTAACTTGGATATATCCAGACAAAAATAAACTTGGTGTAATACCACCCAAGAAGAGAACAAGAACATCTGAAGTTCTAGTGTGTCCCATGCTGTATAAACACAGGTTATACATAGTATCCTCAAGTCCTTATGATGTCCTAACTCCTAGGGAAGAAAGTATAGTATTTATTCTTTCATTTATTGATCTATTCACTATTTGTGATGGACAAAATATTATATCAGGTACTACAAGCCACATGGATGATTGTCAAGTCTCTGTCTCAAAGAACTTGAAGTCAATCAAGTCTTGTGAGAGCGCAAATAGCAAAGGGTTCCTCTAAACACTGGAGCTATCACATCACCTATCCTGCTGCCTTATTACCATTAAGGAACTGGACACTAAACGATTAGTGATTCAAACCTTCAAAGATTTACATAGTGACACATACTAGCCAAGTGTTCACCCCGTGGTCCCTGGGCTCACTGATAGTGGAATACCTTGTTGGGCACCTCTTGAGACAGTACATTTCAACTGCAGACAGCTTCTGTTGTTGTTTAGTTGCTAAGCCGTGTCCAATTCTTTTGTGACCCCACTTACTGAGGCCTGCCAGGCTCCTCTGTCCAGAGATTTCCTAGGTAGGAATACTGGAGTGGGTTTCCATACAAGTTGGCAATGTCTTTCTTTCACTGAACCAAACTATATTTTCCTGAAACTTCTATTTGTCAGTCCTATATCTTCCTCTGGTAACTTTTAGACTTAACTCATTTGCTCTTTCACATCTATTATTTGAAAATATTACATAAGTGACATTCTTCTTAAGCTTTCTTTTCTATCTACCATTTATTTCTGTTGAGTTATTTCTGGATGTGTCCTTATTCAAGATATGAACTAACCCTTCCAGCTTCTAATATCCTCAATTTTATTAGTATGTCATTAAGCTTCTCTGTGAATTAATATACTGAGCCAGACTAAAGTTTCCATCAAGTTGGCATTAATTAATGACATTGTTTACAGTTAATGATTCAAACCTTCAAAGGTCTACCTAACAGGATTATCACTCAGCTCACAAACCTGCCCTCACTGATATGGAGAACATAGGTAACTCTGATGTACATCTTCCTAAAACCCAGACGCATAGTGTCTGCAGTGTTTCAAAAATCTTATCAGTAGAGTGGTAAAGAACCGGTCTGCCAATTCAGGAGACTTAAGAGACATGGTTTCGATCCCTGGGTGGGGAAGACTCCCTAGAGGAAGGCATGGCAACCCACTCCAGTATTCTTGCTTGAGAAATCCCATGGACAAAGGAGCCTGGTGGGCTACAGTCCATGGGGTGTCAGAGTCAGACATGACTAAAGCGACTTAGTATGCACAGAGTAACTCATTCAGAATAAAAAAGTGATGTTTGACTGCATGATGTGATCATAGTGAGTCTACTCTAAACCTTAGTGATCAACTTTTCCTTTTCTAAAAATCAGTCTTGTAAAAAATTCTGCCCCATATGCCAGAACCAATTTCAGTTACTTATCTGGAGATGAAGGAGTCTAAATTTGTCTGACTCGTTTTCTTAGAAATTGAAACATGACCAATTTCTGTGCTCTAGCAACTCTCATGTATTCCATGAATTCTACATACTGAACCTAGAATTTTTCTAAACCATCTAGTTTCTTAAATGATAATTATATTCAAGAAAGTATCAGCTTAACACTTTATCACTTAGAAAGCAACCCTAATCTATAGAAAAATACATATACATTGTCTTTATAATATTAAAAATATATATGTATAAAAATGAATAAAACATGAGACTAACACAGTTTTCTACTTTAGCAAACCAAAGGTCCTCAACAAAAGACTTAAGAGGAGAATACACAAAAATGTGCTCATCTTTGCTTTGAGGAAATGAGACAAATAAATCAATAAATAAAACTTGGTGCCTAGTAGATCTTTTTTCTATATCATTTCTTTTTTAGATCCCATATATAAGGGATGCCATATGATATTTCTCCTTCTCTGACTTTACTCAATATGACACTCTCTAGGTCCATCCATGCTGCTACAAATGACATTATCTCAGCTTTTTAAATGGCTAAATAACCTTCCATCGTATGTATGTACCACGTCTTCTTTATCCGTTCCTCTATCAATGGATATTCAGGTTGCTTCCGTGTCTTGACTACTGCAAACAGTGCTGCAATGAATACTGGGGTGCGTGCATCCTTTTGGATCATGCTTTTCTCTGGATATATGCCCAGGAGTGAGACTGCAGGGTCATACATTAGCTTTATTTTTAGGTTTTTAAGGAACTTCCATACTGTTCTTCATAGTGGCTGTACCAATTTACCTTCCCACAAACAGTGGAGGAAGCTTGCCTTCTCTCCACATACTTTCCAACACTTCTTGGGTGTGGAATTTTTGATGATAGCCATTTTGACTGGTGTGAGGTGATATCTCATTGTACTTTTGATTTGCATTTCTCTAATAACTAGCGATGTTGAGCATCATGTGGGCATCTTTATTTCCTCCTCAGAGAAATGTCTGTTCAGGTCTTTTGCCTATTTTCTGAGTGGGCTGTTTGTTTTGCTGCTATTAAGCACCATAAGCTCTTTGTAAATTTTGGAGACGCCCCTTATCAGTCATAACACTTGTAAATAATTTCTCCCAATCTTTGGGTTGTCTTTTCATTTTGTTTATTGTTTCCTTTGCTCTGCAAAACCTTTTGAGTTTAAGCAGGTCCCACTTATTTTTGCTTTCACTTCCATTATTCCAGGAGATGGATCAAAATAGATGTTGCTGTGATTTATGTCGAAGAGTGTTCTGCCTCTGTTTTCCTCTAGGAGTTTTATAGTGCCCTATCTCACATTTACATCTTTAATCCATTTTGAGCTTACTTTTGTATATGGAGTTAAAGAATGATACAGTAATAATTTTTTTACATGTGGCTCTTCAGTTTTCCCAAAACCTCTGTGATAAAACTATATTTAATAAAACTCATGAAAGAGACACGACTTTGCACTGAACAACAATAATGAAAAGTTTACTGTGCATCCCTTTCCATACACACTGAAAATCAAAAGTCTCTCATCGTATCCTTATGTCCAACATTGATTTCACAGTTTTGGTGGAGATGAGGGGACAGAGACGTGGCTAAAACTGCCAAACACTTTTCATACACTGAGTTAGATGATTCCACTGGGCCAGATTCTGCTGCCCTTACCTCCTGCTAAAATTTTAGCGGTATTATTCTCTGAAAAACATGAGGGTGGAGACAGGGCTTGGGTTTACTTAAGTGGCTGCATCCTTCTAAGTACCTTGAAATACAGTCTAGGAATGTGTAGGGAGCCCTATGGGTGGAAAATTTTTGAAAAGCAAATTTGTTCTTACCTATGCAATTAAGGAAATGGCAACCCGCTCCAGTGTTCCTGCCTGGAGAATCCCAGGGACAGGGGAGCCCGGTGGGCTGCTGTCTATGAGGTCACACTGAGTCGGACACGACTGAAGTGACTCAGCAGCAGCAGCATGCAATTAACCAGAGAAGGAAATGGCACCCTACTCCAGTATTCTTGCCTGGAAAATCCCATGGACAGAGGAGCCTGGTGGGCTGCAGTCCATGGGGTTTCGAAGAGTCGGACACAACTAAGCAACTTCACTTTCACTTTTCACTTTCATGCATTGGAGAAGGAAATGGCAACCCACTCCAGTGTTCTTGCCTGGAGAATCCCAGCGACGGGGGAGCCTGGTGGGCTGCCGTCTATGGGGTCGCACAGAGTCCGACACGACAAAGTGACTTAGCAGCAGCAGCAGCAGCAGCATGCAATTAACCTTCTCAGTCACGTCAAAATATAAACTTTTGTACCACCTGGGAAAAATTTCTTAAGCACAGATGCAAATTACTTTAATGTCTGAAAATACTACCTGCTAACTCTCTGAGCAATAAATACTCACTGCTAGGCAATGGCAACTTCTTATTAAAGTAAAGTGAATGAGGACAGGCTGAAGAGATCCTCAGTTCAGTTCAGTTTCTCAGATGTGTCCAACTCTTGGCGACCCCATGGACTGCAGCACACCAGGCCTCCCTGTCCATCACCAACTCGCAGAGTTTACTCAAACTCACGTCCATTGAGTTAATGTTGGCATTCAACCATCTCATCCTCTGTTGTCCCCTTCTCCTCCTGCCCTCAATCTTTCTGAACATCAGGGTCTTTTATAAATGAGTAAGTCTTCGCATCAGGTGGCCAAAGTATTGGACTTTCAGCTTCAACATCAGATGTTCCAGTGAACACTCAGGACTGATCTCCTTTAGGAAGGACTGCTTGGATCTCCTTACAGCCCAAGGAACTCTCAAGAGTCTTCTCCAACACCACAGTTCAAAAGAAGAGATCATCAGCATGGAACATACTGCCACAGAAGAGTCTACCTGGCAGTCAAGCTATACAGTTAAGTGGTCACACCTTTCCCTGACATTCTGGAATGTGAAGTCAAGTGGGCCTTAGGAAGCTTCACTATGAACAAAGCTAGTGGAAGTGATTGGAGAAGGCAATGGCAGCCCACTCCAGTACTCTTGCCTGGAAAATCCCATGGACGGAGGAGGCTGGTAGGCTGCAGTCCATAGGGTCACGAAGAGTCGGACATGACTGAAAGACTTCACTTTGACTTTTCATTTTCATGCATTGGAGAAGGAAATGGCAACCCACTCCAGTGTTCTTGCCTGGAGAATCCCAGGGACGGCAGAGCCTGGTGGGCTGCCGAGTATGGGGTCACACAGAGTCGGACACGACTGAAGTGACTTACTGACTATGCCAAAGCCTTTGACTGTGTGGATCACAATAAACTGTGGGAAAATTCTTAAAAAGATGGGAAAATCAGACCACCTGACCTGCCCCTTGAGAAATCTGTATTCAAGTCAGGAAGTAACAGTTATAAATGGGCACGGAACAACAGACTGGTTCCAAATAGGGAAAGGAGTACGTCAAGGCTGTATATTGTCACCCTGCTTTTTTAACTTCTATGCAGAGTACATCATGAGAAATGCTGGGCTGGAAGAAGCACAAGCTGGAATCAAGATTGCCAGGAGAAATATCAATAACCTCAGATATGCAGATAACACTACCCTATGGCAGAAAGTGAAGAACTAAAGAGCCTCTTGATGAAAGTGAAATAAGAGAGTGAAAAGGTTGGCTTAAGGCTCATTTAGAAAACTAAGATCATGGCATCTGGTCCCATCACTTCATGGCAAATAGATGGAGAAACAGTAGAAACAGTGACAGACTTTGTTTTCTTGGGCTCCAAAATCACTGCAGATGGTGACTGCAGCCATGAAATTAAAAGATGCTTACTCCTTGGAAGAAAAGCCATGACCAACCTAGACAGCAGAGACATTACTTTGCCAATAAAGAAAGTTGAGCACCAAAGAATTGATGCTTTTGAACTGTGGTGTTGGAGAGGATTCTTGGAGTCCCTTGGACTGCAAGGAGATCCAACCAGTCCATCCTAAAGGAGATCAGTCCTGAATATTCATTGGAAGGACTGATGCTGAAGCTGAAACTCCAATACTTTGGCCACCTGATGCAAAGAACTGACTCATCTGAAAAGACCCTGCTGCTGGGAAAGATTGAATGTGGGAGGAGAAGGGGACGACAGAGGATGAGATGGTTGGCTGGCATCACCAACTCAATGGACATGAGTTTGAGTAAGCTCCAGGAGTTGCTGATGGACAGGGAGGCCTGGGGTGCTGTGGTCCATGCGATGGCAAAGAGTCAGACACGACTGAGAGTGACTGAACCAAACTGAACCTTTCCCTGACTTCTCAGAAATTCTAATGGTGATGCCAATGATACTTGAATTAATGATGGAAGGAACTGAAACACAGACTGTCCCACAGAAAATGTTCACTCTTCCCAAATATGCCCAAACTAGACGCACATTGAGAAACAGGGCTAGATTAAGGCAAAGGCAGATCTTTGCAATACCCCAAGATGCAGTTTATATTCTACCTTCCCACGGTAACTTTTTGGCTTTTTACCCCTTCCCTGATCTCTCTCTGCATGTCTGATCCAGTCTACCTGACCTTTCTAGTCTACGTATTCCTATGATCACTTCTTTTTAACAAATGGCATCCTATGCAGGAAGGGTAGGGAGGGAACAGCACACCTGCTCCCAGTCAAAACACTCTTCCTCGGGCCACTCATTTCAGCAGTGTACACAAAGGGAAATGGTTACATTACCTCTACTTAATGTACAGCTCTGCCTGAGCGACTCCTTCCATGTATTCTTCAATACAATATTTGCACTGTGTCTATGAACAGACCATACTGCCCTCCCTCAATTCTGCTTCTAAGGATCTGTCATTAGAAGACAATTATTTGTGTCATAGAAAACTACAATGTCCCCTTTTTTGAAACATTGTTTTTATAACAACAACAAATGAAAGAACAGAAAGATCCCAGAAGAGCAATGAAAAAGAAATTAGTATATTATGTTAGATATTACATGGCCATTAAAATTATCTTTTATAAATGTGCACCAAAACATGGTATATATTTATGATATAATGAGTAAAAGATAAGTTTTTATGGATGATATGATCCATCTAGTCAAGGCTATGGTTTTCCCAGTGGTCATGTATGGATGTGAGAGTTGGACTGTGAAGAAGGCTGAGTGCCAAAGAATTAATGCTTTTGAACTGTGGTGTTGGAGAAGACTCTTGAGGGTCCCTTGGACTGCAAGGAGATCCAACCAGTCCATTCTGAAGGAGATCAACCCTGGGATTTCTTTGGAAGGAATGATACTAAAGCTGAAACTCCAGTACTTTGGCCACCTCATGCAAACAGTTGACTCACTGGAAGACTCTGATGTTGGGAGGGGTTGGGGGTAGGAGGAGAAGGGGACAACAGAGGATGAGATGGCTGGATGGCATCACGGACTCGATGGACGTGAGTCTGAGTGAACTCTGGGAGTTGGTGATGGACAGGGAGGCCTGGCGTGCTGCGATTCATGGGGTCGCAAAGAGTCGGACACGACTGAGCGACTGAACTTATCTGAACTGAACTGAAGATCTCATATAAAAATATATACATACATATTAAAGTCATTCACCTGTGGATGTGTATAAAAATGCACTAGGCATGGGGCTAACCATTTGGTAAGCAAGAACACACACGGCCTCTGGCCACATGGAACACACTATATGGCATCCAATTTTGACATTCAGTTCAGTTCAGTTGCTCAGTCTATCTGACTCTCCGCAACCCCATGAATCGCAGCACACCAGGCCTCCTTATCCATCACCAACTCCCGGAGTTCACTCAGACACGTCCATCGAGTCCGTGATGCCATCCAGCCATCTTATCCTCTGTCATCCCCTTCTCCTCCTGCCCCCAATCCCTCCCAGCATCAGAGTCTTTTCCAATGAGTCAACTCTTCATATGAGGTGGCCAAAGTACTGGAGTTTCAGCTTTAGCATCATTCCTTCCAAAGAACACCCAGGACTGATCTCCTTTAGAATGGACTGGTTGGATCTCCTTGAAGTACAAGGGACTCTCAAGAGTCTTCTCCAACACCACAATTCAAAACCATCAATTCTTCGGCGCTCAGCTTTCTTCACAGTCCAACTCTCACATCCATACATGACCACTGAAAAACCACAGCCTTGACTAGACAGACCACTGTTGGCAAAGTAATGACTCTGCTTTTGAATATGCTATCTAAGTTGGTCATAACTTTTCTTCCAAGGAGTAAGCGTCTTTTAATTTCATGGCTGCAGTCACCATCTGCAGTGATTCTGGAGCCCAGGAAAATAAAGTCTGACACTGTTTCCACTGTTTCCCCATCTATTTCCCATGTAGTGATGGGACCAGATGCCATGATCTTCATTTTCTGAATGTTGAGCTTGAAGCCAACTTTTTCACTCTCCTCTTTTACTTTCATCAAGAGGCTTTTTAGCTCCTCTTCACTTTCTGCCATAAGGGTGGTGTCATCTGCATATCTCAGGTTATTGATATTTTTCCCAGCAATCTTGATTCCAGCTTGTGCTTTTTCCAGCCCAGCATTTCTCATTATGTACTCTGCATATAAGTTAAATAAGCAGGGTGACAATATACAGCCTTGACATACTCCTGTTTCCTATTTGGAACCAGTCTGTTGTTCCATGTCCAGTTCTAACTGTTGCTTCCTGACCTGCATACAGGTTTCTCAAGAGGCAGGTCAGGTGGTCTGGTATTCCCATCTCTCTCAGAATTTTCCACAGTTTATTGTGATCTACACAGTCAAAGGCTTTGGCATAGTCAATAAAGCAGAAATAGATGTTTTTCTGGAACTCTCTTGCTTTTTCCATGATCCAGCAGATGTTGGCAATTTGATCTCTGGTTCCTCTGTCTTTTCTAAAACAAGCTTGAAGATGTGGAAGTTCACGGTTCACATATTGCTGAAGCCTGGCTTGGAGAATTTTGAGCATTACTTTACTAGGGTGTGAGATGAGTACAATTGTGCAGTAGTTTGAGCATTCTTTGGCATTGCCTTTCTTTGGGATTGGAATGAAAACGGACCTTTTCCAGTCCTGTGGCCACTGCTGAGTTTTCCAAATTTGCTACCATTTTAAGTGCAGCACTTTCACAGCGTCATCTTTCAGGATTTGAAATGGCTCCACTGGAATTCCATCACCTCCACTAGCTTTGTTCGTAGTGATGCTTTCTAAGGCCCACTTGACTTCACATTCCAGGATGTCTGGCTCTAGGTGAGTGATCACACCATTGTGATTATCTTGGTTGTGAAGATCTTTTTTGTACAGTTCTTCTGTGTATTCTTGCTACCTCTTCTTAATATCTTCTACTTCTGTTAGGTCCAGACCATTTCTGTCCTTTATCGAGCCCATCTTTGCATGAAATGTTCCCTTGGTATCTCTAATTTTCTTGAAGAGATCTCTAGTCTTTCCCATTCTGTTGTTTTCCTCTATTTCTTTGCATTGATCACTAAGGAAGGCTTTCTTATCTCTCCTTGCTCTTCTTTGGAACTCTGCATTCAGATGCTTATATCTTTCCTTTTCTCCTTTGCCTTTCACCTCTCTTCTTTTCACAGCTATTTGTAAGGCCTCCCCAGAGAGCCATTTTGCTTTTTTGCATTTCTTTTCCATTGGGATGGTCTTGATCCCTGTCTCCTGTACAATGTCATGAACCTCTGTCCATAGTTCATCAGGCACTCTATCTATCAGATCTAGGCCCTTAAATCTATTTCTCACTTCCACTGTATAATCATAAGGGATTTGATTTAGGTCGTACCTGAATGGTCTAGTGGTTTTCTCTACTTTCTTCAATTTAAGTCTGAATTTGGCAATAAGGAGTTTGTGATCTGAGCCACAGTCAAAAGACAAAAATATTTGTCCTCATGGTGCTTATATTTTATTTTTAGTTGTATCTTTATCTGGAAAATATCATTTGTGATGTGAAAATGATACTTTTCAGCTATTCAATAAATTTAAAATGATCTGAATTTTCCAAGATTACTTGACACACAGTTAAATGGCAGACTTTACAAAACTGAATAGTGTTATCTGTGAACTGGAATTTCATACATGTGATCGTCCTGGGCTTTTCTCATGAAATTATCATACATATGGTGGTGATTAAACATGACAAGTATAACCTCTGCCTGGGTTATAAGTCTTTTCTTTAGAATTTATAATCCTTATCTTAATGAAGCCATTCAACTTCCTTTTGTGAATTTCTCAGTGCTATTTCTAAATCCATTCTATATATAATCTGTGGGCAAAAGTTATTCATGAAACAAACAGACCAAGTAAGATTTCTCAACCTCATTAAAGAAATGAACCAAGGAAGTTTTTACTAAAGAAAGGGTCAGAACATCTATGAAAAGGTCAGAGCAGAAATCAAGTAAACACTTCTGACTATAGGCATCATTAGAAAATCCTCAGGTACTTCATGCCAGAGTGATTGAGCCAATTAAGCCACCAAGATAAAAAGAGACAATATCGATTAATGTTCCACTTGGAAATCACATTTTACTTCAGTTCCTCTGAAAAAGAGAAGCCAATAGGCACCTCTGCTCAAAATACTTTTTACTTTGAAGTAACTTTGGTCTTAGGACAGACGAAGTCAAGGTGGGAGTGATCTGTACCTCTGTTTTTCCCATACAGCTCAATTATTCCATAGGAAAATATGGCGGTAAGACATAAAGGGAAGAAAAATACATTTGAGCTCACTTTTATAGCGTTCTGCTTCTGATGCTGAGTCTTTGTTTAGATATTGGTAGTTGAACTAGATAATTATATTCCTTTCACTGTTGTTAGTATATCAAAAGAGATTTGTTTACTGCTTATTATTTGCCAGTGTAGCAACATGGGCTCAATTTTCAAGTTAAATAATGCAGAAAACACAGGGTAGGAAAAACGGCACATTTTCATCCATCTTTACTTTTTGGAATATACCATATTGACTTGCTGAAATTATCACAGCAGCTAAAGTACCACACAGGAACACTAGCGTGTAGGCACACTTATACACTTTATAAAATTTACCATTGACCAAGTTAATGGTTAATATTACTATGTTATAATTCTTAGAATGCATATGCAGAGAGATCAAGGGACTCATTATTTTAACTAAATTGTGCAAATTTTAAATATATATTTTGATGTCATGGACCTAGATAAGTGGCATAATAATGTAAAAATGATATAAATCCTTAGTGACTTCAGAATTTTAAAGCATTTATTACTGATGTGATATGAGAGACAATTTTATATTAAAAAAACACATTGGGAGAAGAGCAGTTCTTGTTTTTAGAAAACATTTAATAGAGAACTAAGCAGTTCAGTTCAGTTCAGTTGCTCAGTCATTTCTGACTCTTTGCTATCCCATGGACTGCAGCACGCCAGGCTTCCCTGTCCATCACCAACTCCCGGAGCTTGCTCAAACTCATGCCCATTAAGTCAGTGATGCCATCCAACCATTTCATTCTCTATCATCCCCTTCTCCTCCTGCCTTCAATCTTTCCCAGCATCAGGGTCTTTTCCAATGAGTCAGTTCTTCCCATCAGGTGGTCAAAGTACTGGAATTTCATATATATCCTACTTTGTTTTTTATAAAATGTGAAAAAATTAAGAGAAAATTATATTTGGCAAAAATATATTGATTTTAGTTACCCTGCTAAAGCAAGTGTATCATCTAACTCAGAAAATCTATATATTAAAATACATTTTCTCTCATAATTGGATAAAGGTACTAAATTTAATAACCAAGTGGACAGTGCAACACACTGAAACTAAGCATCTTATTTACAAATATACTCTGAGACTAAATTTTCACATACTGAAGTTTCACTATAAAAATATATTCCTATTTCTTTCTACTCTTTCCAACTTGCCTTTATCTTCTTTCCTCTATTTCAATTTATCATGGATTTTAGTATATGTCATTCCCTCTTCCCGAATTGAAATTATTCCCATATATTTTAATTTAGAAAAAATTTTAATAATCTTTTATTCAATGTACATTATTTCTACACCTCCAAAGTTAAACATTTTTTATGCACAGATCATTAGAACAGATATGACTGAATAAACATTTTTACCTTCTCATGAAAGTTAACCATTCTATTAGTCAAACATGCCAAACCATGAACAAACTGCTGTTCCTCTAGGTCATACATGTTTATGCACATGCTCCATAGCTCTTGGAATAATGGCAATTGCCGTCCCTCCTGCTTGTGAGATGTGCCATGATCTTCTGCATTTTTAAAATCTTCTTGACTTCTCTGTTAAATTTCCCCCTCAGTCTTTAAACTGGCCTCTTTGCCACAGTTTCTTTCCTTGGCTAACTCTTTAAAACATATCCTTCAATATTCTATTAGCTTCCTAAGGCTAACAAATCCTGTAACAAATCGACACAGAATCCGTGCCTTAAAACCACACCCATTTATTATCTCACAGCTTCTGCAGGTCAGAAATTCTGTGTGGATTTGGCTACGTTCTCCAACAAGACCAAAATCAAGGTCGTGGCCAGGCTGCAGTCTTGCCTGGAAAACCTCTGATGAACGATCTATTTCCAAGCTCATGCAGACTGCAGGCAGAATTCAGCTCCTTTAATTCTTTTAATCGGACTGATGCCTCTGTTTCAGCCAAAGACCTCACTCAGCTCTTGAGGTATGCACTTTCCCTTTTGCGTTGTCCCCTACATCTTCCAGTCAACAACACATTGAATCTTTTTTGTGTTTCAGTTCTCTCTGCCCTTCTCTTCTGCCAGGAGCTAGTAACATTTTCTGCTCTTAAGAAATTATTTGATTAAGTCAGGCATGAAATCTTGAGGCTGTTTCTAGAAACTGTACCCATTACAAATTTCCAACAAAAAATTTCATCATATACAGAAAATCTTGGGTGTCCATGCATTCATTCTTCCTTGAGTCCATCTCTCTCTCCTTGTTTGCATGGAGCCCTTTCTCTACTTCTCCAGCATCCCTCAGTCAGAACATTCGTCACACTGTAGTACACCATCCGCTTGCTTGTTTGTCATTCCAGAAGACTTTGTAACTATGAAGGCACAGTATTCAAGCCAGTGCTGAGCAACATAAATGCACACTGAACAATTTGCATGTGCTTTTAAATTCAAAGAAAAAGCATACTTTCTGTTCAATGTAAATATACAGTACTGAAGTGTATTTATTTCTAGTTTTTATAAATGAGCAATCTGTATCATAGACAAACTCCTCAGCTCACCATACTATTCATTTAATCAAAATTTTGCATTCATTAAAAATATTTGAAAAAAACATTTCAACTTATTAATATACATTACTACTGTGGTGATGGGTTTATCTCATTTAATTAAAACAATTTCATTTTACAGATGAGGGAAGTGAGACTTTAGAGTTCCCCAAAGTTAAGCAGCTACAGAGTAGTAAAGCCATGGCTGCTGACCCCCAATGTTACTTTCCTTTCTTCCTTCCTTCCTTCCTTCCTCCTTTTTTTCCTTCCTCCCAGATTTACTGAACATGTATTAAGTGCCAGGAATTGTGCTAACATTTTCATTAAATAGATTTGAGTCCCCAAATACTGTTAGAAATATTTATCATATGTATTTATAATACTTTCTGTACACACACACACAAAACTAAACCATTACTTCATGGAATTAAATTATAATATCGTACTTGGTTTATGTTTAATATGCACTTAAAATCATCCATAACTGATCTCTCTTGTATGTGCCTGCCATATATTTGCAAAGCCATGTGAATGAACTACAACGAAAATACAGTTTATAGTATGCTAGTCATTAGCAACTCTGTGTGGGAAAAACCGATGAGAAAATTTAAACAAGGAAATTCCATCTTGCCCAATTGTGATCTCATCATGGGTGAGGACACTATGAACCACAGATGGTGAGAATGAAGGAGCCACACAAGTTCCTGTGGGACTTAAACTTCACCAAAGCAAGGACCTGTGCCCTAAAGCAGTTTGCTGCTTACAAAACGATGTCATATTCAAATATAAGCCATCTTACTGCTCAAGGCCTCCACTGTGACATTCAAAGTCAGTCCACAATGGATACAGCAGATACTGTATTAATCTGGCTAGAAAATATATGCCTTCCTAAATGCACACATTTAACAATATAAATCAGTATCATAGTTCATTTACAATACAAACTAGATAAACATGAATTACTGCCATTCTTAAAATGGTCCTTGAAAAGTACAACTGCTGAACGTGAACGTGAAGTCGCTCAGTCGTGTCTGACTCTTTGCAACCCCATGGACTGTAGCCTACCAGGGTCCTCTGTCCATGGGATTTTCCAGGCAATAGTACTGGAGTGGATTGCCATTTCCTTCTCCAAGGAATCTTCCCAACCCAGGGATCGAACCCGAGTCTCCCACATGGTAGACAGACGCTTTACTGTCTGCGATCTCAGCCAAAAGGCCGAGAAGCAACAACTGCTGAAACCATCATGAATTACGAGATTTTAAAGACCTGAGATTTAGAGGAAGGAGTGTTCTAAAAGAAATGAGGGATTTATTATCCTTGTAAAGAAACTCCAAGCAAATCTAAGGAATTATTTTACAAAAAGAAATCCAAATGGTAAAAGAATTAATTTCTCTCTCTCTGTTTTTTTTTTTTTTTTTTTTTGCTATTCTTTTGTCAGTCATAATCAGGTCTGATATCAAAGGACTGCAAAGGAATATTCAGGAGGGGTGAAGAAAGATGCAATTTATGTAAATAATAAATCATGTTTATAATGGCCATCTGTATGAGCCCAGAGCTAAGGCCAGCAACAGAAGTACCAATATATAGCACAGGAAATTATTCCTAAGTCATAAAAAGACTGTTTGTAGCTATAGGAATTTTATTTATGTAAATATAAATAGGAACAATGTGTTAACATTCTCAAAATAGATACTGAATTCTAGTACATAAAAAATCTAATAATCCTCATTAAGTTCTTTTGCAGTCACCTCCAGCTCTCCCATTTTTAATCATCCACTTGCATATTTATTATTTAAAAGGAAAAGGTGATAGATTTTGCTTTGTTCTCACACATTTTTTACACAAAACTTCACGTGAATCAGTGTCCAATTTCATTTATAGATACTGGGTGAGTATGCAGATAAATATCCACCTGGTTGCCACATCAGTCTTGACCTTTCTGCTGTCATCATGTATTTTTAATTTCTATTACTGGATTAAACTTTCAGCAGAACTCATGAACCTACTCATTATCCCAACAAAACACAGCAAGCCTTAGGTGCTAACCTGGAAAGTAAGCCTCAGCTTCATTAGGTAATGAACTCAACATAGTTCAGGTCCCACCAAAGAGAAAAAATGATTACGATGATGTTAAGATATGTATATTTTCATATGCGTAAAAATTTGTGCCATTCTTTTCTTTTTTATAAATGCAGAGAATATTTTCAGGTATAATTTTTCTCTGCTTACAAAGAAAGCATCACAACTGTGATTCAGTAACAGATTGTATAATAGAGAACTAACACAGGTGTACACATAATTCACATACAATCCTATACAATCACATTCAATATAATCATATCCTCATGAATATTAAAATTTAACTATCACCACTACCTATTCAATTTGCCTATCTCTACATCATTTACTTTATGTTTAATGAAAAAAAAGTTAAGTGGTTTGAATTTAATTTTTTGTCTTATAAGATAGACAATAACAACAACTTAATTCTCATACCTACAAGTTGTGAGCCTCAAATTATTTGGGGGAACATGAGGAATTTTATATTGCAATAACCAGGTGGTGCTAGTAGTAAAGAACTCGCCTGAAAATACAGGAGACATAAGAGACACGGGTTCGTTCCCTGGGTCAGGAAGACCCCCTGGAGGAGGGCATGGCAACCTACTCCAGCATTCTTGCTTGGAGAATCCCATGGACAGAGGAGTGTGGCAGACTACGGTCCATAGGTAGGACACAATCTGCTTTTCAGCAAAAAGGCATTTTACTACCAAATATAAATGTGTCAGTTGCTCAGTCATGCCTGACTCTTTTTGACCCCTTGGAGTATAGCCCGCAAGGCTCTTCTAGCCATGGCATTCTCCACTCAAGAAAACTGGAATGGATAGCCATTTCCTTCTCCACGGGATCTTCCCATCCCAGGGATCGAACCTGGGTCTCCCCCATTTTAGGCAGATTCTTTACTGTCTGAGCCACCAGGGAAGGCCTTACTACCAAACACATGTTTTTAAAAAAAACTTCCTGAAAAATAATGCTGAAATACACACATCATTTTTTTTTTCTTTACCCTTTAGGAATTTGTACTTTTCCATTCAAGCCTCAGCTCACTCACTCTGTCCATGAAGCCCTCCATGACATCTCAACCAGTTAGTCCCTTCAGAGTTTTGAGGATGATGACGACTACAATAACGCTCATGAGACTACGCTGTGCAGTGCCAGACACTCTAAGCACTTGACGTGTTAATTCGTGTAATCCTCAGGCTCAACTCCTGAAAGGATTATATCCATCTGATTTTTACAGGAAACCTGAGCAGAGAGAAATTAATCAACTTGCTTACATTCACAGAGCTGGCGAGTAGAAGAGCTATTACTCAAATCCAGGCAGCCTGGCCTCAGAGTCCAAATACTTAATCACTAGACCATGATATCTGTCTTGATTTTCTGTTTATAAAATGGGAACAATTGTATGTGTTCATGGTATTATTGGCTAAATTAAGTCAGATCATTCCCCAGTACCCTGTCTAGTACTGAATACTGTTATTTTTACCAAGTACAGTATTTTTAGCTAAGCCTCTATCTGGTACTACATTGGGAAACCCCTGAGGATGAGCTCTGCATTCATTCATTTGTTCATTCATTCATCCGACAAATACTCCTGGCACAAGTACTGTGAGCAAGGTCCTAAGCCAAGACGGGTAAGCACTCCTCTCCCAAGACCCAGTACTGGATAGCAGACTAACACAGTTCTTCCTCAGGGCTTTTGCATTTAATGGTTTGCTCTGTCTGGAAAATGCTCCTCCATATAATTTCAAGGCTTACTTCCTCACTATATTCTCAACTATTATGCCTTTAGTAACAACTTGCCTAAATACCCTAAACAAAGCAAGGCTCTCTAAGGACTCTGTATTTTCTTATTCTGCTTTGCATTTTCTACACACACATATCACAGATCACAAGTTCTATAACAGCTGTCTAGCTATTCCCAATAGAATAGCTATTGACAGAATAGCTATAGACAGAATTGGGACCACCAATTCCCAATTCTATATCCAGAATCTGGAATAGTAGGTCAGTAAGTATTTGTTATACTGGTGAAAGAAGGAAGAAGAAAAAGGGAAGGAAAAGGAGAGAGGGAGGCAGGTGGCACAAAAAGAGAAGGGCCAGGAGAATTTTGACAAATGAAAGCTTCATAAAGAAGAATATCCATCCCTTTTGGTCCATACCTCTTACCATGAATAAAAGAACACTGACATTAAGCCTCTCCCTCACCCTCCCATCTCTCTTACAGAAATTTCTGAGAGCTCCTTATAAATGGCCTTCCTCAGCTTCTTTCCATGTCATCCCTATACACTTATATCTCACACCATTTAAATTCTGACACCTGCTCTTGCTCCTCCTAAGAAAAGACGCATATGACCTCCAAGAACACCTGCTTTCCTTTTCATCTTCCACAATCCTGAAGAGTTATAATTTCACAGTATCATAAACGGTAGTTGTAATGATTTGTAATTTATCATCCAACTACCACAGAATGATTTATGATTAAAGAAAAAATGTATTTTTCAATTATCAAAAATATGCATCTGTGGATTCTTTCTTCAAACATGACATCATTAATTAGCAGGAAACGTGTTTTTTAACTTCTTTTCTAATAAGAGTAATGAATTTACATTAAACTATTCCCTCCCAGTACCATTCTGATCACTTATGGGAGTTTGGATTGGCATCAGACTGTTCACAATTATTTTGGTTTTCCTCTATGACTTGTAGAAGTGACATATGTCACTTACAGGTAGAAGATTTCAAAGAGCAATTGGTGACCTTTCATCATCCAGTAGTGATCTGGAGCTATGTGCCAAGATGGAGTCCCCATCACATGGGTCTCCGTGTGATGACACTGGGAAGAGTGGGCAAGTAGACAAGCAGAGTAACTGAAAACTAAACCTTGGCTCAACGAATTCACTGGCATTTGACTGTGAGTATTGTTTTTTTCCCCTGCAGCTATACTAGGTTCATGCTGCCTGACACAGTAGGAGAATCAGAATCAGTGTCCATGCAGAGTGGAAGCTAATTCATACTGCTGACTTCACACCAGTGGTACCACAGACTAGGTATTTCAGTCATGATACCGGAATATCATGGAGCAAGTATCACGGAAGGAAGACATTTGTACCTATTATGAAATCATGGTAGGACAGTTTTTCCTAGGCTCCTTTGCACATCTTGAGGCTTTCTGATGAGACTACTGAGGAATTCCTGTCGCATATTTTGTATCTTTAAAAAAAGCTTTTGGAGGTGATAAGAACAACATCACATTCTTTCAATATCCGAAATGATTCTAGGTGTTTTAGTTCCTGTAAAAAAGTATTTGAACGTAGCTGTAAAAATTTTAACTACAATATCATTATAGGAAAAGGAAAAAACACTACGTTTTATTCTTTTCTGTTGATACAATAATAGAGAATCTCATACTGAATGAGTCCTAGACCCTTCCAACCACATTTCTATCTCTACATATTAGGGTTATTATCTTCAGAATACTATTAATAAAAATATCCCTTCAAAAATAGATGAATAAAACAACTTCCTACCCTGTGACTTATTCTTGAGTTTCTTCAAATGTCCTCTTTCTCCTCGTATTTCTCCCCATGTTCTTCTCCCTTTTTCTCTCTCCTCCTCAAACACACACACACACACTTCACAAAATGCAACCATCAAACTACAGGCTCAGTTTACACCTTTAAAAAAAACAAATTATCTTCATAGAAATAATATTTTTAAAGAATTCTGCATTAGTTTCAACCTAATTGCAACAATGACTTAACCAGGTATGGCTGTTGAATATATTGCAAATTATTCTAACATCTGCTCAGTGAGCAATTCTAAATCAGTGGTTATATGAGATACTTCAGTCCTCTTTTGCCAAGTCCCACTACTATAAAAATGTGTATAACTACTAATTCATCATTGAAAGAAAATTGTGCATGATGTATTTAAAAGGGTTAGGAAAGAAGTTTTCAAATACTACATTACAAAGATAATGGGATTGTAAAAAGTCAGGACCCACTTCTGCTGTTCTCAAGCAATTAAGTCCATGAAAAGTAATAGATATGACTAATCACTTCAACTGCCTTTGAGTTCAATGAAAATTGCACCTGAATATGTTCAGAAAGAATCCAAAGAAAGTGGGAATTGTTCTTAGAGAACACTTCAGCCTCTTTTGAAAACACAAAGTAAGAATGAAATAGCACCCATCCAAAATTTTGAACCCTACATCTTCTTGATTCTATGCCTCATTAATGTTGATGTGTTCTTTGTGATAATTAACCAGCCCTGAGACATAGGCAAAATTCATATTCCAAGAATATGAAGAAATAATATAAAAGAATAATATTCCAAGAAAAGAAGGCGTACATAAATGATTTTACCCATGCTACTTCTTCAAATACGAGGCACAGTTTTAATCACTAATCAGTTGCATTCATAACTATTACAAACAAGACCATACATTGGGCAATAAACACTGTCTTTATGGCAAGAATGAGAAGCTCCTTTCACAGGCAAACAGTTCACTGACTCTCAGAAGCCTTCGCTTTTACCAGGTGGAAACTATCAGGCTTTAGCTGAAGTTTTGATGTTTTATCCCAAATACTTATCTGTTCACTGGATTCAAGTCTGGGCAGTTGCATGAAAGCCTGGGGACAGAGATTATAATGTCAGCTAGATGAGGCTGGCAATTGAGATACAAGGGTGAGGTCAGTGTATATCTGCACACTTTCCAAACCAGTAAAAGCATACGTTTCTGCACCCGTTACAGGAGAAGAGAAAAACATTTCAGACAGAAAATAGCTTTAGTCAGTTTGCCAACACTAGTCAAAACAATATCTTTCTGTTTCTCTCTTCCATATAAACACAGAAACCTGAAAGGGAATATATCATGGATATCTTAAAAAAAATTTTTCCATTTCTGGAGGGGTGTCTGTTGACTTTCCAGACCCATTTTCTCAATCTGCCTGCTTCAGTGCTCCTGTACGAGATGAATTCTGTGGTGATTACAAGTCACTCAACGCTTTTAAGAGAGAAATGAATAGATGAGGGTGTGAAGGGGAAATTATGTGATTTAATGTCAAATATTAACACAGAAGCCCTTCCTGATCTTCTACATGACAGTCCTATTCCCTTTGAGGTAGGCAGAGAGAAAAATATAAAACCCTGCGAGTGTGTTCCAGAACATCAAAGTACCAGCGCATGTCAAAGACACCGCTGGTAGAGTGTGTCCAAGCTGTGGGAGCAAAAATCCCACTGTCCCAGACTGAAGCTCTGCCCTGGCTTTCTTCTCTGCCCTCCCCTGCATCTGTTTTATCCCCTTGCTGTAACTTCCCAAACCAAAAGTCCACTAAGCTCTCGGGTTTCTGAAACCTTCAGTCGTGTCAGACTCTGCAACCCCATGGACTGTAGCCTGCCAGGCTCCTCTGTCCACAGGGTTTTCCAGGCAAGAATACTGGTGTGAGTTGCCGTGCCCTCCTCTAGGGGATCTTCCTGACCCAGGGATCAAACCCACGTGTCTTACATCTTCTGCACTGGCAGGCGGGTTCTTCACCACTCGTGCCACAGAGCCTTCTCCTTATTCCTAACATTGCAGATAGGAGTCTGCCCATCTTCTGAAGAATTCCAGATGCCCACCTGCCAACTGACGGTGGTCTACGTTTGCTTGCCTCTAGTCCAAGTTTACCTAGAAAAAGTCTGTACATATATATAATACCAGATTTCTTTCCGCAGTAATTACCCTGGTTCCTCCCTCACCTTCCCTAACCCATAACAATTTGACCATTGCTGAATTACCATGGAGCCTATAACTAGTGTCACATGTCTTGCCCTAAGTAAACAATGTCTCATAGTATTCATTCATTATCTACATATTCATGAAGTTCATATACATACGCTCTGAAAGTCAAAGTGTTAGTCACTCAGTTGTGTCGGACTCTTTGCAACCCCTTGGACTGCCAGGCTCCTGCCATTTCCTTCTCCAGGGGATCTTCCCAGCCCAGGGATTGAACTTGGGTCTCCTGCATTGCAGGCAGATTCTTTACCATCTGAGCCACCAGGGAAGCGCCACACACTCGTCAGCTTATTCTTCTTCTAGCAAAGTCTTCTACAGTCAGCTTATTCTTCTTCTAGCAAAGTCTTGATGCCAAAGATTTTATTTTATACTTCTCTGGTAGAGAAAATAATAATGATATATATTTAAAATCATGTTTACCTATATAACTGAAACTTTGGGAAGTGGGAAAAATAAAGAAAACTGAGTTTCGCTCTAATGGGACTGAAAGTTTATTCACCCAGCACTGAGTTCTTGCTGCATGAAAAGCATTAGATTGATGAGCCCATCATGAATAAGAAACAGCCCCTTTGAAAACCTACCTATGATGGTAGGGAGGGAAGGTCACAGATACAATGCCTCCAATATAACTACTGAGCAAGACAGGAATAGTAAAGTGATTAGAAGAGAGAAGTTATTTATGACTGGGGTTTGGGGAGGTAGGAATACAAGACAGTATACTAAAAATAAGCAAGTAATAGCATTAGGCAGTGTCCATAAATTCTGTAAGAATCCCAGGAAGTAGGAGAAAAATGTCGTGAAGCTGCCATTGGCCTCCACTCACCTGAGATCTGCCTGCAAGCTACCTTTAAAGGAATACCCATCACATAGGAAGGAAATGCAGGGAGTAATTTGGAAGCAGACAAAGTCGTGTGCTTTTCAGGGCAGAATCTGGTGCCCTGGCGGAGCTGGGTGCATTCCAGATTTCTGGGATGGGTCTGTGAACACCAAGTCTGTGCTTTCAAGAGGATAAGAAAATGAAGACACAAATGAGCTAACCATGAATATTATCTGCTGAGACACGCCCCGGGGGACAGTCAGAGTCAATGCAGAGAGTGGTGTTGGTGAAGGAGCTGGACATACTTTCTTTTCACTGCATCCACCTAGGTGAGTAATTAAGAGATGCAGAGAATAAGAATTGCCCTGGGCACCCAGACATCTTCCTTCTAAGGGAAAAGGAAATAAAACACTAATACAGGGAAGGAGAGAAACAGCTGAGAGCTAATCAGGCTAATTCCTTTCCTTTTGAGACAAGTGGCAGTCAAAAGAGTATTACAAAGCCCGGAAATAGAGATTAATGACCTGTAACATAAGCTCTTCTCCTCAGTCTCCACGCCCCGGCCAATTCCCATACTCAGCTTGTGGGCTTCAGACTCTCCAGCAACTAAAATCAGAAATGATTTAACTTACCAGGAAGACAAAAGAGAAAAGAAACTTCTTCATAATATGTACTCACAAATATTCTAAGATATATAATTCTAAAATTCCAAATCATATTTTTATACAAAAAATTAACCAACCTGATTCAAGGGTTCCAATGAGAAAAGTGAAAATTCATATCTCCAAGACAAAATGCATAGATATGGGCTGTATTCATCATAAGAACTGATACGCTATCACTTTTTTTTTCTGTTTCCATTTATGTTAGAAAAACTAATCGTTCCCTGTTCCCATGAGCAAAAGTTCTGCCAAAAAGTCATAACTGCATTTGAGTTTCAGTTTCAGAAAAAGCTGTTGTTCATTTAAGAGCCTGTTTTCTGAATTGGAAAAAAAAAAAAAAATGACCTGGGTGAAAGTCAATCCATCTTTCTGACTGTATCCCAAGAAAAATTGGGCTTCCTGGGTGGCATTAGTGGTAAAGAATCCACTTGCCAATGTAGGAGGCCCAAGAGACTCAGGCCCCATCCCTGGGTTGGGAAGGTGACCTGGAGTAGGAAATGGCAACCCACTCCAGGACTCTTGCCTGGGAAATTCCATGGGCAGAAGAGACTGGCTGGCTATAGTCCATGGAGTTACAAAGAGAGGGTGGAGCTGCCAGGCCTGTGTAGCTCAGCAAGCCAGCTTTTGGGAGCATATTTTTGGCATTAAGATTGGTCTTTGGTTCTAAACCTGACTGGAATAATCTGAAAACACTTTCATGGCTCCATCTTTGGTAATGGGTACATTCCTGACAGGCTAGTAACCCATGAAAAACGATGGTGTGTTTAGAAACAGAATTACAAAGTATGCCTGTGAGCTACATTGATTGGACCAGATACAATAAAAGTCAGAAGATAGCTGGAGAAACAAAAATACGACTATTCCTCCCGATACTTACTTAAGCCTGCTGCTGCTGCTAAGTCGCTTCAGTCGTGTCTGACTCTGTACGACCCCATAAACGGCAGCCCACCAGGCTCCCCCGTCCCTGGGATTCTCCAGGAAAGAACACTGGAGTGGGTTGCCATTTCCTTCTCCAACGCATGAAAGTGAAAAGAGAAAGTGGAGTCGCTCAGTCGTGTCCGACTCTTCGAGACCCCATGGACTGCAGCCCACCAGGCTCCTCCGCCCATGGGATTTTCCAGGCAAGAGTGCTGGAGTGGGTTACTTAAGTTTAAAACACATTAAATGAAAATTATCAATGTAATTCCATTTTGGGTAGACGATTTAACCTGCCATCAGCAAATGCTTAGCAGTCTCCTATTTGGGGTTTATACACCGGGGTGAGTGCTCTGGAGGACGCAGAAATGCTCTAGAATTAAAATTGAATGGGCAAGAAACTTATGCTAGAAACCATTTGTATGTGTAATCATTGTCTGGCACAATGTGAAAAGTTGTATGAAATGGGGCAAAGTGTTATGGAAGCATAGGTGAGACTGAAACTTCTGGTTGCTAGAATAGGGAAAGTCTTAAAGGAGATAACACATGAACTAAGCTCTTTTAAAATTGGAGCATAATTGTTTTACAATGTTGTGTTAGCTTTTGCTGTACAATGAAGTGAATCAGCCACATGGATACATATATTCCCTTCCTCGTGGCCCTCCCTCCCACCCCTCTCTGATCCCATATCCTCTAGGTCATCCAGAGCGCTGTGCTGAACTCCCTGTGCTGGGCAGCAGCTCTCCACTAGCTATCTGGTTTACACGGGGGCTTCCCTGGTGGATCAGTGGTAAAGAACCCACCAGCCAATGCAGAGACATCGATTATTGATTCATTCAGTTAATTTGTATTTGTGATACGAAATAATGATTCTGGGTTCAATCCCTGGGTCAGGAAGATCCCCTGAAGAAGGAAATGGCAACCCATTTCAGGATTCTTGCCTGGGAAACTCCATGGACAGAGAAGCCCGGCAGCTTACAGTACGTGGGGCCGTAAAAGAGTCAGGCACAATTCAGCAGCTAAGTATCAACAGAGTACAGCGTGTGCATGCCAACCCCAACCTCCCAGTTCCTCCCCACTCCCCCTGCCCTGTGGTGCCCACATGCCTGTTCTCACATCTACGTCTGCCCTGCTAATAGGTTCACCTGTACCACTTGTCTAGATTCCACACAAAGAAGATGTAGTACATACATACAATGGAGAATTACTCAGCCATGAAGAGGAACGAACTTGTGTCATTTGTAGAGATGTGGACAGACCTAGAGACTGTCATAGAGAGTGAAGTAAGTCAGAAGGAGAAAAAGATATATCAACGCATATATGTGGAATCTAGGAGCTAAAGCAGCTAGGATTTCAGAATGGATATAGGGATAGGAAACGTAGGATGGCAATGATGGACGCAAATGCGTCAACGTGATCAAGTAGACCACGCTCAGAAATGCCAAGGAGTCTCTCGGTTGGAACACTGGGTCAGACAGTCCATGGGCTAATAATCTTAGCTATAAATGACCCATTACCAATTCCCTCAAGCCCAGGGAGGATGAACTCAGTGTTTGCACAGTTTCATGAGACCAGATTAAAGGAGAGTCAGGCACATTCCCAACTGAGCATGCCTCAAGAACAACAGATACTCCATCAGAGGTGCTGGCACATAAAAATTTAAAGGTTCCCTGGGGTCTTATGAGAAGACCTCCAGGCAAAGCCAGAAAAGTCATTTCCAATCTTGGAAATTCACTTGACAATTTGTTCAAGCCCTCTGGTGCTCAGCGTCTTCACCTGTAAAGAGGGAGTCACTGTAATATTTGTCTCGTCTACCGGCAGAGGGGCAGGTAGGAGGCTAAAGAGACTTTCTAAATACAACATGATTGTGTTGAAAATGGCCTGAACAAACATATAAGACTAATATATTATCAAACTCAGAAAAGTATTATCATGCATCAAAATCCCTTCATGAAGGATAGGAAAGGAAATCTGGGAGCATAAGAATGAATACACACACATCCAGAACTGCTCAAATAATCTGAACAAGCTGTTCCAACAGAAAAAGAATTACTAAAGAACAGGTCACTTTTCACTTTCCTATCTCTTTCAGGAAATGCCAAAAAAAAGTAAAAATAAAAATGCAACAACAGTTTTTCCATGCGCCAGGCCAGCTGCTACTACCTTAACAGGACACTGTTGTTTAAGTAACCCTAGTAGAATCCAAAGACTCATCAGAAATAATACAATGCTTTACGAAGAGGAGAAAATTAATTCCATTCATCAAGTACCTACGTCTCCAGACAAAGCCAAAATAGATGGAGAAGAAGCAAACAGTTTTTAACAACAAAACCTCACTATATACCTCTTGTTTCCTGTTTCTGATTTCAGAGAGTAAAGTATATAAACTGTCACTTAGCTCATCCAAGGCAAAAAATTATCTCATCCATCCACATGATAAGCTTTAATGAATAGTTACTATGTGCCAGGAAAGATGCTGGGCAAAGAAATGTGGAAAAAAATAGTTATTGCTGTTAAGGACGTAAGACCAGCATGGAATAAAACCCACCAACATTCATATCGTGAGCGTAAGGAGAAATTACTCCCATACTGCAACTGGGTCTCAGAATAACACTTTGAAGAAAGCATTGCCTTACAGATTTGAACACTGAGGCCCACAGAGTTTGAGTGATTTGTCCAAATATGTAAAACCAGCTTATGGTGGAGCCAGAGTTCAAATCCAAGTCTTCTGACCCAAAGTCTCTTCCCAGTATTGTGTAAGGGTGTGCAGACAAAGCTTTTCCCTAACATCACCACACAACCTGCTGAGCCCTTTCTATTCACATGCAAACTCTATCTGGGTACTCTATTTCCTCTTGGCTTGTAGTCTGAAAACAGTGTGAGTAAGACTCTGTCATAAGTTATCATGGGCCAAGTAATAAAACATCAAGCTGCATATAACAAGAACTATTCCAATCACAAGAATGATGAAAACACTATAATAGAAGGCATATTTGCTTACCTCTCTCAGCCCGTGACAGACACAGTCAATAAAACCTAGGTAGCATTTTCAACTTTATTCATAATTTTCAGAATGAAAAAAATAACAAAAAGATACCATTTTCCCCATCATGAAAATGGCATAGGTTTTTATAAACAGACAAAACTCAGTACCTGCATTTTATAACAGAATTTTAAATGTGCAAATCCTTCAATGTAACAATTACACTTCTGGGAAAGCATTAAGAGTTTATCATTTAGACAAACCCCAAAGCTTTGAGTCACTGTTCTCTCTATATGTGATGCTCTCTATATCCAATGACTGGCCAAGTCCTATCAATTCTACTTCCAAAAACATCTCTCATATCTATTTCTCACCCCATCATCACTGTTGAACATTATTTTTTCTCATCTGACTATTCGTTTCCTTACTGGTCTCTTCAATTCCTATTTCTTACCACTAAAATGTATTCTACATAGTCATCTAGATACATCTTCATAAGTACAGTTCTAAGAGAATCACCGTGATGTTCAAAAATATTCAAAGGTTTTCCACTGCCTTTTAAATTAAGGACAAACCCCTTTTCCTAGCTTTCAAGATATACAAGTGATAGCTCCATTATTACCTTCCACTTACTTTCAAGACAAAATGGCAGAATGCAATTCTCAAAATGCAGTGCTCAAACAAACCTCAAGTTCTCTTGTTTCAAGGATTTTACATCCTTGCCATAATCTTTGTGAAGATTTTTTTCTTTAAATCCCATACTATTACTATTTTTGCACCTCTTTTAAATCACATTATGTTCTAGCTTAAATTATTTGCAAACTTGATATATACTTCCACTAATTATGCATCCTTGAAAAGAGCCTATGCCTTATTTTTCGCAGTATCTGTCTTCAGTGGGGTTTCCTCGAGGCAGAGCTTTTGCAAGAAATTTACTGAAGCAGCACTCTGAGGAGAAAGTAGAAGAGTTAGGAAAGCAGGATAAACTGAAGAACAAGATGGAGCAAGTGAGGCAAAGATGTAGTTCCAAGAGATGTCTAGCTTCAGTCTGATCCCATGAGAGCTCCGAAAGAGAATGTGCCACAGAGACTGTCCCATCTGGAATGAGAAAGCTGGCCTCTTATACACTGTATCAGTCACTCACAGGCCATGGCCCACCTTCAGAGGGCAGAGTGAGTTCCCAAGCATCTCTGGGCTAGGGAAACTTCCCTAATCCACAGGCAATAATTTGGAGACATGGGTATGAACCTTTAACAAACAACATCCACCACAGCTGGGGAACAGGTGCGCCCACCCAGTGAAAAACGTCTGGAGAGTGTACATATCACCTGCTCACAATCCCTGATAACATTGCTAATAGCTAAGAGCCAAGAGCAGATGCTCAGGAAATACCTGTGGAAAAGAACTGCTAACATGAAGAAATAACTTTATTCTCCTACTGAAAGTATATGACTATATTCTTACAAACTGCACTTGCTTACTTGTTCACGTAGTTATAACAAAATACCTTTGACTAGGAGGGTTATAAACAATGGAAGTTTCTTTTCTCACAGTTCTGGATGTTGGAATTCTGAGATCAGGATGCCAAGCATGGCTGATGTCTGGTGAGAGCGGTCTTCTAGGTTGCAGATGGCTTATTTCCTACCGTATCCTTGCATGGTGGAAAGCAGGGGAGTGAGCTTTCTGGCCTCTTCTTATAATCTCACTAAAGAGGGTTCCATCTTCATTAGATCATTATTATGCTCCCCAAAGTCCCACCATCAAATACCATCACATTAGGGACTAGAGATTAGATTTCAACACGTGAATTGGCTGGTGGCCGAACACACACTTTCAGTCCACTCTCCCCCAGGTATACAAGCAAACAGTAAGAAAAATATATGGAATTGTTACATTGCATTTCCCTAATTTAAAATAAATGTTTGGACTCACTAGCAAGTCTACACTAATAGATCAGCTGGGAATTAATTCACACTCATGGAAAACTGAACAGTTCGTCACTCTTAGAGATTTTAGATGAAGATTTATAAAAACATTGAGGATAATTGCTGAGGAAAGTGATCATATTCATTCTAAAGGACAGAAGGTCTACTAGTAACCCATCAAGCTACTGATTATGGTGATAAATATTTGCAGAAGAAACCCAAATCTTTGCCTACAAATTCCAAGAGAGCCTTTTATCTGTAGTTAATCATCTTCTAAGCTGAGGTCTCCTTTGGATCAATGAGTCATAAACAAGTAACACTTCAGTAAGCAGCATATTAAACTCATCAGTTGCATTGTATTTATGTTTTCAATTGTATGATGATTAAGTCAATATTTGGGATAAAATCAGTATGGTTTCATTTTAAGAGTTCTATTTTTTTTTTTAAGGCTAAAGTAAAATGCACATGCCATGGAAACTCTAGCCTTGTAATTCATGCTTGCAGCAATTCAAGTGTATTTTGAATGCCATCAATGTGGAAGTTGTTCTACTAGGAGACACCAGGAGTATGTGGTTGAGTAGGACTTGTTTCCTGCTCTCAAGATGGATACAGTCTAGTAAAGGGGATAATAAGTGTACTGATGTTTAAAAGGAAGGATATAATTAACTTTTGAAAATGCATCAGTCCCCTTCTCAAAATCTTTACTTCTCCATCATCTTCACTGTGAGGTACAAAATCCTTAGCATGCAAGATCCTTCATGATAACACTCCTGCTCACCAATTTATTGATTTTATTTTCTCAAAAAATTCTTTATTGAGCACCACGTTTGCTCTAGATACCTGGTTAATGGTAGACAAGATACACAGTAGCTTCGCATCTGTCATCTTTGTACCTATCACTTTCCCTTTCATACACAGTACAATCCAATCACACATACCTAACAGATCCCAGAACTGGCCATTGAATTTTCAACCACTGTGATTTTGGCAAGTGGTTCCCCTGTCCACAACTTGGTATTTCTTTTCCCATATTTTTCCTAATAAATCTTCTAATCTTTCAAATTTTAGTGCACATGCCATCTTTTTAAGCTGTGTGTCTTGACAGCTATTGTTTAGAAGTGGTCTTTCTCTCCCTTGTACACCCTTAGCACTCACTGTAGTCTTTCTCTTACTTGACACTGTAGGGAAAAATCTGTCATCCCAAATTGTATTTTTTGGTACTAAGATTAATTTAGCCTGATTATTTTTCATAAACAGAAGAATCTGGAAATCTCTTTTTAATCTCTTTCATAGCTGCCTAAAGAACTTAGACAAAGAGTCTGTTCCTGAAACAGAGCTACCACCAGAGACATCTGCAAAGAATACATGTCATTTCTCAGACCAGCTACGAGAACCTAGAAGAGTAGAGGAAAATGTCTTTCTCCACAGTGACTTATATAATCGAATCAACATTTACTGTATCAGAGTCCTAAGAGGAACCAGCTTTCTTGCAGCAGAATCATTTTGAGGGACATTTATTTATTATCAGATGTGTGGGCAGAATGGAGACGAGCCACAAGGATTAGCACAATACCCAGAAAGAGTAGCAGAGAAATTGTCACCATCTCTAGCCCACAGAGTCAAAGGGAAGGGTAGAGTGCCACATCTGGAAGGAGAGAGTCAACAGATGAGGCTCTCTTTAGAGGAGCAGTGACATTCAGAAGAGGAATACGGCCAACACCAGGAGTTTCACACAGAGAGGAAATAATTAATCTCACTCTCCTCTCCCTCTCATCCACTGCTGGGGTGCCCCTGAAATAAACTGATTCCCCTAAAAAGGAGAGGACCAGGGAAGCTTTGCAGTCATCCAAGCAAGCCATTATGCTGGGGCAGATAAAGTGGCAGGTTAGGGTAGAGAACAGATCTGCAGGGGCAAAAGGAAGAAATTTGCCACACTTACACACTTACCTTCTTTTCCAAACTCTCAATTCTTCAAAGCTAAGGTCTGAATCTGAATTCGCATATAACCCTGGTACTTAAGACAATACTTGGAACATAAATGCTTATTAAGTACTTTATTAATGGATGGTGTGTTACAAGAGCAATGCTAGAGGACACCAGTATTCAAAAGGGCACAAGGTTTATCTGAGGGCAGTGAGCATAGGAACACGAGTACCACTCCTTATTGTTTTACCTCTACTGAAAATCCTAACTGTTGAGTGCATTAATTCAGCAAACCTAGAATGATACCTTACTTCCTGAATTTTCAGACTGATGACATGTACAGCTATTCATTAGTTGGTTCATATGTGAAACTGTTTCATGTGTAATTCATCCATTTGAAATTTTAACCAAGAAAAAGAAAAAAAGAAAAGATGCTCTGACAATTTGATTTCCATCATCCTTTTGCACCTCTGATCTTTACTAGTGCTCTTTATCAAAGATAATGCTATTCCTTCTCCAGGGCAAATAATTTGAATTGCATTTTCAGAAGGGCTAATGGAACAATTATTCTTTTTTTTTTGATGGCAATTTACTAGAGAAAGATTAATGAAATCTACAGATGACTCTAAATCCTACTTAAGGGTTTCAACAACCTCTCCTATCTAATCTTAAATGAAACTGTAACTGTTTACAAAACTGACTGTTCATGGCTGAAAGCTCACGAACTTTTACCCTGAATATTCCTGTCAAATAGCTGGTATAGGAAATGACCAAAAAATGGACAACATAAGAAAAATTAGAGGTCTAAATTACTATTCTGAAGGAGATCAGCCCTGGGATTTCTTTGGAAGGAATGATGCTAAAGCTGAAGCTCCAGTACTTTGGCCACCTCATGCGAAGACTTGACTCATTGGAAAAGACTCTGATGCTGGGAGGGATTGAGGGCAGGAGGAGAAGGGGACGACAGAGGATGAGATGGCTGGATGGCATCACTGACTTGATGGGCCTGATTCTGAGTGAACTCCGGGAGATGGTGATGGACAGGGAGGCCTGGCGTGCTGCGATTCATGGGGTCGCAAAGAGTCGGACACGACTGAGCGACTGAACTGAACTGAAATTACCTATAAACTGGATTATCAGCCACTGAATTACCGAGCTGAGTATATTTTATGAAGTTCTCTTCCATCAATACTCAATGCAATTTTTATAAATGCTTCGTTAGTTGTACAGAAAATCACAGCTCTTGTAAATGAGCACTGTCTTTGAGATAGAATACTCTCCTACTTGTGCTTTGAACATTTTACACTAATTTATACCCATTTATGTGTAAACAGCTATAAGTCTTTAGATCTAAGACTGGGAATTTGACTGCATGTCTATTTGAATGCAAGAGCTTGCCTAAAGTTTTATGGGTTTTATTTGATGCAGCCCAAATTATCTTCCCTTAAACCACCACCAATCCCATCAAGTTTTTGCAGTTCCTCCAAGTTATACACTGGAGAGGCCTCCTTCTACTGCAGGAGTTCTATGGTTATGCAGAGAAGAAAGGGGGAAGATAAGAGGATTCTACTTGAGATTAAGAAAGCCAGGAGCTCATCTGCACACAGTTAACACAAAATACACCATCCCCATTATCCTGACTATCTTACCCAAAGCTACAGCCAATGACTTGCAAACACTTCGCTGCTGTCCAGGGAACCATAGTTTTGAGAAACAAAATAATCTAACTTTGAAATAAAGGCAAAGGTGCTAAAAACTCATGTCTTCGTCTTCTACCTTCACAACAGCTTTGAGAAGATTCTAGGAAGCTTCTTGGGCTTCATGGGAACCAACTCAAAATCCAATGTTTGTCCAAAAGGATGCTATAGCATTTTCACCTCCTAAACCTGCTGTTTAAGCTGCTCCTGTGTCACTCATTGTCTTCAGTCAAAGAGCCCATTATTTCATTGCAATCAAAAAGTATACCACACGCGAACAGCCACTTAACAATGTGTCCTGAGTATGCACACTGAGTGTATTTCTTCATACCTGCATCTCAGTCCGGTAGATTCACTACAACTTTATAATGAACACAACTACCCAGAATGAACCACCAGGTATTTTATCTCTTTTTTGAAACTCTCCTTTAATGCCTTCCTGAAATCTACTCATCTATGCCTCAATCTCACAGAGTTACCACTATTCATTCAACAAGTATTTATAATGATATTTCAGGAGTAAGTAAGTCTGTGTGTGCATGCGTGCTAAGTTGCTTCAGTCATGTCCAGCTCTTTGTGACCCCAGGACCACAGCCTACCAGATTCCTCTGTCCATGGGATTCTCCAGGCAAGAATACTGGAGTAGGTTGCTGTGGCCGCTTCCAAAGGATCTTTCGAATCCCGGAATTGAACCCTCATCTCCTACAATGTGGGAGACCCAGGTTCGATCCCTGGGTCGAGAAGAGCCCCTGGAGAAGGAAATGGAAACTCACTCCAGTATTCTTGCCTGGAAAATCCCATGGATGGAGAAGCCTGGTAGGCTGTAGTCCATGGAGTCACAAAGAGTCAGACACAACTGAGCGACTTCACTTTCACTCCTACATTGGCAGGTGGGTTCCTAACCACTCGTGCCACCTGGGACGCCCAAGTAACCTCACTAGATACTATAGAAATCAAAGCTACATCAGAGACACTCTCCCCCGCCCCAACAGAGTTTGCCAAATAATTGAGGAAATGATATGTATAAACAAGTCAATTATAATCAGAATGTAAGTACCAAAATAAAGATACAGGTCAGATACTTTGAGAGAAGATGGAGATACGACTTCCACATATATCATGCTTATTATGAAATACAAATTTATTCCAGTCAAATTCATGTATTCAGGTATTATGAAACAATTCAAGCATGAATCAAATTTTACATTTTCTTCTGCACAATTTCATCTGTAGCATACTGCACCCAGGTGAACTGAGCTATGGAAGAACACAACAAATACACAGATGCCCACACTTCAAATATTTACCAGCAACTTCAGTGTGTTATGACTCATTCCTATTGTCATCAAGAGTTAAAATTTTCTGTCCAATTTCAGATTATCTTCATTCGTTCATTCCGCAAAAACTCACAAGCTGCAATCTTTCTGACACTCACTCCCACTAGCAAACTTCAGGTCTTTTTTCAAGGTAAAGTACTATCTTTATTATAGTATTTATGTATTTCTTTACCCATTACCATGTGTAAAACTGTGCTATCATTTTTACGAGGTGCCTGTCTTCTTTGTATGTGTCAAAGACAAAGTATTTGAGTGTTGTGTCTCTAACTCCATTTTTCCCAGAAGGCCTGTGGTTGTTTTTGTGAAATTTACATAATGCGGTGATTTTTAGAAATGCATATGTCGTGTTATTGCAGGACTGACTGTGTATGTGCATATTATTTGAAAAAGTATATAAAACATAAATATATTTTATATAAGCCTTCACACACATGAATTTCTTTCTCTCCTGCCCTTCCCCTACCCCACACACATCACCTCTGAATATGAGTGACACAACTAACTTCCTTTTGAGATTAAGAATGAATCTTAACCTCCTGCAAAGACAACAGTGCTCAATTCCAATCTTACCCTATCACAGGTCAATTTATCATCTTTCCTTTTGACAACTTAAAAATCAGTCACAACCTAAAAGTTGAGAGTTCTGTTTTATTCAGTGGGAATTTTTAGGACTTCAAGACTGGGAGACAGCATCTCAAGGAACCCTGAAAGAACTGCTCCAACAAGACCAGGGGAGGAGCCAGGTTATACAGAAGTTTTGCAACAAAGGCAGGTAGGACATCAAAAGATTACCGTTCAGTAGAGAAAACCAGATGTCTCAAGCTAAGGAATTTAGCACTTTCCATGTATGGGAAGATGCAAGAGTCTGGGTTTACTGAAATCATTCCTTTCATGGGACAGCATCCTATGTTTTCACATTTGGAGTTCCTCAGTGCCCATCATACCAGGTGGCTGCAACCTGATGACTGCCAGACTGTGCTGGTATTCTCCTTCCCAATTGCCCTGAGGGCTCAGGAAATCACGTTTGGAGGGCCAGAATCACTGACAACGGACATCCTTGTTTGTTGATACGGCAGGAAACACTCCATTTCACACTTCAGCACAACGATAATAGCAAGGATTGTCACTGTTCTTCCCTGACCCTTGATCTTTAGGTAAGATAGTGGAAATTTTTGAATAAAACCCTGGCGAGTTTTGAGCTGGAATCTTGCTGCAGTCCACGCAAAAAATATGTTCCACCTAATCCAGACTTCTCATGTAAAATCATCACAGAAACTGCATTTCTCCAGATAACTCGGATCCCCAGCTCCTATCACAGTGTTGACACATTTTAAGTACTTAATAACTATTAGCTTTAAGTTCAGCAGAATAAATACTTCCAATGGTCCTGTTGCTGTCACCACATTTAATTCAAGTGAAAAGCTTAAGACCTACAACACCTGCCTCAAAGTTACAGAAGAAATTCTATATCTAAACTACCACGGTCTAAAATTAATATACATGCCAATCTTAAAACCACCTTTTTAGAGCCCTAATTTATCCTTTAGGTTACTCTGATCTTATCTCCTATTTAGGAATTATTGACTAATAAATAGAAAATAAAACACATAGGCTAGCTTTGCTTTTGAAGAGTGTAAACAAAGAGAGCTCAAAATAACCAACCTTATTTCTGAAGTTGCCAGAATGTGACACTGGTTACTATAGGAACAGAGCCAGTATTATTCATCTCTAATTTGTTTAATTTAAACAGCAAAAGAATTGGCAAATTGAAAACTGATGTCTGAACTGAATTAAGGAGGCAATTCAAATGCAAGTAACACTAACCTGCCTCAGGGATGAATAGGTCCAATTCAAAGATACTTAATTACAGCATGACGATAACTCAAAGAAGCATCAATTGATGAATAAGATGTCCTAATCAATGGCTAATGAGCCCAGGAATCAAATTTGGATCCACCTGAATTAAGGTTTTTCTTTTTTATTATTAATACAGAATACATACATGCTCAGTTGCGTCTGCCTCTTTGTGACGCATAGACTGTGGCCCACCAGGCTCCTCTACCAGGGGATTTCCCAGGCCAGAATACTGGAGTGGGTTGCCATCTCCTCCTCCAAGGATCTTCCCAACCCAGGGATCAAATCCATGTCTCTCGCACCTCCTGCACTGGGAGGCAGATTCTTTACCATTGTACCACCTGGAAACACCAGTATCTTGTTTCTTAAATAAGTTTCCATCAATTTCTAAACCCTAAGCTGAAGGCTCTGGGTCTTCTGGATGGGCAAACAAATAGAGCTGGTTTTGAGATATTACCGTGAAACCACTGAAATAATGATGCTTAATCAAAGTACAAATATCTTTTCCCATTTGATGTTGGCTTAAAGCTCAACATTCAGAAAACGAAGATCATGACATCCGGTCCCATCACTTCATGGGAAATAGATGGGGAAACAGTGGAAACAGTGTCAGACTTTATTTTTCTGGGCTCCAAAATCACTGCAGATGGTGATTGCAGCCATGAAATTAAAAGACGCTTACTCCTTGGAAGAAAAGTTATGATCAACCTAGAGAGCATATTCAAAAGCAGAGACATTACTTTGCCGACTAAGGTCCGTCTAGTCAAGGCTATGGTTTTTTCAGCGGTCATGTATGGATGTGAGAGTTGGACTGTGAAGAAGGCTGAGCGCCAAAGAATTGATGCTTCTGAACTGTGGTGTTGGAGAAGACTCCTGAGAGTCCCTGGGACTGCAAGGAGATCCAACCAGTCCATTCTGAAGGAGATCAGCCCTGGGATTTCTTTGGAAGGAAGGATGCTAAAGCTGAGACTCCAGTACTTTGGCCACCTCATGCGAAGAGTTTATTCATTGGAAAAGACTCTGATGCTGGGAGGGATTGGGGGCAGGAGGAGAAGGGGACGACAGAGGATGAGATGGCTGGATGGCGTCACTGACTTGATGGACGTAAGTCTGAGTGAACTCCGGGAGTTGGTGATGGACAGGGAGGCCTGGTGTGTTGGGATTCATGGGGTCACAAAGAGTCGGACACGACTGAGCGACTGAACTGAACTGAACTGATAGACAGACAGACAGTCCTAGGACTTTGAATTCCTTCCTATCAAAAAAAAAAAAAATCAGAGGTAAAATGAAAGACTAGAGGTTTTATAATATTCAACAGATGACCAAAACTTCCAGAAAATTTAGACACAGAAATTTGTTTATATTTTTATAATGAAAACATTAATATAAAACATTAATCTTTTGGTGTGTGCCCCAAAGTACACTATAATTTGTAGGATTTGAGATATGATTTCTTAAATGCAATCTCACATCTTACCAAAGGATAAAAAACAGTTCCTTTCATAGTGGGAAAAGTTGTAATGATATATGTAATAAGTGTATAAAAATAATTTTAAAGTAGTGGATTCACACTAACAGTAAAGGTCACATTTTGAAACTAACAAGAATAAGTAGAAAGCAATCAGCTTGCATTCTGAACAATTTACAGCAGGGCTCCTGATCAGTCCTGGGAACCATCTGGGTGAAGCTTCAGGGTTTTGCCTCCTTTAAGAACAGTTGTCATTTTACATCCTCCTTCCCACCTGCTCTGTCCTGTGACTACACTCACAAATATGAAGACTGACTGGCAGGATTCGTAGTTAGTAGCAGGGACAGATAAATGGATAGAACCTGGTGAAGTTAATGCACAACTTGAGAATCGTTAACTGCTTTCTCCTTGGCATGAGAGCTCTAGTGACCAGCCAGAGAAGCTGGGTTTGGAGACTAGAATAAAAATAGTTAGAGGTTTAATTTTGGAAGTTAGCTATTTACCCAAAAGTAGAGTCATTCTAACTTTTAAATATCTAATTTGCAATCCAACATTTCGTACAGAAGACTCACAACTCCTGCCACAGCCATATCTGAAACTAAACATATCTGAAGTTAATCGTGTGGACAATCAACAGTTTCAAATGCACTAGCAAGATAAAATGCACATAAAGTAACTCTTCAATTAAAACCAAGGGAAAATTCTTAGTATCTTGTCATGACCTGGCCCCTTGCTAATTCTTCACCTTCAATCACTTTCTAATATAAAATCTATGTCAGAGGTTCTTAAATTTTTATCATATATAACAATCACTGAGATGCAGTGCTTATTTAAAAAGCCAGCTCTCTTAACCATAGCCTGTATTCTGATCAGTGGGTGTAGAATGAGACCCAGAAGTGTATATATTGTATTTAAGCTGTACCTCCAGATGATTCAGATGTACGTGGTTCCAGAGTCATAATGATCAAAAGTACCCTATACATAAGACATATTCCACAAATTCCATGCATTCCAATGACTTATGAGAGTTCCTTCTCCAACACTGCTGTCATTCAACTAATAATTGCTCACTAGCAGTAGTCTAGGCTAACTCTGATTAATCTTCATAACCTAATTCAAGCATGAAGTTTCCTGGTAATAATTTCATGATCTTTACCAGCTAAGTGGCAGCTAATTCAGATATCCTTTTCCTCACTAACGGGCTTTCCTGGTGGCTTATCTGGTAAAGAATCTGCCTGCAATACCAGAGACCCAGTTTCAATCCCTGGGTCAGGAAGGTCCCACAGAAAAGGGAACGGCTGAGATCCAACCAGTCAGTCCTAAAGGAGACCAGGCCTGGGTGTTCATTGGAAGGACTGATGCTAAAACTCCAATACTTTGACCACCTCATGCAAAGAGTTGACTCATTGGAAAAGACCCCGATGCTAGGAGGGACTGGGGGCAAGAGGAGAAGGGGATGAAGGAGGATGAGATGGCTGGATGGCATCACTGACTTGATGGATGTGAGTCTGAGTGAACTCCGGGAGATAGTCATGGACAGGGAGGCCTGGCGTGCTGCGATTCATAGGGTCGCAAAGAGTACGACACGGCTGAGTAACTGAACTGAACTGAACTGACCCACTCCAGTATTCTTGCCTGGAGAATTCCCTGGACAGAGGAGCCTGGTGGGCTATAGTCCATGGGTCTCAAAGAGTCAGGCACGACTGAGCAACTAACACATTTCCTCACTAAGAACTCTGCATTTAGCTTTATTCTGTAAATAACTATATTACAATGATTGGTATACTTGTCTGTTTTCTCCATTGACCATGGTTGTGTACAAAGCAGATATTTCCAACAAATACTGGAATACTTCTAAATTAATGAGACTGAGTGATTGAATGAACTGACTTCAAAAGTGGACTTCCAGATATGAAGGGTTTGTCTAAGTAATGCTATCAGGGCTTTACTTCCCCAAATCCTCCAGTTTCCAAGCATTCCCTTTTCACAGGAGCAAGACATTAGAATTTTTTACTTCACTTTATCATATTGACTGATAATCAATTAAATTATAAGTTAATTAGGGTTAACAGCCTTTAAGATGAAACTCTCTACAAGGTTAAATATTTATCAGCCTCTTTACCACAAATATAGAAGGTTCTAATCAGACTGTTTTACCCTTCAGGCTCACTCTTTAAACTCCCTTGCAACATCTCCAAGTTTTCTTAGTAGGTCATTAAATCTGGAGAATATTTTAGAACGAATTTTTAAATAAAAGTCTAGACTATATTTTTTTTCTGTTGAGAGTTCTTATTCCAAAATAGTCACAGTACATGAATCAAAACTTTTTTGCAAGAGAAGTTCCTAGAATTTCAAGTTTGCATACAGACCCATTTCAATCCATTCTTTCTAATGGGGAAGAAAAATGAAGTGTAGAGAGGTGAAGGCCACTTCCAAAGGTTTTTAGTTCTTCCTCCTTTATGAAACATTTCGGAATCTATTTCAAATAAAACTGATGCTCTGGAAATGCATACTTTATTCTTGGAATAAAACAGCTCTGTCCTGTATTACCCATATGGAAATACTGAACATTTATAAACCGAATGGTTTTTTACAACGAGGCACAATGGCTTGATAGTACGGTTGACACTTGAACAACGCTTGGGGTTAGGGGTGCTAAATCTCCACACAGTTGAAAATCTGAGTATAATTTATAGTCGGTCTACAGAATTCAAGGTTCCTCTGTATACGTAGATTCAACCAACTGTGGATCATTTCATACTGCAGTATTTACTATTAAAATCTGCATGTAAGTGAATCCACACAGTTCAAACCCGTGTTGTTCAAGGGTCAGCTGTATTTAAATATAGAATTAGGAGGAAATGGAGTTTTTCAGTGTGTGGCTCTAGTCCACAGAACTGGTCCATCAGTCAGGTAAAGAAATTCTAATCATTAATATCTGGTGCTATAGATTTAGTAGAATTTTAAGAGCATCAAAAATAATAACCCTAGGAGGGTCCTCTTCAATATGAGGCACAAATTCATATCTGACTATTCACTCTATGGTGCTCAAGCACAGCTAAGATTTCAGTAAGTAAGCTGGAGTAACTCACTCTGCCTGTGGAATATGATGGTGGTGGTAGTTTAGTTGCTAAGTCATGTCCGACCCTTGTGACCCCATGAACTGTGGCCTGCCAGGCTCCTCTGTCCATGGGATTCTCCAGGCAAGAATACTGGAGTGGGTTGCCATTTCCTTCTCTGTGGAATATAATGGATGCTTCCTAAGATTGAGTGGAAGCACTGTGTTCTTCTTGGATTCTAATACTGGCTCTGCTGTTTGCATGACTTGGTCAAATTACTTTATTCCTCTAAATCTCAGTTTTATTAACTATAAAATGGGGATTAATACTACTAACCTATACACAGGGTTTCTGTGAGGATTAAGTGAGATAATGCACTTAAAAGCATTACATAGTTAAGTCTCAGTCTCAATAAATTATTTTCATCACCATCATCACTATTATCAACCCCACAGTTAGAAACAAGATGAGAAATGAGAAATACGATTTTATCAAACTTTGCCTACTTATGTTTTGAATGCTTACTATGAGCCAGACACTACTCCAGTAATTCATATCAGTTATGGTCTGGATGTTTGGGTCCCTCCAAGATTCATACGCTGAAATTCTAAATTCTAAAGTTAATGGTGGGACCTCTCTGGTGGTCCAGTGGTTAAGAATCCACCTTGATATGCAGAGACATGGGTTCACTCCCTGGTTGGCAAACCAAGATTCCACATGTCGTGAAGCAACTAAGCCCAAGCAACACAATTACTGAGCCTGCATGCCACAACCAGAGAATTTATGTCCCTCAATGAAAGACCCCATGTGCTACAACTAAGACCCAAAGCACCCAATGCAGCCTAATTAGTTAACCAAACAAACAAATAAAGTTGATGGTAACAGGAGGTAGTGCCTTTGGGGGTGATTAGGTCATGCAGGTGGAAATCTCATGAATGAGATTAGTGCCTTTTAAAGGAGACTCCACAGAGATCTCTAGCTCCTTCCACCATGGAAGGACCCTGCAAGAGGATGATGGCTGAGTCAGGAAGAGGCTTCTTACTGGCCTTGATGTACTCCTTTTCCTATTTGGAACCAGTCTATTGTTCCATGTCCAGTTCTAACTGTTGCTTCTTGACCTGCATACAGATTTCTCAAGAACAGGTCAGGTGGTCTGGTATTCCCATCTCTTTCAGAAGTTTCCACAGTTTGTTGTGATCCACACAGTCAAAGGCTTTGGCATAGTCAATAAAGCAGAAGTAGATGTTTTTCTGGAACTCTCTTGCTTTTTCAATGATCCAACGGATGTTGGTAATTTGATCTCTGGTTCCTCTGGGATCTTCCGGGATGGGGAGGGAGGCTCAAAGAAATTATATAACTTATCCAGGGGCTCAGAAAATGAGCAGGCAGTGAGCAGAAAATAAGAGATTCAAATAAAATCATCTTAGCACTGCCATGGTAACTATTTCTCAGGGAACAATAATGCATGTGGTTCAATCAATTTAACTTCTCAGGCTTCACATTTAGCGTAAGGACTACTGATATTTCAGGATATCCTGGTTGCTCAGATGGTAAAGAGTCTGCATACAATGTGGGAGACTGGGGTTCAATCTCTGGGTCAGAAAGATCCACTGGAGAAGGAAATGGCAAGCCAGTCCAGTATTCTTGCCTGGAAAATCCCATGGATGAAGGATCCTGGCAGGTTACAGTCCATGGGGTCGCAAAGAGTTGGACACGACTGAGCAACTTTACTTTCTTTCTTTCTTTTTTCTACTTTTATTTCTTTCTACCCAAATATTTCAGTAATTTGGGTATTCCAGAGACTCAATGAGTCCAAATGGAAAAATAAATCTTAAGAGAAATTCATCAAAATAAACCTTTGACCTATTACTTTGCAGCCCCTCCCCCATTAGTATTGGCCAAAGCCTTTTAACAAGGAGACTAGGTGAAGGCTGAAAGGGCAGGAAGTTAGCTTGACAACTTGAGTATAATCATTGTAATCACCTCTCATTACTGTCCATCCATTATGTGCCTGGCATCAACAATAGATATATTACATCCTGTGTTTCATTTCTTCCTCTCACATTTACATAACAGCAACATGGGAAAATTTTCACCTCCACTTTACACAGATGTGGAGATCCAAAAGGTTTAAATAATATGTCTATACTGCCCCATCGGTGGCAAAGTTCAGTTCAAACTCAACTCCATGATTCTACAGAGCCATAAAACACCGAGTTTACCCCCTATATTAAATGGAAGTATTAATGTCAAAACAAAGGAAAGTGAGGACAGAGAAAGAGAACTCCTCGGTATTTCCGTAATTGTCCAGATTTTCACACAATGGAATAACCTAGTACATCCAGTTACTGAAGTTCCTATTTTTCTTTTTTTTTAGAATATCTTCCTGCCATCTACTATTGCCATTCTACTCACTGGACCCATGAGCTGGCTATTCACACTTCTTCTGTATTTTATTTGCACAGTGACCACCATTAGTATCCATCTGCCTTGTTCATCTCTTTCTATTGCACCATTTGCTCACAGGCATTTACTATTGTCTAGATTTTTCTCCAAATGCTGCTTCATTCATTTTGCAACTTATCCCATTATAGACCTCAATGAAATAACTGTTATGGTCCATCATCTGTAGACAGGCTTCAGGTATTTAAGTATTGCATTTTATGTTCTCTTATTTTCGTATTCAATTCTTATTAGTTAACTTGGTTGCCAAGTACCTGGTCAATTAATTGTAAAGTTATTAATAAAAGAAAAGGTAAATAAAAACACAGAAGATGAAGACAGACTTTAGGTGTGACCTGAATGCAGTATCGTGGTATATCAGCTCAAGTGTTTTGTGGTGGTGGCTTGGTTGCTAAGTCGTGTCAGACTCTTCCAGCCCCATGGACTGTAGCCCCACTGGGCTCCTCTGTCCATGGGATTTCCCAGGCAAGAATATTGGAGTGGCTTGCCATTTCCTTCTCCAGGGGATCTTCCCAACCCAGGAATCAAACCAGCATCTCCCTCATTGGCAAGGGGATTCTTCACCACTGCACCACCTGGGAAGCACAGCCTAGATGTATAACCCAAGATAAAAAAGTCAAATATTTAGTGACTTATATACACACAGACTCACAAATATAACCAGCTTCTTTGACTACACATTCCCCTATCTGTGTGTAAAAAGTCACTGAACAACAACAATAAAAAATCAGAGGATCTGGGCTAAAATCCTGATTCTATGTATTATTTGTGTAACCTTAAGTAAGTAATTCTACAGCTTTGATCCCTGGTTTCCTCATCTTTATAATAGGCAAAATAAGCTACCCTAACAAAGTTATATGGATGACATGAGCTAATAAATAAATATGCAACACAAAGCATAGTGTCCAACACAAAGGCTCTCAATACATATCCATTACTATTAATACATTGGTCTCATTATCCTTTTAATTCCTATTCTACATTCATAATACTGTATTTAATTTCAGATGTGCAGAAAAACAATCTGGTTTAGGCCATTTCTTCAAATGGGGCCTTGTATATAATAGGCATTCAATAAATATTTGTTGAATGAATAAACAAACTATGACCCAAGAGTTTATTATGCAACCTCTGCATTTACTGTTTGTAAGTACAAGTTTTATAGTCCTAGTATTAAAAGAAAGTAAGGGTGAGCTCCATGGGCAACACAGTACAAGTTACATTCCCTATCATCCTATATACTGGTAGGAATTTCTTTAGCACCTTACGGCAAAATGGCTAAAATATCTATATTTCTATCTACAAATGTTGTTTCTTTAATTCACTTCCCTCTATCTTTCTCACCTACATATCTCTTTTGTTCCTAATAAAAACATAGATTTTTGCAGAGAGACTGAAGACAAAAACTCAGTCTCATCACAAGACATAAAATGGACACTGTGTGTGGTGATGAATATACAACTGGCCCTTGAAAAAAAAACAGCAATTAGGGGTGCCGGCCCCCTTCCCCCAACCCAAGACAGTGGAAAATCCACCTTTAACTTTTGCTCCCATTAAGTTTAATTACTAATAGCCTACTGTTGACTAGAAGCCTTATTGATAGCATAAACAATAGATTAACATATAACTGTATGTTATATGTATACCTACATATAGTTCATGAATCCATGACATAGTTTTTTCTTAATTGTTTCAACATTTTTAAGCTATATGACCATACTGTTGTATACCTAAAACTAATAGAGTGCTAAATATCAGTTATGTCTCAATTAAAAACAAAGGTTACCAAGCAATTCTAATATGTAGCCAAGAACATGCATTAAAAATGAGTCTTAGCAGGCTTCCCTGGTGTCTCAGTGGTAAAAGAATTGCCTGCCGGCCAATGCAGAAGACATGGGTTCAATCCCCGTGTCTGGAAGATCCCCTGGAGAAGGAAATGGCAACCCATTCCAGTATTCCTGCCCGGAGAATCCAATGGACAGAGAAGCCTGGGGGGCTATAGTCCATGGGGCTGCAAGAGTTCAGCACAACTTAGGATCTAAACAACAAAAAGGAGTCTTAGTAAAATGTTGTCTAGAATTCAGGGCTAAGAGTAATTACTATTCATATCACTATGCTACCAATAGTGATATGGTTTGAAAGTATCCAGCAGCATCTTACATAGTGGCCCTGGTCGTAATGCAAAATATTCTTTCTCTTACCCACTACTCCTAAATCCACCCTAAACACATATTCTGAGGACCTCTTTATGTACCTTTAAACACTGTAAGTGTGCAGAGGTCTTTTTTTTTTTTCCCAACACAGAACATCACTATGTTGTATTACTCCCACATTTTATTCACCATTTTCTTTGAGAATAACTAAAAGTTGGCCAAAGTTGCAACTATTAGAAATCAATTTACCTTAATATCAACCAGCAAGAAAAAAACAGTGTTAACATAATTTTGATTTTGCATCAAACACTGTATCAAGCCTTATGGAAATATAAAGAAAAAGTAGAGAACGTAGTCCCTGCCCTGCCAAGAAGAAACTGGAATAAACTAACATTCTAAATAAAAGAGCTAAAAAATAAGTAAGTGCTACCTGGGTGGTATTCATGAAAACTACAAATTAAGAGAGAAAGAGTGATTTACACAGACAGTTATAATAATGGCAGCTATTGCCTATTGAGCCCTTACTATGGCTTGGAACTACTCTAAGTGCCTCATGAATATTAACTTATTCTTAACAACTCTAGGAGCTATTTTCCCCATTTTACCACTTAGGTCACTGAGACAATGGAGATAAAAGAACTTGCCCATGATTATAAAGCAAGTAGGCAGTGTAGCCTGGATTCAAGTCAGTGCCCTTGCAACACAGAAATGGCTCTACCGAAGACAGAGACTGGAACTGAGTGTTGTAAGAAAAACTAAAATTTCCCATATTTGTTTTGATGTTCAAGAAGCGGCAGGGTACAATCAAGAGACTGTCCCTTTAGCTCTTTCACAGAGTGCTGTCTGACCTTGATTAAGGTGTCTCCTCTCAAGTAGTTCTGACATCTATAAAATGCTGCTCCCTGATTACGAATCCCTCTTTGAGTTTCAAAATTCTTTGGCAGTGTAAAAGAACAGAAGAAAGATGGGAGGACCCACCCAAAGGCAGACAGTGAACAGAGGTATGCATATACAATGAGAACTAGGAGATGGAGAGTGGTCAGAGTCAACTTTCAGTGTTCCACCAAAAACAACTTATTGCATAGGTCACAATGATCTTAATGACTTTTGCATCGTGAAAGACACATATCTTCTTAAAAAAAAATACCCTAGAAGGTCAATTTGTGCTGAGAATCATAAAGAACACATGACTGCAGAAAAAATGGACATCTGAAGCCTCCTCTCCCAGGGAGAGTTTTTCCAGGATTCTCGCAAAACAGAGTTACAGCACACTTTTCAGAGAAGAGCTTAAGATGCTACCTGCCCCTTTTCTTCACTTCATGATAGTATTTTCCAGATTTTTGCAGATCAACTTCACCTTTGTGTTTTCTGGGATATGCCAAGACCCTCAAGTGGCTACAATTATTTATGGGAGGGACCCAAAGAATAATATCTCCCAGTAATACCTTAACACAGTCCAACCTTAACACACAAGAAGTAGCCACGACCAATAAAGCTGAATTGCAGATACTTCTGTTTCATTCATAATATGAAGAATCCAATTTAATTTTCTGTCTGTTCTTTCTAATCTAAGTTCTATTAGAGAGTCTGAGGTTTGAATCTGATGAATTCTGGCCTGTGTCTTACCCTTCGAATGCAGTGACTATATTTGATTACCTTTGGTTTTCTATGGAATTTGACCCAGACTCATCCTATGGGACCTTTGCCTATCTGTATTCTTAGGATATCGACCACAATTCACCTTCTAAGATACCAAGCCTGACCTGATCAGGAACACCTGGTCTTCCATAAGTTCCAGGTATTAAATATGTTGTCATTTAAAAATATGGCCATGTTCCAAGCTATTTTCAAAAGGATTATTTTGTCATAATTTTATTCCTCAACTTGCTCCAATTGTCTTGAAAGGATGAAGGGTAAACAGGCAGGAAAAAAAAATTTTGAATACATATTTGACCTAAACAATCACATAATATAGCTATTGAAGGGACTTCTTTGGCTGGCTTTATTAATATAAAAGAAACTAGGAGATAAATCATCCCATAGTTGGGGTGTTGAGATGTTTGTCAAGATGAAAAAGTACATGAAAAGGTTTATGATCTTCTAAAGTTACTCATGTGTTTTTCTTCTTAGAATCTGTGTCATCAAAAAATAGCCTGTGGCTAGATGAGGTTAGTTATAATTAAAAGACCCTTCACAGAGACAAGACTGAGGGCCAGTAGTGAATAAATACAGCTGTCTCAGTTAGCCTTGCATTTCCTCTGTAGTATTTATGATAGGGTGGGAAAAAATGGCATTAAGTGTTTAGAGCCTCAGACTAAATCAGCTAGGAAAATTCTATACTCCTAATTTCCCATTCACATTGTACTAAACTTGGGAGCAAAAGACAGAAGCATGAAGAGCACTGTATCACTAAGGACCATGAAACAAATGAAAGCTTAATTACGTAATTTCCTTCTCTATCAGCAAAATAACGTTTCATAGGTCAAATGTATTCAAGAATCCAAAATCAGATCTAACAAACTTCCAGTAATTTTCACCATTCTAGTGGTTCTCAAACACTTTAAAAGAAACCATATTTTCAAAGAAAGAAGAAAATCCCTATTGTTCATTCTAAATATTATATACAACTAGGCTATTTAGGCACCATATCCTTGTTATTTGAGAAGCAATAGAAGTCTTTATAACTGTAATAAGAAGTTCACAAGATGGATAATTCATGTGGAGAAAACTAGCCGAACATTTACACCCTACTTGGAGATATGACAAAAAATTACTCTATTTTTTATCTAAATAATTTAAACTTGATTTGTCCAAGCTATACACTTAGAGGCCAAGCACAGTGAAACATACTCAGGTCTTCAGGTGATATGACAAATCTCAGACTACACTAAAGTTCTTGAGCAAAAATACTGCAAAATTTCATTGTCTGAGGGATATCATCCTAAGAGGAAAATGTCAACGTTTAACCACTTCTATTTTTAATAAGCTCTTAAGATTTCAAAATTGTTCTTTTGGTACTAAAATTATATTTTCTTCCAGTTACTCTGTCCTCAAGGAAAGAATGACCAAGATTTTAAAATTAAATGGAACTTAAGCCACTGCCCTTATTTAGATTTGGATCCTATTATAAAAGTTCCTTTTATATACTTCCAGTCAAAAAGGCAAGAAGGATGTCTTTCCTTGCTAGAAATTTTGCAACTGACTTTATGTATTTATTTTTTTTAGTATAGTTACTTTATACAGCTCTGTCAATTTCTGCTGTACAGCCAAGTAAATCAGCCATATGCATACGTACATCACCTCTTTTATTGATATCCTTCCCACAGAACACCAGAGAGCACAAGGAGTTCCTGGTGCAAGTCAGTTCTCATTAGTTTATCTATTTTATGCACAGTAGTGTATACAGGTCAATCCCAATTTCTCAATTCATCCCACCGCTACACCTTTTCATTTTGGTATCCACATGATTATTCTCTATATCTGTCTATTTCTGCTTTATAAATAAGATCATCCCTACCACATTTCTAGATTCCACAAATATGCATTGACATAATACTTGTTTTTCTCTTTCTGATTTAGTTCACTCCATATGACAATCTCTAGGGCTAGCTATGTCTCTACAAATGACTCAGTTTCATTCTTTCTATGGCTTTTTAATATTCCATTATTGGCATCAAATCAATTTAAAAACACTAATTTTCAAATGAACTGATAACTTACACTAAACTCATACTATCAAGATGTTAAAAATATTTTTCAAGGTAATTCTGACTAAATAATTAGGAAAAGATCAGTTTGGACTTCTGATATAATAAACATGATTGTCTAAACCAGAACTGTCCCTGTCTCCTCCAGGACTACATGTAAAAGCAACAAAGACAATGAAAAAAGCATACTCGGTAAGGTTCATCTTTAGCAGAAGGAAGAGAGAGGTATAATCTGAAGACTTTAAAAGTTTTGTAAAGATTGTGATCAGGCAAGGGTGTCATGGAAGAAAGTGAAAAGAAACATGGAGAGACTGCAGTAACAAGTGGGGCTAAGACCAAGAGATGTCAGGAAGCAAGAGTGCCTTCAGAAGGTGAGAACCACACTCTGAGATGCAGAAATATGGCTGACTAATTAATTATTCAAAGTAGAAGAGGTACTCATACACACACAAAATCACAGATGGGGCACATTTGTAGAAAGCAGTCTCCATATATAATAAAGGAGAAAGTCTGTGGTATAAAATCAGAAAGATTGAAAAAATACCCTGGACTCCTCCCCTACCCTACTCTCCCAGTCCTCCCGCACCCCCAACCCGTGTCCTATCCTGAGACAGGATGTGCCCAAGGCAGAAACACAAGATATCAGAGACGAAATGGTAAGACCGAAGGAGAAGACGAAATATGATCTGGCAGAGCTCACAAAAAACTGTAAGAATAAATCAAAGTCATTCAAGACATGAAATAATTAGAGAGAGTCAAAGAGAAAATAGAAATTATAGAAGACACACAAAGGGAAATAGAGGATTAAATGAGAAAGGAAAATAAAGGACAGAAAGAAAAAAAGAATTCAGTTCAGTTCACTCACTCAGTCGTGTCCAACCCTTTGTGACCCCATGGACCACAGCAGACCAGGCCTCCCTGTCCATCACCAACTCCCGGAGTCCACCCAAACCCATGTCCATTGAGTCGGTGATGCCATCCAACCATCTCATCCTCTGTCATCCCCTTCTCCCACCTTCAATCTTTCCCAGCAGCGGGGTCTCTTCCAATGAGTCAGCTCTTCATATCAGGTGGCCAAAGTATTGGAGTTTCAGCTTCAACACCAGTCCTTCCAATGAACACTCAGGACTGATGTCCTTTAGGATGGACTGCTTGGATCTCCTTGCAGTACAAGGGACTCTCAAGAGTCTTCTCCAACACCACAGTTCAAAAGCATCCATTCTTTGGCGCTCAGCTTTCTTTATAGTCCAACTCTCACATCCATACATGACTACTGGAAAAACCATAGCCTTGACTAGACGGACCTTTGTTGGCAAAGTAATGTGTCTGCTTTTGAATATGCTATCTAGGTTGGTCATAACTTTCCTTCCAAGGAGTAAGTGTCTTTTAATTTCATGGCTGCAATCACCATCTGCAGTGATTTTGGAGCCCCAAAAAATAAAGTCAGCCACTGTTTCTACTGTTTCCCCATCTATTTGCCATGAAGCAATGGGACCAGATGCCATGATCTTAGTTTTCTGAATGAGCTTTAAGCCAGCTTTTCCACTCTCCTCTTTCACTTTCATCAACAGGCTCTTTAGTTCTTCACTTTCTGCCAGAAGGGTGGTGTCATCTGCATATATGAGGTTATTGATATTTCTCCCAGCAATCTTGATTCTATCTTGTGCTTCATCCAGCCCTGCATTTCTCATGATGTACTCTGCATTTAAGTTAAATAAACAGGGTGACAATATACAGCCTTGACGTTCTCCTTTCCCAGTTTGGAACCAGTCTTTTGTTCCATGTTCGGTTCTGCTGCTGCTGCTGCTAAGTTGCTTCAGTTGTGTCCGCCTCTGTGCGACCCCATAGATGGCAGCCCACCAGGCTCCCCTGTCCCTGAGATTCTCCAGGCAAGAACACTGGAGTGGGTTGCCATTTCCTTCCTCCAATGCATGAAAGTAAAAAGTTCTAGCTGTTGCTTATTAGCTTGTATACAGGTTTCTTAGGGACAGGTAAGGTGGTCTGGCTTTCCCATCTCTTTAAGAATTTTTTAACAAATATTTTTTTAAAATTACAAATTCATATATTTTTTGCTCAGAAGTTCCACTTCTAAGAATTTTACTCAACAGGTACACTGAAAAAGTGCAAATAAAGTATGTAGGTGCTGACAATTATTACAGTATTCTTTGTCAGAGCAAAAAACAAAACCAGCCATCCATCCAAAGAGTAGAATTGCATACAGGCTTAAATAATAATTAGATATAGCTTTAAGAGAAGACAGAAAGCAGTACATATATCCTATATGCATCCATTTTTGTGATAGAGGCAGGTAGAGACTATAGGTTTATATACTGGGCAGGGTAGCAAAAGAATCATTGGTGAGGAAGCAGGTATAGAACTAGGTAGATGGATTGGAAATGAGTGGATGGATGACATTATAATCCTTTATAAAAAACCATTTTAATTAAAACCTTAAAATGGACATACTCTTTGATCACATAATTCTATATTTAAGAATTCATTCCAAAGAAATCATTTAAATATGCACAATGATATAAGCACAAGAAGTACTCAATGCAGAGAAGTTTGTAACTATATGAAAACAGATAAGGGGAGAAATGATTCAAACACCAGATGTCCAACACTATTGTTGTTCAGCCAGTCAGTTATGCCTAACTCTTTGCAACCTCATGGATTGCAGCACGCCAGGCTTCCCTGTCCTTCACCATTTCCCAGAGCTTGCTCAAACTCATGTCCATTGAGTCAGTGATGTCATCCAACCATCTTGTCCTCTGTCATCATCTTTTTCCCCTGCCTTCAATCTTTCCCAGCATCAGGGTCTTTTCTAATGAGTAGGCTCTTTGCATCAGAAGGCCAAAGTATTGGAGTTTCAACTTCAGCATCAGCCCTTCCAATGAACACCCAGGACTGATCTCCTTTAGGACAGACTTGTTGGATCTCCTTGTAGCCCAAAGGACCCTCAAAAGTCTTCTGCAACACCACACTTCAAAAGCCCAACAGTATAGGATTATTTAAATAAATGCCATTATATTTACACTATAGAATATTATACACTCATTAATAATTATGCTATAAAATAATATATAAAACTTGCAAAGATTTTCACAATATGTTTATGTGTTTTGTTCAGGTAATTAAACCCAGAGACCATTGGACTGGATGGCTCTAATGCCATGGCAGTCTACAAAAACAAAGAGGAAACCTAGACAGACTTAATGCACTGGAATCTCAGGAAACAAAAACTTAAGAACCACCAAATACAAACAGCCAATCAGACTGTCTCAAATAAGGCAACAGCTTAAGCTTTGGCCAAGTAAGCAGTTCCCCTGCTTTGCTTCCACGACCTCTCTGTAAAAAGCATCCTTCTCGGTCCTGTTGGCACCGCTGCTTCTAACCAGTTTTGACTTGGTGCTGCACAAACTGAATTGGTGTTTGCTCAAATAAAACCTGGTACATTTTAATTTCTTCATTTACCTTTTAACAGTTCCAAATCATCATGAAAGGTATAATTCCATTTTTAAGAGTGTACATATATACTTTGTGCAGCACCAAGTCAAAACTGGTTAGAAGGAGCAGTGCCACAGGACCTAGAAGGATGCTTTTTATAGACAGGACATGGAAGCAAAGCAGGGGAACTGCTTACTTGGCCAAAGCTTAAGCCTTATTTGAGACAGTCTGATTGGCTGTTTGTATTTGGTGGTTCTTAAGTTTTTGTTTTTATACATACACAATCTGAGACTCAAAGATTGTAGACAAAAAAGTCAATAATGGCTTTCTTTCAATCATGGGACTAACAGAGATATTAATTTTCATCTTTTTGTTAACATTTATTCTAAAATGAACAAAGATTTCTCTTACAAACTAAAAAGTTTTAGAATCAAGTATCCAGGAAAAATAAACATCAATCCATGTCAGTTTAAATAAGGTAATATACAATATATTTCATCTTAGTGTTACTTTATGAATAGAATGGCAGAATGAAAGTAAAATCTGACTACAAAATGAAACTACTGGCCTGAACTTGAAGATAATGATAACTTATTATAGACAATATTTACCATGCATCCTTAGAAATGCTTCCTTTAAACTGTCTTATATAATTCTCACAATATTCCATTGAGGCTGATGTTGTTATTGTCCCATTTAATAGAAGAGAAAAGTGAGTCCTTGAGAAGTAATTTTTTAAAGGTCATGTTGTGTAAAAAAATGACAGAGCCAGGACTCAATGTTTGTAGCTTTATATTCTGCTGTATTCTCTATACAGCTACACCATAATGATAAAACAAGCAGGGTATTTCTTCAAATTCCCACTTGTTGATGTAAAGGTGTCAAGAGAAGATTAGATGGTTGGAAGGCATCATCCCCTCAATGGACATGAGTTTGAGCAAACTCCAGGAGATGGTGATGGACAGGGAAGCCTGATGTGCTGCAGTCCATGGATCACAAAGAGTCAGTCATGACTTAGCTACTGTACAACAACAATTACCTTAAAATAAAAATGGGAAATTCCTTGTAAGTTTCACCCCAGTCACTATTAAGCGGCATGATATGTAAGGCAACTACAAGTTGTATAGTTTAACTTCCCACTTGCTCATTTTTGCCTAAACTACCAAGGTTGCAGCAGGATAAAAATATATAAACTTTAGAAATGTTTAATAAGAAAATATAGTAATTCTTGCTGGTGTTTAAATTTACTAAATATTTTACTTAAAAGGAAAAAAGGTAAAATATTCAGATAAAATTTCTCAAATCTGATGAGAATAAATTGTTCAATAATAGCAGTTAAGATATAACATTGTCTAAGAACACTGGTCCATCCAAAAAAAAGGTTTTGGAAAAAGATTCCAGATAAATCACTTTTATGAGTGTTAAATTTTAAAATATGGAATTTTGATGGAAAGTACCATGAAATAGGCTTTTTCACCAATACCATTGATATGTGGAAATAAAGGTGTCATAATTGATGAATATATGAAGGGAGATTGCAGTAAATGCTGTTTATGCTTTGTCTAGAGGACACGACTGAGACAGAAATAAAACAGGGATGGTGAAGATATTTAACTTGGGACCCAATATCAATCCATTGGCCATGCCTGTCTATAGTGATCGGCTGAAAAGATAACGAGGCTGAATCTGTCTCAGGGAGGGTTGCAATGACTGATTGGCTATGTCTGCCAAGGAAAAGGAATACAAACACTGTGAAATTCAAGCTACAAATTTGGCATCCCTAGATTAGTGAACCGAGTAGACAACGAAAATGCAGCTAGAATTAGTATCAGCAAAGGCAGACTAAAACTTTTTTTTTTTTTCAGATTAAGAACATGTGTGTGTATTTATTCACATGGAAAAGGCAAGTAGTTCAATTAATCTGAAGATATGGACAAATAAGGAAACAAGTCTTTGTGAATGTCAATGTTCCTGGCTTACCTTAATATGTCCAAGCTTCAAGATCTTGAGTCATCACAGGTTTACCTCTCTTAATTGAGGTTTATTCATTTTTAAAAGATGTACAACAATGCAACCTATCTCAAAGGTTCTTACAAAATCTAATGTGATCATACACAATTATGGTACCTGTGATATCAGGCATAATAGTGCCAGATATTCAGAACTCATGCCTGACAGGAAGAAAAATGCTTAAGGTGAGATCATTGGGGACCTGAGGGATATTGTCCAAGTTCAGTTCAGTTCAGTTCAGTCGCTCAGTCGTGTCCGACTCTTTGCCACCCCATGAATCGCAGCACGCCAAGCCTCCCTGTCCATCACCAACTCCTGGAGTTCACTCAAACTCATGTCCATCGAGTTGGTGATGCCATCCAGCCATCTCATCCTCTGTCGTCCCCTTCTCCTCCTGCCCCCAATCCCTCCCAGCATCAAGGTCTTTGCCAATGAGTCAACTCTTGGCATCAGGTGGCCAAAGTATTGGAGTTTCAGCCTTAGCCTCAGTCCTTCCAACGAACACCCAGGACTGGTCTCCTTTAGGATGGACTGGTTGGATCTCCTTGCAGTCCAAGGCTAATAGCTAATTAGTAAGCCTTGGAACCCTGAAGTTTAAAATAGAACAGCTTGTGTCAGAGAAAAACAAAATAATTCATCTCACTCAGTAATGAATCGCTTTATGCGCAGTTTGTCTACGCTTTCCACAATCCAGCATCAACTGCACACTATGCTAGAGCTTTCAGGTTTTGTGTGGCACCATTATGAAGCAGCATAACTTGTTCTTTCATTATTTTATGGCTTGACAATAGTCTAATATTTCCATCAAACTGAAAAAGTTTAGAAAATACCTAGAAACAATTTAAGGGGAAGAAAAATCAGAGAAAATGTTATTCACCTTTTCTTATTACCAGGTTACATCTTATGAAGTACTTTACAAATATCACTCTTTTCACTGAATACAAAATAACTCCACATTCAGTAAAATTGTTGCTATTCTACTTTTTTATAATTCTATAGGCATCTGGCCTATGTTCAACCCTTTCATCCCACAGTTTATCATTCCTAGGAGGAAGGATAAAATAAAGCCAAGAATAAAGAGCTTCTGCTAAGAATAAACCCAATATTTCTTGAGGGCTGCTGGAAATCAAGGAAGGTGATGTCCTCTGGACTCTAAAATTGCTGCATATGCTGACATCACGCCTCACAGACTCTAGAGTCGGTGGTCTTGCTGGATACTGCGTGCAAATCTGCTCCTTGATGTTTTTGTGGAAATCCTGGCTAAGACCCATTGGATATCTAGTTCTCTATTATCAGCCAGAATGCACTAGGTAACTAAATGCACACACTTGCAGTCAAGCTGGATCCCATGAATCACTCTATCCCTATGACATTCTATCAGTTATAAATACTGGCAACAGTAAGCCCCAAACAATAGTGAGAGGGCTTGCATCTATCTTCTTGGCCACAAGGAGACATGGCCCAAATGTGGAATACAGACCTACTGCCAAGGAACACAGATGGAGGAAAATGGACACCACTATAGCAGTTCTGAAACAGAGTAACTTGTTAGCCCTTGAAACTTCTGAAACGAAATCTTTGAAATCAACTAAATGTATTTTCAGGCATATTTTACTGTTCTTGATGGAGCTAAAGTAAGTATGAAATATCAAGAAAGAACTCTGATTTTGAAAGAAACAATTGCATAGCAGAATTCACATTCTTTATCCTGGAGTCTTCAACACCAAAAAAGCATGACCCAAAACACCACGAGTTTGAAAGTGAAGCCCTTTTTGTAGCCAGCTCAAAGGATGTGTGTTCTATACAAGAGATTATTCTGTTGGTGTCTACATAATAAAAATAATGTTTTCTGGGGAAAAAAAAAAAAAGATGAGTGTGTATCGTACTGGGTATTAGAAGCCTCACAACAAAATAGGATTGGAATTACAAAGGACTCCACAAAAGGCATTGTTCCAGCTATGTACAATGCCACATCAAAAGTTTTTCAGTGAAAATTTAAATTTGGTTATTTAATAGACAGCCGAAACTGTTGCAATTCAATCTTTATATATGTGTATGATATTTCCAATAGGAAATATCATGTAAAGGTTAAGTACACAGACTCCATTGTCATACAGACCTGTGCTGAATTCCTTTTTCTGAACTTTTAACAAACATTCAATAGTGAGCAAGTTAACCTAAGCCTCAATTTCCTCACTTGTAAAATGGGTGTAAAAGAATCTACCTCTTTAGAGCTGTTGTGAGGGTCAAATTAGATAAAATATTCATTGGGTTGAGAACAGAATGCCTGGTACAAAGTAAACATTAAGTGTAGCCCTGACTATTTTTATGTTCCAAGAACAGCTTTTTGTCCCTCATCTAAGATCACAAAACGCCCTACAAACTAGTATTACCAAATTTCCGGTAAGAATATTCTAAACAATGACAACAGGTTTATTTGCAGAGTCCTTTCTAGAAACAGAATAGGAAGACTTCGTCATTGCTGTTTCTGCAATGAGCTGGGATGAGACCTTATTTCTCTCAGCATCCCTGTTCTCTCCTCAGTATAGATTGTATCATAGCCCCTGATTCGAAGCAATAAATGCAATCCTTGATAAGAACTACACTTTAAATAAAAATGCTTTCTACTTGAAAATTCATATATAAAATAATAAAGCAGAAGTGTCAGATCAGAGCTCCAGAGAGTTCACTTTTACTTGTTTTTGAGTACTTCCATAAAGTAATCTGCTTTAAATTAAGAACTTATAAAACAATCTGCCTTAAATTCTGAGAAAAAAAGGAAGACTGAATCTTTCTCCTTCCCCCAGATCTCTGTTTAAATATGGGAAAGAGCTATTTGCAAGAATAGAAGCAAAGTTTGTCTAGAACCGTCGCCGCCAGAGAAAGACCCCTAATGAGAAAAGGCTGATTTTGCTGTGGCAGCTGTGTCTATGTACAGACTTACTTATTCTGAAATCATGTAAACTCATTTTAATAGGAGTCTAAATGTGATGAGTAGATAGAAGGAAAATCACACATTTTACTTGGGTCACTGTTTACTAAATGAGTACGCCCCATCGTTAAGTTTAACTAGGCTGAAATTACACACTAGACTATCATACTGAAATTCCCATATATGTTAACTGGGTTTCTTTGTCTACTAAATATGATTTAGATCTTCTATATCAGCTGTCCTTGACGTTCAGAGATGGGGGTCTCTAGGATACTGGTATATGGGAAAAGGATGTTCAAAGGGAGAGAGGCAGACAGTAAAGACCGACCAAGTCTACTTAACTATTTTTGCCTTGAGGCCAGCCCTGAGGTTAGAAGTCGAAAGGAATCAGACAATAGGCACAGGTGACATAATCAACCAAGTTGCCCTTACATGTAGAGAGAATAAACCTCCACAGGATGATCTGAAGAGTTTTGACAGAATCCACCCCTCTCATAAATGTCCCCTCAGAGAGAGTCTGTGAGTGGCATTGAAAATTCCTAGCATATTTGTTCCTGTGCATTAAATCTTTGCAAGTCCTCACTCAAATGCCATGGGGCAGCGGGAAGATTACAAGACTTTAGACCTTGTCAATTACAATAGTCTTCATTTGAATTAAATTAAAAGAGTAGGTAAATGGCCAGCTACAGAGTTCAGAGAGATGAGACAAAATAGTAACGGAAAAATAACATTTATGAAAGGCTGTCTATGTGCCAGGCCATATAGTTAAAAATTTGACATGATGTCACAGCAGGACTGTCAGAATGAGGGATAATTATGATCCTAATTTCACAAAAAGTAAATGGATGCTCAGAGAAGTCAAGTAATCTACTCAAGACCACACAGGTAGTAATGAACAGAGGAAGGATGTGAACTGGGACTAACTCACGAGAATGAGTTCTTATTACCATCCTAGCATTGGGATGTGCTTAGTAGCTCAGTCATGTCTGACTCTTTGTGATCCCGTGAACTGCAGCCCACTAGGCTCCTTTGTCCGTGGGGATTCTCCAGGCAAGAAAATACTGAAGTGGGTTGCCATGCCCTCCTCTAGGGGATTTTCCCAACCCAGGGATTGAATCTATGTCTCCCACGTTGTAGGTTGATTCTTTATTGTCTGAGCCACTAGGGAAGCCCAAGAATACTTGAACGGGCAGCCTATCCCTTCTCCAGAGAATTTTCCTGACCCAGGAAACAAATCGGGGTCTCCTGCATTGCAGATGGATTCTTTACCAGCTGAGCTACCAGGGTAGCCCAATTTGGATAAGCATATTTAGATTTAAGGAGAGGACCCAAGAAAATTCCACCATGGGAAAATATTCTCCAAAGAGTAAAGACAAAAAGGGAAATCTGGCCATGTGGTGTCCAGACCACTACTGGGCACCATGTGTGATTGCAGTGCTGAAAGATAAGAGAGTCAGTTTACTATAATTTGTAGCTCCTAGTTAATAAAGCAGACTCAATAAAAAAGACCAGTCTAATCTCACAATTGGCATGTTGTATAAAATCAAAAGTAAAACTTTTAACCTTTTACTAGTTCTGTGGTTCAGACTACTAATGTTCTTCAACAGTAATATTCTGTCATAGAAAAACACTATGTAGGTGAGTATTTTGAATGGATATATATGGATAAAGCTGGCTTCCCAGGTGGCCCAGTGGTAAAAGAATCTGCCCGCAATGCAGGAGGTACAGGAGATACTGGTTTGATTCCTGGGTCAGGAAGATTCCCTGGAGGAGGAACTGGCAACTCACTCCAGGATTCTTACCTAGAGAAGAATCCCATCCATAGAGGAGCCGGGCCGACCCCAGTCCACAGGATCACAAAAAGTCAGACACAACTGAACGCCTAAGTGTGCACATCATTCCATGCTGCTGCTGCTGCTGCTGCTAAGTCACTTCCGTCGTGTCCAACTCTGTGGGACCCCACAGACGGCAGCCCACCAGGCTCCGCCGTCCCTGGGATTCTCCAGGTAAGAACACTGGAATGGGTTGCCATTTCCTTCTCCAATGCATGAAAGTGAAAAGTGAAGGTGAAGGCGCTCAGTGAGTGTCCGAGTCTTCGTGACCCCATGGACTGCAGCCCACCAGGCTCCTCCATCCATGGGATTTTCCAGGCAAGAGTACTGGAGTGGGTTGCCATTGCCTTCTCTGACATCATTCTATAACCTTACCTAAATCCTAACTTTTATCTTCATTTGAATTTTATCTGGGACTATTATTCTCTATTCAAAAATCCTCTTAAGAAAGTAAAATATTAGATGTAGGATAGGTTGTCTTCTTGACTAGTCTTGAAACAGCAGACGCTGAATAAAACTAGCATATATTTTGTAGAGTCCAAAGAATTTACTTTATGTTTTTTGATAATAGTAACCTTACTGTTAGAATTTACACTAAAGTTCTGAAGACTAATTTACATATACATAACCCCTAGCTGACTGAAATTTGACAACATCAAGGGCAAGTGACTGGGGGCTCATGAAGCTGCAGTGAAAGCTTTTCTGACTGTTTTATAAAAATATCAAAATACATTTGCTCATGCATAACAAAAATATATTTCAAAAGTATAAGAATGGAAAGCATCAGTGATTTCGTTAAGCTCTCTTAGTCAGTTTAGTGTACTGTTCTATACCCTATATCAAAATGTTACATTCAAAAAAAAAAGTAATCCAATTTAAAAAAGGGCAGCGAATCTGAATAGACATTTTTCAAAGAGGACATACAATGGCCGACAGGTACATGAAAAGATGTTCAACATCACTAATTGGTAGGAAAATGCAAATTAAAACCAAAAGTGAGATATTACTCACAGTGGCTACAATGGCTACTGTCACAAAGACAAGAAATAGCAAGTGTTCAAGAAGTTGTGGAGGTAAAGGAACCCTCACACACTGTTGCTGGGAATGAAAACTGGTGTGGCCACTATGGAAAACAGTATGAAGAGTCTTCAAAAAATTAAGATCAGAACTACCGTATGATCCAGTAATTCCAATTCTGGGCATTTATGTGAGGAAAATAAAAACATTAATTCAAAAAGATATATGCACCCTTAAGTCCACTGCAACATAACTTACAATAGCCAAGATGTGGAAATAAATACTACTCAGCCGTGTAAAAAATGAAATCGCATCATTTGTAACAACACGGATGAACTGGCAGGGCATTATATTAAGAGAAATAAGGTAGAAGGAAGAAGACAAATACCATATGTTTTACTCATATGCGGAACAGTAAAAAACAAAACAAACGAAACAAAAACTCATAGAGAGCATATCAGTGGTTAGCAAAGGGGAAGAGGTTTGGAGGGGTAGACAAAAAGGGTGAAAGAGTTGAACTGTGTGGTGATGAATGGCAAACAGACTTTTGGAGGTGATTACTTTGTGTAATACACATGGTGAATTATCATGTTGTATACCTGAAATGTATTTTAATTAAAAAATTATTAATATATTTATTGGTAGAAGGTATATGTGTATGATAATTATATATATATCAGGCCATAAACATTTACATAAATAATTATAATTACATTAAAAGCTATTTACCTTATAGAAGAATAATAACTATTGCTCTTTCATTTTTTTCTTTAATTAATTCTCTCATTCTAGCAAATTTATATTTTATAAAGAATACTGATATATGTCTAAGCATGAAGACACAAATTCCTCCACAGCAAAATCATACTGAAAACAGAAGTGATGGTGTGAAAGTGCTGCACTCAATATGCCAGCAAATTTGGAAAACTCAGCAGTGGCCACAGGACTGGAAAAGGTCAGTTTTCATTCCAATCCCAAAGAAAGGCAATGCCAAAGAATGCTCAAACTACCGCACAATTGCACTCATCTCACATGCTAGTAAAGTAATGCTCAAAATTCTCCAAGCCAGGCTTCAGCAATACATGAACCGTGAACTTCCACATGTTCAAGCTGGTTTTAGAAAAGGCAGAGGAACCAGAGATCAAATTGCCAACATCCACTGGATCATGGAAAAAGCAAGAGAGTTCCAGAAAAGCATCTATTTCTGCTTTATTGACTATGCCAAAGCCTTTGATTGTGTGGATCACAATAAACTGTGGAAAATTCTGAGAAAGATGGGAGTACCAGACCACCTAACCTGCCTCTTGAGAAATCTGTATGCACGTCAGGAAGCAAGAGTTAGAACTGGACATGGAAAAACAGACTGGTTCCAAAGAGGAAAAGGAGTACGTCAAGGCTGTATATTGTCACCCTGCTTATTTAACTTCTATGCAGAGTACATCATGAGAAACGCTGGACTGGAAGAAACGCAAGCTGGAATCAAGATTGCCAGGAGAAATATCAATAACCTCAGATATGCAGATGACACCACCCTTATGGCAGAAAGTGAAGAGGAACTAAAAAGCCTCTTGATGAAAGTGAAAGAGGAGAGTGAAAAAGTTGGCTTAAAGCTCAACATTCAGAAAACGAAGATCATGGCATCTGGTCCCATCACTCCATGGGAAATAGATGGAGAAACAGTGGAAACAGTGTCAGACTTTATTTTGGGGGGCTCCAAAATCACTGCAGATGGTGACTGCAGCCATGAAATTAAGAGACGCTTACTCCTTGGAAGAAAAGTTATGACCAACCTAGATAGCATATTCAAAAGCAGAGACATTACTTCGCCAACTAAGGTCCATCTAGTCAAGGCTATGGTTTTTCCTGTGGTCATGTATGGATGTGAGAGTTGGACTGTGAAGAAAGCTGAGCGCCGAAGAATGGATGCTTTTGAACTGTGGTGTTGGAGAAGACTCTTGAGAGTCCCTTGGACTGCCAGGAGATCCATCCAGTCCATTCTGAAGGAGATCAGCCCTGGCTGTTCTTTGGAAGGAATGATACTAAAGCTGAAACTCCAGTACTTTGACCACCTCATGCGAAGAGTTGACTCATTGGAAAAGACTTTGATGCTGGGAGGGACTGGGGGCAGGAGGAAAAGAGGATGACTGAGGATGAGATGGCTGGATGGCATCACGGACTCGATGAACATGAGTCTGAGTGAACTCCGGGAGTTGGTGATGGACAGGGAGGCCTGGCGAGCTGCGATTCATGGGGTCGCAAAGAGTGGGACATGACTGAGCGACTGAATTGAACTGAACTGAACTGAACTGAAGGATTAAGAATATTTACATTTAATGACAAAGGTGTATTTTTAATGTATGTATTGTATGAGGAATAGTATAGATTTATAATCTGTCAATTGTATTGCTTCTGTTTTAAGTACAAATATATCTTAGAGCATATTTCTAAGACATATTAAAAATCACTAATTTGAAATTATAGATTAAATGTTATATGCTATTTTTAATATGTAAGTCTATATTTTTAAAACCAACCCAAATTTATCTACACAGCACCGTTTCTCCCTCCCATTAACTAAAGACATATGGCAGGAAAAGACAGTTGAAAGTTGCTTCCTCACAATAACTATCTTTGTTGGCTATTTTATTTTATGTGAATCCAAATTATACAATGTCTCAACAATGCTACAAACAGAAAAGACTTTAAATTGGTGCTTTAAAGCAATCCAACCATATTAGCTTCTTAAAATTCCTTTTTGTTTTATAACGTGTTTGATAGTTAAAAGAAATATAGCTATGGGAAACACAACTTACATATTTCAGGAATTAGTATCAGTCCTTGTGTTGATCAGTCACTCAGTCGTGTCCAACTCTTTGTGACCCCATGGACTGCAGCACATCAGGCTTCCCTGTCCTTCACTATCTCCAAAAGTTTGCTCAAATTCATGTCCATTGAGTCAATGATGCCATCAAACCATCTCATCCTCTGCCATCCCCTTCTCCTCCTGCCCTCAATCTTTCCCAGTATCAAGGTCTTTTTCAATGAGTCAGTTCTTCCCACCAGGTAGCCAAAGTATTAGAGCTTCAGCATCAGTCCTTCCAATGAATATTCAGGGTTGATTTCATTTTGGATTGACTGGTTTGATCTCCTTGCTCTCCGAGGGACTCTCAAGAGTCTTCTCCAGCACCACACTTCAAAAGCATTTTGGCACTCAGCCTTCTTTATGGTCCAACTCTCACATCTGCACATGACTACTAGAAAAACCATAGGATTTCTAAAGTAAAAATTAAATATACTTATTATAATGCTTGAATTCCACTCACAGTTTAGTTGGCTCGAATTGTTCGTCTCTTCTTCATTCACTCATTCATTCAACTAACACCTGTGGTGCTTAATATTGTTGGGTTTTGTATTTGTTCCAGGAAAACAAAAGAGAACATGATGTCATCATTGAGAGGCTTAGAGTCTTCGTAGTGCAGCCACTAGAAGCCTCCATTTTCTAGTCTTACAGTGAAATAAGGAATAAGTAAAGTTTGTTAACAGGAAAATCCAATTAAGTTGAAATATTCCCATTTCTACTTGGTAATATCTTCCAAAGAGCTACTTAGAAATAACATATAAGATTTTTACCACAATTTAATTTCATTTAAAATCCATCCATTTCACTTAGTGATTCAAACCACTCCATTTCCATCCTATCTTCATTGCAGATTGTATATCAAATGATAAGTATAATTGGGAAGAAATGTAATCCGAGATTTTCTAGAAATGCCACTGTAATACGGTTAGGGAATAGTTCAACACATTAATTATGAACAAAAGTGCCCCCAAGCCATCTGGCATCCTCAGTCAGTCTTAGAGAGTACCAGGGAAAAAATCCAGAGGCTGCTGTATTGAATTCAAGTTTCAGTTCAGTTCAGTCACTCAGTCATGTCCAATTCTTTGTGACCCCATGGACTGCAGTACACCAGGCTTCCCTATCCATCACCAACTCCTGGAGCTTACTCAAACTCATGTCCATCGACTCAGTGATCCCATTCAACCATCTCATCTTCTGCCGTCCTCTTCTCCCACAATCATTTCCAGCATCAGGGTCTTTTCAAATGAGTCAGTTCTTCACAATCAGGTGGCCAAAGTATTGGAGTTTCAGCTTCAGCATCAGTCCTTCCAATGAATATTCAGGACTGATTTCCCCTAGGATGGACTGGTTGGATCTCCTTGCCATCCAAGAGACTCTAAAGAATATTCTCCAACACCACGGTTTCAAAAGCATCAATTCTTAGGCGCTCAGCTTTCTTTATGGTCTGTCCAACTCTTACATCCATACATTACTATTGGAAAAACCATAGCTTTGACTAGAAAAACCTTTCGGCAAAGTAATGTCTCTGCTTTTTCATATTCTGTTGAGGTTGGTCACAACTTTCCTTTCAAGGAGCAAGCATCTTTTAACTTCATGGCAGCAATCACCATCTGCAGTGATTCTGGAGCCCCCAAAAATAAAATCACCCACAGTTTCCAATGTTTCCCCCTCTATTTGCCATGAAATGATGGGACTGGATGCCATGATCTTAGTTTTCTCAATGTTGAGCTTTAAGCCAACTTTTTCACTCTCCTCTTTCACTTTCATCAAGAGGCTCTTTAGCTCTTCTTCACTTTTTTAGGCCATATGGTGGTGTCATCTGCATATCTGAGATTACTGATATCTCTCCCGGCAATCTTGATTCCAGCCTGTGCTTCATCCAGTCCAGACTTTCTCATGATGTACTCTGCATATAAGTTAAATAAGCAGGGTGACACTATACAGCCTTGGCGTACTCCTTTTCCTATTTGGAACCAGTCTGTTGTTCCATGTCCAGTTCTAACTGTTGCTTCCTGACCTGCATACAGATTTCTCAGGAGGCAAGTACGGTGGTCTGGTATTCCCATCTCTTTCAGAATTTTACATAGTTTGTTGTGATCCACAGAGTCAAAGGCTTTGGTATAATCAAGAAAGGAGAAGTAGAAGCAATAGAATTCAAGTTTACTACCAATCACACTCAATTGTTCAGATTTTAGCTGTTTCAAGCTTCCATTCTAAAAAATACTTTCTTGATGTCATACTTACTACAGGCTTCTGCTCCTAGTTGGACATCTATGCATATGTTGCTTTATTGCTGTATCAATGCTATTTGATAAGCTTACATGGGGAAGACAAATAGGTTGGCCTGGATGGAAACTGACAGCTATGCAGTGCCACACTGCTCTGCTGCTCTTGTTCCATCTTCATCACACTCCAAACACCATTTTCAGCATGATGCCCTTGAAAACGTGTAGTGACAGAGGTCTCACTCCATGCCAGAGTGTCAGTTCCTGACACTTAGGGTTTTACACACACAAGTCTTATGTCTACAGTGCTCTTCCCCTGCTTTGCCATTGACTTAAAGGACACTTGTCATTCTACATTAGCATCACTGTCACTGCGTTAGAGCAGTATCTCCAGCCACTCGGTCTAAACCAGCTATCACTATCTAATATCTTCTCTTCCTCTCCATTTATGTATTTCTCACAATTTATGACTTTGTCTTATTTAATTACTGATGTCTATCATATTTAATCATCACAACAGAAGTACTAGATTCTTTTAGTATCCACACTGTACAGATGAGGACACTTGCTTTTCATTGCTAAATGCTGATCAACTGCATGGGGCCTAGCTCATATTTATACACAGTTAATGGTCATTTAATAGTCATGTATGGATGTGACAGTTGGACTGTGAAGAAAGCTGAGTGCCGAAGAATGGATGCTTTTGAACTGTGGTGTTGGAGAAGACTCTTGAGAGTCCCTTGGACTGCAAGGAGATCCAACCAGTCCATTCTAAAGGAGATCAGCCCTGGGATTTCTTTGGAAGAAATGATGCTAAAGCTGAAACTCCAGTACTTTGGCCACCTCATGCGACGAGTTGACTCATTAGAAAAGACTCTGATGCTGGGAGGGATTAGAGGCAGGAGGAGAAGGGGACGACAGAGGATGAGATGGCTGGATGGCATCACGGACTCGATGGACCCGAGTCTGAGTGAACTCTGGGAGTTGGTGATGGACAGGGAGGCCTGGAGTGCTGTGATTCATGGGGTCGCAAAGAGTCGGACATGATTGAGCGACTGAACTGAACTTAATAAATTGACTGAACTAACCTAGAGGTGAAATCTGTCTCTCTGGACATGATGGGGAAAGTGAGTCAGAAAGAACTGAGTTTGAAACCTGCCTGATATATGATCCTGATATAGACAGAGATATATATATACTCTCTAAGTCTCATTTTTAATCAGTGAAATGAGTATAACACATCATTTCATATAATTTTACTGTTAGGATTAGATGAACTAATGTAATTGAAATAACCTAACCTTAATAAGCTCTCATAATTTCTATGAATTTGCCCTAATTCCAGCCCATGTATGTTTAAAGAGCACATCTCATTTCTCCTTCAAATGATACCCTTTCAAATAAGATATCTTGTCCTTTATTCCTCCAGTTAATTAGCTTGCATTTCTTAAAATGCCCTTTTATTCAGTTCATTCGTCAAATATTTAGTGGACATCCCCTATTTAAAAGTTATAATTACTCATAAATCCTGGTCATCATAGAAAGTGAAAGGAAAGGAAAGTGAAGTTGCTCAGTCTCGTCCAGCTCTTTGCAACCCCATGGACTGTAGACTACCAGGGTTCTCTGTCCATGGAATTTTCCAGGCAAGAATACTGGAGTGGGTTGCCATTTCCTTCTCCAGGAGATCTTCCCGACCCAGGGATTGAACCCGGGTCTCCTGCATTGTAGACAGACGCTTTACCGTCTGAACCATGAAACACACAACTAAATAGGAAGCTAAATTATACAATCACTCACTCAATACCAGGGTCTCTCAGAGGATTTGTTAAAGCACAGACTGCTGAGTATTATTCCTAGACTTTCTGATTCAGTACCACTGGGGTAGGCCCTGGGAATTTTCATCTCTAGTGTTATCCGGTGATGCTGATGCTTCAGGGATCGCACCTGGAGAACCACTGAACTAGAATGCAGTGATATCTGCCCACAGAGAAGTAGAAAATTTGTCAAGGAATAAATTACATTTTTAAAAAATCCAAAACTTGGATGGGGAAAATGCTGTGGCCTTAAAAAGCTGGAAAATGATTTGAATAAGGCTTCCTGACTTTTACCTTTTGGGTGGAAATGACCATATTTGAATGAACACAACAGTAGAAGTTTTGATAATCTTATGATTGAAAACAAACTGAAGAGAAAGTATAAAATTCTGCTCAATGGAAACAAGGGGCAACTCTTATATCTAGAGAAACTATGATAAGTATGTACTGGTAACAACTACTATATTAGCATGAAGAAAATCTATTAAAGGAATTTGAATCTCTAACCAATATTGCATGAATTAAAGAGTTAAATGAGAGAGTCTATATTACAGTACTATACTGACTTCAACCTAAGGAAGACATATATAGAGTCTTCTTATTGTTTAGCTACTATCGTGTCTGATTTCTTTTTTAAATCCATGGGCTGTAACCTGCCAAGTTCCTCTGTCCATGAGATTTCCCAGGCAAGAATACACTGAAGTGGGTTGCTATTTCTTTCTCCAGGCGATCTTTCTGACCCAGGGATCAAACCAGGTCTCCTGTACTGGCAGGCATAATCTTTACCACTGAAACACCAGGGAAGTGTTATATCTATTACATCACTGATTTTTTAAATTAATTCCAGAAATTACCTATTCTACAAAACTATATATTTTCTCTGCAGCATTATTGGTAACTTGACAATGAGATAACTGGTTACAGGTTAAAACTAAGTGGAAATTCGTAAGCCCTTTTGCATCATCCTTTACTTAAAAAAAATATTACTCAAAATATAGAAAAAAAAACACTCTACATGTATAATACCAGCATGCTACTTTCAGAAATGGCTTAAGCTTAATATACCTAATGTGCTATTCTCAAGAAGGGCAAGTGCAGATTCTGAGTCACCTGTCACTTCAAAGGTAAAATCTAAAATTTCAGAGCTGAAAGGAACTGACATCAGAAGTATAATCAATGAACTGCACTGACGGAAAATGTAGTCCATGAATAATTAAAACAAGTGTAATGTGTCAAATTCATGTTCCAATTCTGCAATCATAGATATGATTGATTAAGTAGTTCTTTATGAACTGGCATGCCTACTATGGTGCCAGAGCTGACTCTAAAAGATTAGCTACTCTTTATTCAGAAATCAGGTTAGTAGTGTGAAACTGGTGATGATGGGAGTTTTCGCACCACAAAATTTTGCAAGGACTATAAGCAAGGGATCTACTATTTTCTTCTTTTCAGAGCTGACTCTCAAACATTTGCCGTTTTCAATTTTGAGTTCCCACTTCTTGAGGTTAATGTACTAAAACTTTGATCATTTGCACATCATTAGAAGATGAAAAGAAAGTTAAATATTTGAATTTCTTATGCTAAGATGAATTAGAACACATTTTTTAAAAACTGTTTATAGGGCCTTTAAAGGAGTGCTAAATGTTTCGCATTCAGTTCCTCCTCACAAGTACCCTTTGAGAAAGGTATTTTTAAGTTATTTATAGGGAGTGAAACACAGGTTCATAGAAGTTAAATAACTTGCCCAAGGCATATTCTTGACTAGTACACATTACTCTCTCCCTAAGACAAAAATATACTCGAAGGACTCTTCCTAACTCTTTAATCTTGGAAGCAAGGATAATTGAATCAAAATTGATAACCAGTTCTCCATTTTACTGACTATGTCAAAGCCTTTGACTATGGGGATCACAATAAACTGTGGAAAGTTCTGAAAGAGATGGGAATCCCAGACCACCTGACCTGCCTCTTGAGAAACCTGTATGCAGGTCAGAAAGCAACAGTTAGAACTGGACATGGAACAACAGACTGGTTCCAAATAGGAAAAGGAGTACATCAAGGTTATATATTGTCACCCTGCTTGTTTAACTTCTATGCAGAGTACATCATGAGAAACACTGGGCTGGAAGAAGCATCAGCTGGAATCAAGATTGCCAGGAGAAATATCAATAACCTCAGATAGGGAGATGATACCACCCTTATGGCAGAAAGTGAAGAGGAACTAAAGAGCCTCTTGATGAAAGTGAAAGAGGAGAGTGAAAATGTTGGCTTAAAGCTCAACATTGAGAAAACTAAGATCATGGCATCCAGTCCCATCACTTCATGGCAAATAGATGGGGCAACAGTGGAAACAGTGGCTGACTTTATTTTTCTGGGCTTCAAGATCACTGCAGATGGTGACTGCAGCCATGAAATTAAAAGACACTCCTTGGCAGGAAAGTTATGACCAATCTAGACAGCATATTAAAAAGTAGAGACATTACTTTGTCCACAAAGGTCCATCTAGTCAAGGGTATGGTTTTTCCAGTGGTCATGTATGGATGTGAGAGTTGGACTATAAGGAAAGCTGAGCGCCGAAGAATTGATGTTTTTGAACTGTGGTGTTGGAGAAGACTCTTGAGAGTCCCTTGGCCTGCAAGGCGATCTAACCACTCCATCCTAAAGATCAGTCCTGGGTGTTCACTGGAAGGACTGATGTTGGAGCTGAAACTCCAATACTTTGGCCACCTTATGCGAAGAGCTGACTCATTAGAAAGACCTTGCTGCTGGAAAAGATTGAGGGCAGAAGGAGAAGGGGATGACAGAGGATGAGATGGTTAGATGGCATCACCAACTCAATGGACATGAGTTTGGGTAAATCCGGGAGTTGGTGATGGACAGGAAGGCCTGGTGTGCTGCAGTTCATGGGATCGCAAAGAGTTCGACATGACTGAGCAACTGAACTTAACTCTCCATTTTTAATATGTGTGTGTTAGTTGCTCAGTTATGTCCAACTCTTTGCAACCCTATGGTCTGCAGTCCACCAGGCTCCTCTGTCCATAGAATTCTCCAAGCAAGAATACTGAAATGGGTTGCCATTCCCTTCTCCAAGGGATCTTTCTGACCCAGGGATTGAACCAAGGTCTCCCTCATTGAAGGCAGATTCTTTACCATCTGATGCTCCAGAGAAGCTCTTTTGAACAATATAAAACTGCAATTTAAAAAGGGAATGTTGGGTTGCATTAGTTTAAGCACTGGGGAAATATTCTCAATAGTAACAGATTTTATGAAATTAAATTCTAATATTTTAGGACATGAAGTTTGACCTTACCAGTTCATCTAATCAAGCCTGAAAAAAGATCTGATCATTTCTTGAAATTTAGCAATTCTGAGTGTTTCTATGGTTGGATGTTTTCTGAAAGTAATATCTTTGGTATGGCAAATTGAAGAAAGATGCTTGTCATTCAAGGTAAACGTTTATTAAACTCAGTTGCATTTTAGTCACAGGCAAAACATTATGACACAGGAAAAGCTAAACATTTTTACTCAAAATTTTTCTAATATCCTTTGCTTTCCTTAGGGCAAAATTTAGCTCAACAAATTATTTCCTGAGCATAATGGGATATGCTTCCACGTTGATGAAAGATTACAGAGTTTTGTGAATGTCTCTATTAGTACCCTCTAATATTATTATTGCAATCTTAAATACACTACGTGCCCTCCAAATTCTCATCTTTAATGAGTTGAGAATTCATAAATGTATAGACATCACATACCATGAACACACACACACATACTGCTCACCCGTAAGAATCTTAATAGAAAGTCTGCACAGTCTAAATAATACTATGCTAGATCAGACAGTTTTTAGAGCTTTGGCTTATTAAATTTCAACAGAGGGTTTAAATATTAAACAAATAAAAATTTCACCTAGAGGGAAAATTATCAGAATTAACTAGATGCTTAAAACCTATTTTCTTAGGTTTTTTTTTTTTTTTTGGAAGCTCTAATAGTTTATTATCAATTTTCATTATCTACGAGATGATAATTCTAGATTTTAAGGAAACTTGATACAGATTTGTCTGTGTGTACATTATACATTTTTGCAAGTAGATGGTATGTGTATGGATTCCCTAAAATAAATGTTAAAGTTCTGGTGTTGGGGAGCAAGCAAAATTCCATTAACACGTATTTGCTAAAGAAAGAAACAATACATGGCTGGCCTATGGCTAAGCACTGGGGAATATCCAGGTTTTTGCCCAAAGGGAACTTAGAGTTTGGTAGACTAAAGAGGTTCTTTAATACCCATGTCTTCATTTAATCCTTTGAACTAAAATTCTGCTAATAAATTAAGAAAACATATTTAACACATAGACCTAGACTTAAGAGATATCCAGCTAAACACACAAGAATTCAATCATTCCCATTAGAAGTGCTGATAGGACAGACTGAAGCATTCCATAAATAAGATGACCTACCAAGGAACGTACACACACACACAGATCTCGGACAGGAAATAGGGCTGATTTTCTGAATGGCATACTACAAAGAAATGGGAGCTATTTGTCTTTCATACTGATAGCCCAACTCAAGGCTTTCAAATGAGACAAAATAATTCCCATGTGTCATCTCTCAGTTGTCTGCTTATATTTTACTGTCTTTCCAATTTGTTTTCTTATTAAATTTTATTTTCAGATTAGATTCTTTATTGTAAAACATAATTTTAAATATTATATGGTTTATGACTCTCTTTTGGAAAAAAAAAGCTTTAAACCAAAATACATCGTCTCTAATGCCTAAGCTAAATAGTACTAGAAAGAAATAACAGCACATAGTCTCAATTGGAATGTTATATGAGGTTTGGAGAATTAAGCAGTTTGGACTAGGAGTACAATTTTATGACATGAAGTGAATTACTCTTTCACCACCAAGTGTAATTTCTGGGATTGTTATCTGGAAGCAAACGTGTGAGGTAAATATTCCTTTAAAAACTATAAATAAAACTCTTTATGATTTGTCCATCCTGGATAATAAACGTGAAACACTGACTTAAAGACAGTTTTTCTGTGTTAGTAATAAATATACATTAAAAATATAGTCTGAAAAGTAAACATTGAATTATGAAATTAATTCAAAAGATCATAGGAGGAAGCGCAATATCCCATATATAATAATTTCTGTCCCATATAATTAATTTGGTATTAATGAAACCAACATGCAGGGAATATGTACAGTGTGCAGGCACTATAGTTAAGTACTGGGATTATAGAGAACACAGATATTCATAGTTCCTGACTTTTAAGTTGCTTAAGCAGATAGAGAGTACCATACAGGACCGGGAAGGGACTGGTATATTGCAGGTTGCCATGGAAGGTGTCTGTACATTGAACATTAAGCAGAAGCAGAGACATGAGTGAGATGGTCATGGGTCCAGGCTAATATTTGAAGGAAGAGCATTTTAAGCAAAATAATAAAAATTTGCCAAGCCCTCAGACAGAGCTAAGGTTCAGTTCAGTTCAGTCGCTCAGTCGTGTCCCACTCTTTGTGACCCCATGAATCGCAGGACATGTTAAAAAACCGGTGTGGAAGCCAGTGTGGCTGGGGTGGGGTGAGGGATCACGGGTGGAGGCGAGGAAGACAGGTAAAGAAATCAATAATTTAAGAGTTCCACTGGCATCATAGCCATGGTAAGGACTTTTAATATATATCCTTTTTTTCCTTTTAATCAAGATGGGAATCCCTAGAAGGGTTTGAACAGAAGAGCTACGAGCTTTAACTTAGAGCTTTGTGCAGCTGTGACCAACTCTCTGGAAGCAATGAAGGAAGCAGAGATACAGGGAAGCTAGTGAAATAGTTCAGAAGAGGGATAATGGTGACGTGCACTAAAGGGGTACAAATGGAGATAGTAAGAAATGTTCAAATTTAGGAACGATTTCAAAAGTTTTGACAACAGAATTTGATAATGGATCGGATTGGAAATGGTAGGTGACCTACAGAGAAGAGTGAACGTTTCCAAATGTGGGGCCTGAACAACTGGAATGCTGGAGTTGCCTTTTACAGAACCTGGGAAGACTATTTGAGGATCAAGGTGGTCAGCGGATGCCCTGGATCCAATCATCGCTCGTGCATTTACTGTATTAGAGGTTCACTACGCTGGAGTAGCAAAGAGCCCTCAAAATACAATGGTTCACAGAAAATGTGTTTATTTCTCTTTCATGTAATATCCTCAAGGTCAGCGGAGGATGCTGGTGGCAGCTATATTCCATGTGGCTATTCAGACTCCCAAGTTTTTTCCATCCTGTTGGTTCAGTATCACCCTGGTGTGATCACCGCATAGAGAACCAAAGCTCGGTCATCACCAGGTGTTGCTGGGTATTCACAAATCTGGGACAGGGAGGAGCGGAAGAACACGGCAGATAATACATGCAGAATAAATCTTTCCCGAATGAATGAATTGGATGAATGAACAAAACACAGTCTGATAAACGTGCTTACATAGAGGGACACGGAAGGTGTCACAGAAACTTTAGGAAAGAATCCAGCCCAGTTGGGAGGTGTTGGAGAAGGCTTCTCAGCAGAGTCAACTCCTACACTGCCTCCGAAGAGCAGTAGTATTTCAGTGCATATACTCCAGTCGGAGGAAAGCACAGAGTCAGAGACACAGGAAAGTATTTGAGGAAGCTGAGCCAGAGGCACAGACTGGTGAGTGCAGGGAATTAAGCAGGGAAGTAGAAGAAGGTCCATGAGCAAAAGTGTGCCCCAGGTGCCACACACAGAACCTGATGCTTGATGTACAGTATTTGACAAATGAGGCAATGAGGACTAGAAAAGGTTAAAGAATTTCCCCAAGTTTACTAAGCTTTTTAGATGGCAAAGTTGTGATTCAAGTTCGTTATCTACCAAGGTTCAAAACCCAGCTCTCTACATTACACCGTAGAGTCATCTCTCCCCAAAGGAGTTTGGATTTTTGCCGTGAGATGGCACTGGAAAACGACAAACAAGAGATGACTTAGACATATTTGCCTTTGAGAATGACCTAGCTCATGGTAGCGTAGAGAACGTAAGAAAGCGAACTAAGATCTACAGACAGACAGATACAGAGGAAGGAACTGTTGGATATTTTCCAAAAAAGTTACCCTAGTCCTGAGTCAAACAATAGCAGACAGGGACATATGATAGCAATAAACCAAGAGCCTGAAGGGGGTTTGCAGACCAACAGCTGTGGAGCCTGGAATCACTCTTGGGTTTCCAGTTTGAGCTAATGTTAGGGGGGAAAGAGGTATTGCCCACAAAGTGGGAAAGAGTAAGTAAAGTGCAGAGAGGATTATTTCAATATGACCAAATGGCTGCTTAAGGGACAGATCTGGATTCAACTCCCAGGAATTATAGCTTTTAGCTCAGTGGTCATTTCTCTCACTTGACAACTGAGACCAAAGCTTACAACATAAAGCGCAAGAGACAGAAACCTAGTTCAGTTGTCTGGTTATGCCAAGAATAGTCCATGCTTTGCGAGAACGGGAAACAACATGTACTTTTGTATAAAACACTGAACTATAACTTGCATAAAGAACAAATACTAAAATTAATTTCTCATCACAATATAGTGACATATGTGTTCACAGTTGGAGTAAGCCTTTCATCTCTCAACATTACTTATCTCATAAAAGCTGCCTTGCGGAGAAGAAAGAACGCTGTCATACAATAAATGAAAGTAGCATCTTTTTTCAAGTCATTCCAAGAAAATGTTTAATAGCATGGTGGTGAGATAGAAAGAACGAGCAAATGCACCAGCAAATGAAAAAGCTCTTCACAAAATGCATCACAAGAGAAATATGCAGAGTTTTCAAACATTTACTTAGCAATGAGGATTTTAAAAGAGAAAACCAATCAATAGCTGACAACTTAGGTTTATCTACACATTAAGAGTGTTCCACTGGACCATATGTAAAATAATAAACTCTTTTCAAATTTGAAAACATTTAAGGCATCAGACGGGTTGTTCTGAGCCTTTAGAATACAAAATGTTACATCTTTAAGGATGTTTGTTTGGGTTTTTTTGAGATTACACTTTTGTCAGTGAGTTTAAGTTAGAAATAAGCACAAGGTAAAGAAATTTTCTCCTCCAAAATGCTGATTAAATTTAAAGATATTTGATTCTTTTATTCCTTTAGAACTATAATTAACATCTAATTACAAAAAAATCAGTATCCTACTACACTAAATCAAGATAATCCCTGGGAAACTCAAGTCAATTCTTAAATCTCAAACATTAGAAAGTGTGCAAACAGAACCCACAAAATGCCTCAAGAATACCTTTCAAACTGTGAATGTAATGCAATTAACAGAATAATAAGCTCTTCAATGGAATTTACTTGCCCATTGTTGATATGTATGGGCGATTTGCTCTAGATTTAAATGCCAGCCTTCACAGAAATATTTCTGCTTCTAATGTACCAAGACGTCATTTAAAAACATTTGTTTTCTAACATGTTACTATTTCTATGCTATTTGAAGTTTGGGAAGTTGATATCTAATATTCTGATGTTCTTAAACTAATCCTAGCTTGTTTTCTGAAACAAACATCCAATTTGTCATATTTGTATTTGAGTCATATAGCTTAAGGGAGTGATTCTCAAACTTTTAGCCTCAAAACCTCTATATGTTATGAAAAACTACTGAAAACCTCAAAAAGCTTTTGCTTATGTGGGCTACATTTACTGACATTTATTCCATTAAAGTTTAAAACAGAATTTTTAAAAAATAATTATTCACTTGAAAGTAATAGCAAACTTATTACATTTTAAAATATTTTTAAATAAAATATATTTTAAAAACAAAAAATTCAGTAGGAACCACCTCAGTATTTTATATTTTTTGGAAATCTAATTGATGTCTGGCTCAATAGAAGGCAGCTACATTAACGGCTTCTGTAATCAATCAGCTGCTATATCACATTATTGGGTTTCCCAGGTGGTTCAATGGTAAGGAATCCTCCCACCAATGCAGGAGACGTGAGTTTGATCCCTGGGATGGGAAGATACCCTGGAGAAGGAAATGGCAATCCACTCCAGTATTCTTGCTTGGGAAATTCCATGGACAGTGGAGCCTGACAGGCTATGGTCCCTGGGGTCACAAAAGAGTTGGATACAAGTCAGCAACTAAGCAACAACAAATATTACATATCATATGGCCTTTAGAAAACTCCACTGAACCCTCATGACAGAATGAGACAGAGGGCAACAAATAACATGCTGGTATTATTATGAAAATGGTTTTTGACTTCAAGTAAATCCCATGGGTGGAGGAGCCTGGTAGGCTGCAGTCCCTGGGGTCGCTAAGAGTCGGGCACGATTGAGCGACTTCACTTTCACTTTTCACTTTCATGCACTGGAGAAGGAAATGGCAACCCACTCCAGTGTTCTTGCCTGGAGAATCCCAGGGATGGCAAAAGCCTGGTGGGCTGCCGTCTATGGGGCCACACAGAGTCAGACACGACTGAAGCGACTTAGCAGCAGCAGCCCCTAAAAGGGTCCACAGACTTCACTTTGAGAATGCTGCATTAAGGATACTAGTTTACATAATGTAGGAAGACATTTTCAGTTTTCTACAAGGAATTTTCATGGAGGATTTAAAAATATTTATGAATATCTACATAGAAGGAGGAGAAGTGGATGAAAGAGAATGAGAAAGTTGGATGGCATCACCGACTCAATGGACATGAGTTTGAGCAAGGGAGATGGTGAAAGACAGGGAAGCCTGGCGTGCTGCAGTCCATGGGGTCAAAAAGAGTTGGACACGACTTAGTGATTAAACAAGAAAAATATCCATGATAAATCCATTTAATCTGCTACAAGTAAAACAACTATAGTTATTAGATAACTACTTGGATTAATCTTCTTCATATTCCTGGTTTAGTTAGAATACTTCTACCTCCACAGTCTGACCTCTTAACTGAGCTTTCTGATGTGTATCTACTGTCATCAACGTGACATCTCCAGTGAGCTGTCTAATTGGCACTTTAACTTCACATGGTCCGAACAGCATTCTTAATTTACTTTCTTAAGCATAAATGCCTTTCACTTTTTGCCATCTCAGAAACTGGCACCACCATTCACCTCTTTAAATAAAAAACCTACAAGTCATTCCCAATTTCTCTTTCTTTTACTCCCTATCACAACTAAGAGCTGCCAGAATATATCATATTTCCCCATCTCCCATGCTGCCATCGTAGCCCAAGCCAAAATTCTATTTCACTTAGATTACTGCCATAGCCTCCCAAATGGTATCCCTGCTTCCTCCACCACTCTACAATGCATGCTTTCCGACCTTTGATTATTAGAGCAATTAATCCATTCTTCTACCTATAAAACATAAATAGAACCAGGTCCCATCTCAACCTAAACTCCTCTACTGCTTTTCCAATCTCTTGAAATAGAAAAAAATAAATAAAATAAATTATTGGCTTGGCCGAAATGTTGGTTCAGAGTTTTCCACTACATCGTATGGAAAAACCGAGTGGACTCATTGGCCAACTCAATACTTACAGGCTACTCCACGTAGCCTTGCCTCTGTCAACCTCTGCAACCTTAATTCATGCCATTGCCTTCTTTCTATCTCTTTAACATTCACCCCACCTTCCAGCTTTACTACTTGCCATTGTCCTCATCTGGAGTTCTCTACCACACTGTGTGCCTGGTTCTTCCTTGTCACTCAGGTCACAGCTCAAATGTCACCCCTCTCAGGGAAGCCCTCCTTGACCTATCCTGGAATTACCAGACCCATCTTCATGATTCCCTCCTACATCATTCTGTTGCATTGAAAGCATTCATAGCACTGGTCACTATGGGAATGTATGGACTTATCTCCATGCATGTTTTTTATGCTTTTCCCCTACTACTGTCACCAGGACTGAAGCTACAGAAGAGAAAGGCCCTTGGACAAATAAATGAATAATAAATAAATGAATTAGTGAATCACGGTAAAGAAACTACTGCAAAAAGAACTTCATTGAATACTTTCTTTGCTCTTGTCAACTGTTGAGGGCAATACAAAGAATTTCATATATTCATGAACCACATTCAGTCAAATCCAAGCTCTGCTTTATCTGTAACACCCTTTCTACTTTTGTAGAAACACACCATATGGAGGGAGAGGAAAGGATGGTCGTTCAGCAATGCCTGCTATGTATATATGTAACCTAATTCTGAACACAAAGAAAAATCTGCTGAAACATTTTCTCCTATTTCATATGTCTTTCACCTTTAGAACTGATATAATATATAATAATTCAAATTCATAGAATTAAATGAAATTTCACAACTTTCCACACAAGTCATCTTAATTTTCTTTTAAGAGAGTGGCATGCACAGTGGTGCTCATAAACCTATCAACCAACTGTTTCCCTTTGCAGACTAATTTTTAATTCACATTAGAGCATTTACAATGATTAATTTTCTGTTTTTCTTGTAAATTTGAAATTTAACCATTTATAGAAGCCTATTGTTACTACTCAGTCATTCAATCATGTCCAACTCTTTGGAACCCCATGGACTGCAGCACGTCAGGCTTCCCTGTCCTTCACCATCTCCTGGAGCTAGCTCAAACTCATGTCCATTGAGTCAGTGATGCCATTCAACCATCTCATCCTCCGTCGTCCCCTTCTCCTGCCTTCAATTGTTCCCAGCATCAGGGTCTTTTCCAATGAGTCAGCTCTTCACATAGTCTATAAATGATTCTATCACCACCCCATCATCTCCTGGAAGATAATATGAGCTCTGGGAATGGATAAGTTCATATAAATTCATCCACACATAAATGGACACAAAGTACAAATATGTTCATGTGTATATTTCCAACAGGATGAGTCAATACAAATCTTTGCACCAGAAATCTTTAAAAAAAAAAAATGGCAATCCACTCCAGCACTCTTGCCTGGAAAATCCCATAGATGGAGAAGCCTGATAGGCTACAGTCCATGGGGTCGCAAAGAGTCGGACACGACTGAGCGACTTCACTTTCACTTTTAGTTTGAGGGCACATACTACGCACACATGCACACAATTACTGAATGAACCACTGGAAAAAGCATAAATCTACATTAAGAATATGCTGAAGGTACTAAATATTCTAAACCATTATGAAAGACAATATAATAACATAGGAATGTAAAATGATGATCTATAAACATGAGCTATAAAATGTAAGATTGATTATGTTTTTATAGTTATAGAAACATAAAAAAGAAATTGATGAGTATGTGAATGGCTTTCAGTGAAAATAATTACAATATGCTATTAATTAAGCTCTGCTGGGAATAAATGCTCACTCCCTTCTTCTGCCAGTAGGGAATAAGTGATTTTTAAAGGAACATACTTAATATTTGAAGGAAATTTTTAAATACTATTAATTATGATTTAATGAAAAGTTTTGGTTTCCCTCTGAAGATACACCATTGTGTATTTGTGAAATAGAAAACTACCTTTCATAAAAGTTTGGCCACCTTCACAAGATGCTTTTTCTAATATGACTTTGCTATTAATAAATTAACAAAGTAACTTGCTTTGATGCTGCAAAGCGTACAGAATAACCTAACTCTTCTTGTTAAATAACATGAGACTGCAAAGAGTAAATAGAAAGTAAACTATGTTTGGGTTTAAAAGCATTTGCTCCCATATATTCTTATGAAGAACTCTAAGATAGTTCTGTGATACAAAGAAAGCTATTTATTCCGGTAAAAGTGGGACAAGTTAGGCCAAAAAAAAAAAAAAGGTACCAAATAAATTATTAATGTAAATACACTCAATAACAAGTATTTGATATTTTAATATGCATGAAGTGTGGATTCTAAGAATTGATTTGAATACTATTTTAAGTCCTTTAGCATAATTCTAAATCTGGGTACTACTCCAGGAGCTTTGGTACAAAAATATTTTCGTCAGAATGGAGTTTATGGAAGGGCCTAAATATAAAATATAAAGATAAGACTTGTCTTCATATAAAGATCGGACTGCAATCTTCCAAAGGTACAGTAATTAAACTCAGATAAAGTATGTGCAGTTACAGGCTATGTTCCTCAGATGTGCAGTCATAGGAGAATTTCAACAAGGATTTCAGAGATCCATTCAGATCTTCCCTAGAGTGCTATGGCTGTTGCTGTGGCAGTCGTGCCAGGCAGTTTCACAGTGCTGGGAAGTAGCACCCTTCTTCCCTGCCCTTTGAGACTGTGCCAAACGATCACTAACCATTCAAGGATTTTTCATTAGAGGGATTGATATTAAAAGCATTAGTCTATCCAGCCTCCCACAAAAATCATTGGAAATCTTGTTAAAGTCCCTGAAGAAATACATCTATGTGTTTTTAAAACGAACCCTCAACAATTTTAGAATCCTGATTAGTGTTCAGCATGCAATCTACTCCATAGTCTCATGAAAGGATGACTGAAGCAAATTTCAGCCCATTAGTAAGAGATCAACATGTTCTTACACTATTGTCAAGAAGGACTAATCCACATTTTCTTTTCATTTTTTTCAGCAAAGCTGTTTTTGGTTTTAGTTTTCGTCAAAAATATATTTTTAAACTTTCAAGTTTGCCATTCTCTAAAAACTGAAGAATGGGATATTGATATTTTAGCAAAATGAGTCCCCATAGAAATAAATCCCAGAACCGTTGACAATAAAGATGTAGGTGTGTGTTTAGTTGCTTGGTTGTGTCCAGCTCTTTGCGACCTCATGGACTGTAGCCCGCCAGGCTCCTCTGTCCATGGGGATTCTCCTTGCAAGAATGTTGGAGTGGGTTGCCATGCCCTCCTCCAGGGGATCTTCCCAACAAAGGGATAGAACCCAGATCTTCTGCATTACAGGCGAATTCTTTACCACATGATCCACCAGGGAGAATAAAGATAGTTGTACCCTTTTAACACAATCTATGACCTACTTTGGGCTTCCCTGGTGGCTCAGAGGTTAAAGCCTCTGCCTGCAATGCAGGAGACCTGGGTTCAATCCCTGGGTCAGGAAGATCCCCTGGAGAAGAAAATGGCAACCCACTCCAGTATTCTTGCCTGGAGAATCCTACAGACGGAGGAGCCTGGTGGGCTGCAGTCCACAGGGTCGCAAAGAATCGGATACGACTGAGCGACTTCACTTTCACTTCACTTTCATGACCTACTTTATCAATTTCAGATTACTTTTTTGAAAAAAGTTGATACTTTTCTTAACTCTCATCTCAAAAAGATAAGCATAGCAAGTTTTAATTATTTTGGCTTTGAAGAGTCTTCAAAAGTAAAAGCCAAATTCTTCACTTTTTTTCTCACCATTAATGACTTAGAAAGAAAATGGAGAACTATATACTGTTATAACCACAACATGGTAAGACACTCTATAAAATCAAAAAAGGACATAAGTAGCCAAATCAGTATTAAGAACACTATCTTTCAAAATATGTCATTTTATGATAACAATGTTCTTGATTAAGCATCTCAGATATTTCTTGAATTTTATAAAAAAAAAAGTTACTACTTCATAATGGCACATATATATACATCCTTATACATTTTAGCCAAAAAAAAAAGAGTATTAATCACCAAATCATGGCATCCAGTCTCATCACTTCGTGGCAAGTAGGTGGGGAAACAATCGGAACAGTGACAGACTTTATTTTCTTGGGCTCTAAAATCACTGCAGGTGGTGATTGCAGCCATGAAATTAAAAGACGCTTGCTCCTTGGAAGAAAAGCTATGACTAACCTAGACAGCATATTAAAAAGCAGAGACATTACTTTGCCAACAAAGGTCCATCTAGTCAAGGCTATGGTTTTTCCAGTGGTCATGTATGTATATGAAAGTTGGACCATAAAGAAAGCTGAGAGCTGAAGAATCGATGCTTTTCAAGTGTGGTGTTGGAGAAGATTCTTGAGAGTCCCTCGGACTGTGAGGAGATCCAACCAGTCCATTCTAGAGGAGATCAGTCCTGAAAATTCATGGGAAGGACTGGTCCTGAAGCTGAAGCTCCAGTCTTTGGCCGACTAATAGGAAGAGCTGACTCATTAGAAAAGACCCTGATGCTGGGGAAGATTGAAGGCAGGAGGAGAAGGGAATGACACAGGATAAGATGGTTGGATGGCACCACCAATGCAATGGACATGAGTTTGAGCAAGTCCAGGAGTTGGTGATCGACAGAGAAGCCTGGCGTGCTGCAGTCCATGAGGTCGTAAAGAGCTGGACATGACTGAGTGACTAAACTGACCCTATTCATCATATCTGTCACTAAATGGCTTGTGATTGTTTCCAGATATAGAATCTACACTCACAGGAAAACTGTCATCAAGCATATTCAAAAACATATTTACTGTCCCCTGAGGACAATTTATAAATTGTTTAAATATGGTGGGGAAAAGAAAAAAAAAAAAAAACGAGGCAAAAATGTACTGCCTTTCCAGCTTCCTGCTTTGAAAGAGACAACTCTTCTTTATATTATAAATGTGGATCTATTCCTTCAGAGATAATATCTCACATCCTGAACCTATACACATACCTTCAGGGACATACACGTACTTATATGTACACAGGCATGAGAAACCTTGCCTTCCAGTATTCTTATAAAGTTACAAAAAGCACAAGCCAAGAAGTAGACTGATATATTTGACTACGTTACAATTAATAACTTCTCTTCATCAGAAGGAAGGCAATGGCACCCCACTCTAGTACTCTTGCCTGGAAAATCCCATGGATGGAAGAGCCTGGTGGGCTGCAGTCCACGGGGTCGCTAGGAGTCAGACACGACTGAGCGACTTCACTTTCACTTTTCACTTTCATGCATTGGAGAAGGAAATGGCAACCCACTCCAGTGTTCTTGCCTGGAGAATCCCAGGGACGGGGGAGCCTGGTGGGCTGCTGTCTATGGGGTCGCACAGAGTCGGACACGACTAAAGCGACTTAGCAGCAGCAGCAGCTTCATCATAAGATTTCACAAAGAAAAGAAAATACATGCTACAGATGAGCGAAAATATTTGTAATGCATGTAGTTGACCAAGATTAAACTCCAAAATATATAAAGTCAACCAACGAACAGAAAAATGGACAGAAGACTACAACAGACACTTCATAGAACACAGCAGCTTATAAACACATGAAGATGCTCAGCTTCATAAATAATCAGGATCAAAATAACTGGGAACAACCCAAATATAATCAATAGCAGAAAGGATAAAGAAATTGGGTAATAAAATAGAAGACACTACCAGAAGAAAAATGAAGTAGCATAAGAATACTTGCAGTATTAACTGATTTATATAATACAAGATACAAAAGCACCCCAAAGAAAACATGCATATTGTATATAGGGGTGAGTTTCTAAGATACAGATTTGGAGGTTGGGTTCTCATAAGTTAACTTGTAAGATATTTGTTCAGAAAACCACAGATTGAGAAGCTTGGAGTTTGGGGAAAAGATAGGAGATGTGTTCAATTCAGCCACAGGGAATTCCTCTCCTACCGACACTAAATTTCTCCAAGCAGACTTCTTATAATCACTGCTAGAATGCCTCCTCGGAGAAGGCAATGGCACCCCACTCAAGTACTCTTGCCTGGAAAATCCTATGGACAGAGGAGCCTGGAAGGCTGCAGTCCATGGGGTCGCTGAGGGTCGGACACAACTGAGTGGCTTCACTTTCACTTTTCACTTTCACGCATTGGAGAAGGAAATGGCAACCCACTCCAGTGTTCTTGCCTGGAGAATCCCAGGGATGGGGGAGCCTGGTGGGCTGCTGTCTCTGGGGTTGCACAGAGTCAGACACGACTGAAGTGACTTAGCAGCAGCAGAATGCCTCCTGAGATGGTGTTCTTGCCATGACATCAGACTGCTTCATTCACTTCTGGAACATATTAATTAGCAGAATATTGACTCTCAAGAAGACCCAGTGTGGACTTCCCTATAACTTGCATTTTCTCAGGTCATCTAAACTCATGAAGACCAGTTTCCTTTTCATATGACACTGTTTTCAGCTTTTTAAAAACAGTTATCATTTCCTCTTAAACCGTCCATCCATACAAGACATGTCACTCACTAAAAATAAATGCCATGCTTCCTGAACTCACTCAAGTGTATTAAAGTCTTTTTGGAAGCTTGGCACCCCAAAATAAACATAATACCCTGTGGGATATCTAACTATCTTAGATCTCTGTTTTTGCCACTAACTTCATAACTGAAATATATTTCAATATTCATGCTTAAAAATTTCAAATCCTCTTTGCTTATAACATTTTTCTAAGTAGATTTTATTTTCTTCTGTTTTTATTTAAGTAGTTGTTAAGAAACAAAATTCAACTGAGTAAATTTTAAGGATCTTATTGGTTTTAATTAACAATTCATGAATTGGACAGTATTCAATTGAGCAGCTAAGAAAGGAACTTCAAGGAGCTGTACAAAATAAAAGATTTTTGTAGGCATAAAGGAGCAAGAGTAAGGAAGCTATGTTAGAGGAAAAAAAGTGGATTGGTTACAGCAAGGTCATTTTCCTTTTAGGGAGAGCAGGATCCTACCTGATAGAGGACCTAACTGCTGCTAATTAGGTGACACCTGATTGGTTTAAGATTCCATTTCTAGGGGAGTCAAAACTATAAGAGTCTCAATTTAGTGCCATAGGATTCTGCATAAGTGGCTGAATCTGGGGTCTGTTGTCTTGTTTTTAACACAGTACATAAGCTTCTTCTTTAGCATTAACATGATAAGCTTGTTCTAGTAAAGGGACTGCAAAAATAACTCTAAATGCATTGATATTTTAACTATCCTAAAGATAGCTTTCAGATGAACATGAAACACTCATAAGGCCAAAAGGCGCCACCTGACTTTGGAGAATAAAACGGTCTGTTTCTCGTGTTAAATTTGCTGTGCTAATTCATATGAAAATACATTCAATTCCCTCATACTCTTGGATAGTGTTTTGAATGCCAACTGACATGGTGAGGCTCTTCACTAATGTTCAATTTTATATGAAAACCCCTCTTTGAATGTCAGCTTTCACATGTTATTTAATTATAAAAACAGAAAAATGTTTCAGGGGAAGGAGTAGGGGAGCAGGAGAGAATTTGCAGTATGAAGTTGAGTAAGTTTACTGTTGATAGTGAGTGGCTAGCATGATCCATGTTCACACTGAAGAACAAATAATGTTGGACATCAGCTTAACAAGCAGACCTGGTATCAACCAATTCACTGCAAATTGAAGCAGAAGACCGGTCTTCAGAAGACAAAGGGAAATCTCAGCGCAATTAACAACAGAATCTAGAGACTAGATGTGACTGCAGCCACAAAACTGAAAGACGCCTGCTCCTTGGAAGAAAAGCTATGTCAAACCTAGACAATATATTAAAAAGCAGAGACATTACTCTGCCAACAAAGGTCTATATAGTCAAAGCTGTAGTTTTTCCAATAGTCATGTATGCATGTGAGAGTTGGACCAGAAAGAAGGCTGAGTGCCAAAGAATTGATGTTCTTGAACTGTGGTGTTGAAGAAGACTCTTGCGAGTCCCTTCGACAGTGAAAAGATCAAGCCAGTCAATTCTAAAGGAAATCAACGCTGAATATTCATTGGAAGGACTGGTCCTGAAGCTGAAGCTCCAATGCTTTGGCTACCTGATGTGAAGAGCCGACTCACTGGAAAAGACCCTTATGCTAGTAAAGACTGACGGCAAGAGGAGAAGGGGGTGACAGAGGACTGAGATGGTTGGATGGCATCACTGACTCAATGGACATGAGTTTGAGCAAGCTCAGGGAGATAATGAAGGACAGGGAAGCCTGGAGTGTTGTACTTCATGGGGTTGCAAAGAGTCAGACACAGCTTACAGACTGAACAACAATCACAGATCACTTAGCATTAGCATAAAAAGTCCTACTAAAACTCACCTGAGTGATGAGTTGAAAAAAATTTTCCTTCTTAAAAAAAATTTTTTTAAACCTGTGAGAGAAACAAAATCAACACTATTGATGGTAGACAGAAAAAAGAAGAAAGCCTTGAGAGTATCAATACATGGCAGACTCTAGTCCTACACTTCAGAGAAGGCAATGGCAGCCCACTCCAGTACTCTTGCCTGGAAAATCCCATGGATGGAGGAGCCTGGTAGGCTGTAGTCCATGGGGTCGCTAAGAGTCAGACTCGACTGAGTGACTTCACTTTGACTTTTCACTTTCATGTATTGGAGAAGGAAATGGCAACCCACTCTAGTGTTCTTGCCCGGAGAATCCCAGGGAAGGGGGAGCCTTCTATGGTGGGCTGCCGTCTATGGGGCCGCACAGAGTCGGACATGACTGAAGCAACTTAGCAGCAGCCGTCCTACACAATAAAACCTCAGAGGTGGACCAAGATTAAACTAAATGGTAGCTATGCTGGTAAAAAGAAAGAAGGAACTAATAAGAGGAGAGGGATCGGGGCAATGCCATATATAAAGCATTATATAAAAGCTGTTATCATTAACAAGCACTCTGCAAAATAAAAATTAAAACAGCTTGATGGTTTTGCTTAAAAGTTTAACTTAAAACAGTCAACAAAGAACACTAAACAGATACTTGCCATTTTTAGAAAATAACATGTAATCTATGCACTTCCACAGTGAAAGATCACAGAAAATCTGTAAAAGCAATATCTCTAAGCACATCACTTCAATGCATAAAAACTACATATTTTTCAATACAAAAATATTAAATCAAATTCCAAAAGAAGGTGTTTGATTTACATTACCAATTCTCAATTGCTAAATCAGAATTTCCTTTGGATGACTGTAGTTGAAGTTTTGGGCTTCCTGGGTGGCGCTAGTGGTAAAGAACCCACCTGCCAGTCCCTGGGTCAGGAACATCCCCTGGAGAAGGAAATAGCAACCCACTTGAGTATTCTTTCCTGGGAATATCCCAGGGACAGAGGAGCCTGGTGGGCTATAGTCCATGGAGTTGCAAAGAGTGAGACAACTGAAGTGACTTAGCAAAGATGAAGTTTACCTTCACGGAAAAAAAAGAGGGCACGAGTATAAAGATATTAACAAACAGTACTCCATAATTAAGACCAAAATCTATTGGTTTAAGAAAATAAGCTGTAATCAATTATTTTGTAAGTCATGTATATATTTGAAATTTGATTAAAACATAAATCAAGCCTTAGCAATTTGACCCACTGCTACCTTAAGTAACTAATACTAAAATAATTCTAATCAAAACTTGAAATTAAAACTTCTACTAGCCAGCAACTATAAATATCTGAAAGTTATACAACTCATTTTGCTTGAAAATACATGATATATTTACACTACTTCCAGATGATTTTTTCCCTGTCATCCTAATTAGTTAAGTCTTAACATATGACTATTCTGTTAAAATGATGAGAAAATTTGGCATTTAGGTATGCAATAATATTTGGGACACTGCCTAGGCTAAAACAAAAATCACTGAAGGCACATGTTAAACAAGCATTTTATGAAGAAAACTTCATTTAACTGAAGAGAGGTAGGAATACTTGGAATGGTTTTCCATGTAAACTCCCTGGGTGTTTTTCTGAATGTTTCGATAATAAGCAAGTTTGTGAAAGATCCTCTAGTCTCTTCATCCATTGTTGCTATGGTATACTCTTTATAAATATTAATAATGTTCACAAATGAAAAAGAATCCATCTATACCAAGAAGAGTGCCATCTAAATTTTGAGAAGATTAAATGTGTTGATAAAAAACTAATTAAGCAATGAAACATTTCCTCAATTAAAACTTATAAACATTTAAATGACAAGATTTGTTATTTTTAATTATTTTCACATGAGAATATTGGCATAAAGTAAGCCAAAATTACATGGAATTGATTAGAATTACAACTTGGGGGCAGATTTGCATCAGGTTATAAGAGCACAGTCATTTAGAGAATTTAACTTTAAGCAACCAACACCATCATTGCAAAATCTGTGATTTTGACTAGATACACTATTTAGAACCCTGTTTTTAAAAACATAATTGAGATGACTTGCTATGTAGTCAGTCTAGCAGCAAAAAGAAAATAAACAAAATATATTAAAATTAGCTTGATGAAATGTGGAAAAATTAGCATATTTACATTTACCTAGGGAAGTCTGCCATGGATATTTCTTCTTTGTTATAAATATGTTTTCATTTATGTGTGTATATTTGAGGGAGTGCATTTGTGCATAAAATTCTGTTGCCCTTCCTCGCAGATCCCATTATCATGTAACATAAGATGCATTGACTTTATTTCATAGTATTTAAGTCTCCTTAATGTTGCATCCTGATGTGAAGATCTGACTCATTGGAAAAGACCCTGATGCTGAGAAAGACTGAAGGCAGGAGGAGAAGGGGACGACAGAGGAGGAGATGGTTGGATGGCATCACTGACTTGATGGACATGACTTTCAGCAAGCCCCGGGAGTTGGTGAAAGACAAGGAAGCCCGGCATGCTGCAGTCCATGGGGTTGCAAAGAGCTGGACACGACTGTGCAACTGAACTGAAAGTTGCATCAAAATATTTGAGATATGGGGTATTGAGGAGAGGAGAAATGACCACCACCCAAGGACTCTGCATCCTTTTCTGGGAAAATGGCTTGTTTGTTTTCTTTATACACAAGATTATTATATCATGTTAGGCAGAAGTATAACCTTATTATTGTCTTTACTTGGATATTTTTGTATTGTTTAAGGAGATATGTACGGGTGCCACGTTGACAAGGAATGGACCTGTGATGGTTAATTTTATAGGTCAACTTGTAAGCCCATGATACCCAGATATTTGGTCAAATATTACACCAGACATTTCTATGAAGGTATTTCTTTGCTGGAATTAACATTTAAATTAGTAGTCTTTGAGTTAAAGTAGACTACCTTCTTAATGTTGATAAGACTTCATCCAATCAGTTGAAGTCTTATCAGGAAAAAACACTGATGTACCTGGAGGAAGGGTGAATTTTGCCAGCAAGCCGATGGCTTTCCAGTCTCCACAATCATGGAAGTCAATTCCTTAAAATAAACCTCTCTCTCAGTACCCAGATATACACATACATATACCCATTGGCTTTTTTTCTTTGGAGAACCATCACCAATACAGAGTCCCATAATTAAGAGCTTGAGCTCTGAATCCAGATTACTTGAGTTCACTCCTAACTATACTATAAACCAGGTGGGCCTCAGTCTTCACATCTATAAAAGGGGATAATAAATACTAGCCCTTACCTCACAGGATCACTTTGAGAATTAAATAAATTTTATACACAGAAAGTGTTTAGAAAAAGCATGCTCTATATGTTGGGCATTGAGTTCTAAAAACTAACAAATATTAAGTACAATTTTCAAGCTCCTTCCAATATAGCTAGTAAAGTTGAATTTAATCTTAGAAAACAGAAATGGCATGAATTAAACAAATTTTTAGAAAAAATGTGTGAGGAAAACTGAACACGAACATATAGGTTTTCAAACTACTCATTTCTAGAATGGAATTCAATCAGTTCAGTTCAGTCGCTCAGTCATGTCTGACTCTTTGCAACCCTATGGACTGCAGCATGCCAGGCTTCCCTGTCCATCACCAACTCCCTACTACTGTTGCTAAGACGCTTCAGTCGTGTCCGACTCTGTGTGACCTCATAGATGGCAGCCCACCAGGCTCCCCCGTCCCTGGGATTCTCCAGGCAAGAACACTGGAGTGGGTTGCCGTGTCCTTCTCCAATGCATGAAAGTGAAAAGTGAAAGTGAAGTCACTCAGTTGTGTCCGACTCTTCGCAACCCCATGGACTGCAGCCTACCAGGCTCCGCTGTCCATGGGATTTTCCAGGCAAGAGTACTGGAGTGGGGTGCCACTGCCTTCTCCGCACCAACTCCCTAAGCCTACTCAAACTCATGTCCATCATGTCACTGATGCCATCCAACCACTTCATCCTCTGTCATCCCCTTCTCCTCCTGCCTGCAATCTCTCCCAAAATCAGGGTCTTTTCCAATGTGTCAGTTCTTTGCATCAGCTGGCCAAAGTACTGGAGTTTCAGCTTCAGCATCAGTCCTTCCAATGAATATTCAGGGCTTATTTCCTTTAGGATTGACTAGGTGGATCTCCTTGCAGTCCAGGGGACTCTCAAGAGTCTTCTCCAACACCATAGTTCAAAAGCATCAATACTTCAATACTCAGCTTTCTTTATATTCCAACTCTCACATCCATACATGACTACTGGAAAAACCATAGCTTTGACGAGATGGACTTTTGTTGGAATATCAATGAGCATTTAAAATGACTGAAGTATAGTACACTCTGCTTCATACAATATTGATGTTCTTAAAAATGTGCCTGGCCAGTAAAATACATAAGTAATCAAATAATATGAAACTATTGATATAATATCATCTCAGAAAGGCTTTAAACTTGGTTTCTAAATGTTAATAGTTCTTTACATTTGCCTCTATATAAATATAAATATACACTTGGCCTCTATATATTTCTTTCACTTCTCTCATTGCTCCTGCTCACTACCCACATCCACCCTTTGCCTATAATTTCACCTCCTTTCCCTGCAATTCTCTGCCAAGTACATATTGTTTGTGTTTTTGTTTACCATACTTCGTTTTTGTCAGAGGAAAGCCTAACCAAACATTTACATCCTTTTGGCATGGGGAGAAACTTTGTAACACTGACACAAAGCTGAAAATTATAAAGAAAAAACTGATAGAGATTAATAAATATCAAATGCCTTATTTCAGTATGTCAAGAAAGAATCACAAAGAAAAATTAAAAGGTGAATGACAAATGTAGGAAGAACATGTTTTGCATACTCTCAAGTATTCAATAGAAATAATACGGAGTGTTATTCTACAATGTTTTACACTTTACATTATATATCCACACAACTTACTCATACCAACCTCGTAACAGTCCCGCAAAGAAGGTAGAAAGCAAGATTTCTCAGCATAGGCACTAAGGACAGGGCATGCAGGGATGTGGGCCACTCACTGCCTGTTGATGAGCACCCCTGTGCTTTACCTACTAGACACCAGCAGCCTCCTTCATGCCCACCCTTACCCAACGTGTGACAACCAAATGTCTCTGAACATCACCAAATGTCCCTGGGGGACAGATTCATCACCAGTGGAGAACCACGGCCAGAAAGAAAGAGTATCTCCTTTTTCAAAAGCTGAGTGAAACAGAGAAGTTAATTGACTTGCCCAAATACACCTCTCTTCTGAATGACCTGTAAAACTAACAGTTATAGGACACCAGCATGAATGCTTTGGGTAAAACACTAACTGCCACCAAATCAATAGACTGTGGTTTTTCTAAGCCGACTGTCTTCTGCTATAGACATCTTTGAACTCACTTTCTTCTCAGCTGATTCATTCATGATTTCAGGCTTTTTCGTCCCCCAAAAGGAAAACATGTCATTATAAATTTCAAGTTAAAAAATTTATAATGTGAAAATATACAGAAGCATAAAACATATTTATACAGTGCATGCCTCAGTTTTTTTAAGCAGTTTCTATTTTAGTTTGTGCAAGATTTATGAAACAAGCTACCTCTCTTAATAATCAGGAAGTTAATACGCTATCCAACCTTTATGATCCACCTCTATCAGACACATAGGAGACACTGAAAACATTCTCTTTTTATAGAAGCAACATAGTGGAAGGCCAGTCATATAATAGGAGGTAAAAGTGGAGTTGAAGATAGTTTGATTATCTGACCAAAAATACTTCCAATAGACTTGAGCTTCCATTGAAGCTTTGAGTTTGCTCAATGATCTGACAGTGTGTGGTCTTACGCAGTGCAATAAATAGCAATGTTTTTTTCATGTTATTACCCTTTCCCCATGTCTGAAAAAATACTAGATTTTCATTTTAATAATTCCAAACACAAACACTTCAAATGATTAATCAACCTCTGTGTCTAAGCAGTGTTCTCCCTCTTTTCAAACTGTTTCTCAACAACAACAAACAAGAAAAATGGAATTGTCTCATGTAATACACTGCCATCTGTGTGCCAGCTGATAAGATGAAAAGAGAATATTTGAATGTCAGGGGAACGTGGTTACAAAGCATACCTTCCATGACATACACCAGTGACCCCACATCTCCTTCTTTGATGATGCAGCTGTCTTTGCCGTATTCCACTGGGTACATACAATCCACAATCTCTTGGATCTGCGACAGCTCCAAGTTCTTCATAAAATCATTGTCAAGGATGGCCTCCTTTATGAGATCCTTGGACCTGCGGTAAGAGAGGGAAGATTTACTGGCGCAACTGACAAGCGCTTTCACAATCGGTGAGGTTGAGCAGAGCCAGGCATACATTTTCTTGTTAGGAATCCAAGAATTTCCTGACTGGCCCAAGAGTAACTCCATGGAAGCAGGAAAGACACTGAGAGATCTCCCTTTAAGTAAAGTATCATTAGATGAATATGGGACCAGTACCTAAGCAAAATCACAGAGTTCCATTTTGCTTCAGGATTTTTTTTTTTTAACCCAAAGACTGTTGGCAAACCAATGGACAAACATCTTAAACTGAAGCTTGAAACTCAGCTAAAGAATGAATGGGAACAAAATACAACAAAATTGTATAGAAGAAACAGTATTATTACTAAGTTTATAAATTATAAAAGAGTATCAGGATATACTGTGCTACACACAATTACAGTAAAACACAACATGTTTGCTTATTTTTAGGTGCCTCTTCCACCAGATATTACGCTCCCTGAGGGCAGGGACAGTTTATATTTCTTTTCTCTACTCTATGCCCAGTGTCTACTACAATACCAGTTATATATAGTACAAGTGCTCAAGGAAAAAAATGATAAAGAATTGATATTTAATTAGCTGTTCAGAACAACTGATATAAATGTCAGAGTTCTTTATCCATATCTCATGCTTCTTTAGAGAATATTTATCTCTTCAAGCAGCTTACATTGAGGTAACCAGGCAGATAAAATTATACTGAACAAGTTGTTTTACACAACATAGCTTAAACGTGGGATTAAACAGGTAGTCTCCAGGAAACATGTTTACAAATTCTCTAATTGGGATTCAGTGGTTAATGGGAAAGTTTTTCAGAACTTAAAAGAGGGTGATCATTTAATTCTCTGGGAAAAGAAATACCGAACAACTTCCTGGGATATAAAAATCAAAGTAAAGGGAAATGGAGAAATACTGTGTCAAGAGCAGCACAAAGTGCTGTCAGAGAAGTCAGAAGCTGGTTACGACAAACACAGAGACCTTAACAACACGGAGGGTAAGAAGCGTATCTGGAATTTTATATTAAACATCTTAATCTGAACAGCACCTGGCTAGAAGCCGGTCTTCGTCTTCATTTGCTTAACGAGTGGCTTTCAGGGAAGCAACCTGCAGTAGTGAACACTGACTACAGCACCCGCAACTCCCCAGTTCTGCTCGACTGCCACGCTAGACCTCAGTCTAACTGATCCAGCCTTCACACATCATCTTTTGCAATGATTTGGTTCTGAGTGAATAAAAAGGTGCACATCAAAATGAAAACAATGCAAACTCTATCAAAATGAAAACTCCACTTAGAATGGGCTGTTTTGAGGCAATTAAACTTTTCTTGAAGAGTTAATGGCAGGGAATTAATTATTATACTATTTTTAAGTGAAAAAGGAGGATACAGAGTAGTCTTTAGAATATGAAAGCGTGTGTGTGTGTGAAATGCAAAAAAACAGGCTTTCAAGTTATATATATTTGGATCCCAATCCCAGTACTGTCATGTATTAAAAGTTAGCAGGTTGTCTTACTTTTCTGAATTTCCATTTTATAAAATGTAAAATGGTATTTTAAAAATTAGCAGACACCAACAGGCGCATGAAAAGACACTCAACATTTCTAGTCATTAGGGAAATAAAAATTAAAACCACAATAGACATCGCTCCACGCCTATTAGAATAGCCATCACACACAGGAAAAAGATAAATAATAAATGGTGGTTTGGATGCAGAGAAAAGGGAACCCTTATACAATGTTAGTGGAAATGTAAATTGTTACTGCCACCATGAAAACCCGTGTGGCGATTCCTCAAAAAATTAAAAACTAGAACTACCATATGATCTAGTCATTCTACTTCTCTGAATATATCCAAAGGAAGTGAAAACAATAACTGGAAAAAAATCTGAATTATCATGCTCATAGTAAAATTATTCACAATAGCCAAGACATGAAAACAACCTAAGCATCCCCAATAGATGAATGGATAAAGAAGTTGTAATGTGTGTCTGTATCTGGATCTAGATATATAGATACACAACGGTATATTATTCAGCCGTAAAAATGAGAAAATCCTAACATTCCTAAAAACACAGATGAATCTTGAAGGCATTTGTCTAAGTGAAATATATCAGAGAAAGACAAATACTGTATGACCTCACTGAGCACTGAAGAATTGATGCTTTTGAACTGTGGTGTTGGAGAAGACTCTTGAGAGTCCCTTGGACTGCAAAGAGATCCAACCAGTCCATCCTGAAGGAGATCAACCCTGGAATTTCTTTGGAAGGAATGATGCTAAAGCTGAAGCTCCAGTACTTTGGCCACCTCATGTGAAGAGTTGACTCATTGGAAAAGATTCTGAATCTGGGAGGGATTGGGGGAGGAAAAGGGGATGGAGAAGGAGAAGGGGATGACAGAGGATGAGATGGCTGGAATGGCATCACTGACTCGATGGACGTGAGTTTGAGTGAACTCCGGGAGTTGGTGATGGGCAGGGAGGCCTGGCGTGCTGTGATTCATGGGGTCGCAAAGAGTCGGACACGACTGAGTGACTGAACTGAACTGAACACTGTGATAATCATTTTTCAATATATGTAAATCAAACCATCATGCTGTACACTTTAAATATATATACTGATATATGTCAATTATTTTCAATAAAACTGAAAAGATATGTGAAGACTGGTAAAAAGATAATGTTACTTTCAGTAAATGGTGCGTGAAAAGGTGATGATAGTAACTGCAGTTGCGGTAACAGGAAGTAGTAACAGAGTGTGCAGTCATGACTTAGAACAGTATCAAAAGGAAATAAATGTTGGCACTGGTTGCCTTTGGTGACAGAATTATATTTTTTCTTTCAATTTTCTCTAAAATTTTCTAGAATGGGCATGATTTTCATATGAAAATTTCTTTAATTTCAAAGGTAGTTTCTGAAAAGCAAGGGTGCTGTGAGGAAAGATAAAAATCTACTGCTTGTTTCAATAATGGCCTAGATACTTAATACTGCTGGCTGCTGCTGAGTCACTTCAGTCATGTCCGACTCTGTGCGACCCCATAGACAGCCTCCTACCAGGCTCCTCTGTCCCTGGAATTTTCCAGGCAAGAGTACTGGAGTGGGGTGCCATCGCCTTCTCCGAAATTCTTAATACTGGTTAACTGTTATTGGTATAATCGATATTACTCTTTACAATAGATTTTCTTTCACATGGCATGTGTCTAAATACTAATGGTAGGAATTTTCACTTCATGAACAGATGGTGATGAATGGCCAGAATAGAGCTTCAGAATAGACTCTATTTTAAAAGTCCTGTTTGTGAGAATTTTACTTTAATTTGCCAGAACTATTTAACTGTATGTTTCCTTCAACGTTTTTTTTTTTAATTTTATCTTCCTAAAATCTTATTTCTCCTGAGGCAGAGAGTTATTTCCATTGAATATTCAACATAAGATGCAAAACTCTGTCCCCATCTATAATTTTCATAAGCTCTCCCTTCTTAATTATCTTTACCATTCCTGACCTCAAGGTCAAGAACCCATAGCAACTACATAGTGACTCCTGAGATCTACTGTTCTAGGATTGCTTTTCCAAATAACAGGACTTATTTGATCTTTAAGAAATTAATTTTAATCAAACTGCATAATATTCTCTTTATTAAAAATTCCTTTATTTTCATTCAGTCAGAGTGTAAGGTCATCAATGGGTTCATATTTTTTAATATAATAAAGACTAAAGACTAGATATCAATCCCAGAGTCCCATCTTGTTTAACTACAGATGGTATCTTATCTTTTGGGAAATAATAATGCTGCTCCATTAAAATCTAAGCCCTAGAAATGCTTCAAGATTAAAAATAAAGCCTTCTTCCAAGAAAATAATTAGCTACATCCAAAGAGGACTGAAGAAAGCCACTTTCTTTCTACTCATAAACAGTACAATTAACCTGCTTCATGAAGACATCAGAAAAGATGACACAACTTAGTCTTATACAGTCCCTTAGAATTATTCGAGTTTTCCAAGTGCTTACCAAAAATTGGAGGAGAAGAAAGGAATTTCAGGATGTGCTTGCTTCTCCAACTTAATTTCAAATGGAGAACATTCAATCTCAAGTCCCTGAAGAAACTAACTAGAGGCTTTCACCTTTGCCTTTGTAGTACTTTAAAATAAACTGAGAAATATAGGACCTGTGTCTTATCATTTATCCATTTATCCCTTCATAGAGGTATTGCCCAATGACATTTGCCTCCAAAATATCCCAAATAATCCCTCTCTGCCTTCACAGAGTGGTGTACCTTAAAGACGTTCTTGTCAGTGAGCAATGCTCAAAGCCCTGCCTCTTCATGTAATTTTCCTTTAAGTCCTTTCCCACTGAAGGCTTGAAACCTTAGGGCAACTCTCATTAGTCTCCACTTGCTCCAACATTATAAACCATAATCAATTCGAGCCTCCACCTAACTCTTCTTGGAATCTTTTTCTTTCCCTGAAGAAGCAGTCTAACACAATCATTGTAACTAACATGTGATGCTGTATGTGGGATCAGCTGAGCTGTGTTATCAGTCTGGGAGCTGAGGAAAGCTGCTATCGCAAGTTCCAGAAGGTGACTATCTGCCCTAACCCTGAGAATATATCTTAACAACATTTTGCAAGAATTCAGTAGCCTGACCTGAAAGGCGAAAGAAGCAAATACAAAGATCTTGATTTTTTTTTTTTAATGCTTCATGTCTGCTCCTGTGTACGAATAATCTATTTCTTTTTTTTTTTTTTAAAAAAAGCTCTTTCTTCCACACTCAAAATTTGTGACTTTTTCAATCCAAACAACCATAAAAGTAACTTGGTTATTTCAAGCTGGCCCTATTGATTTCTCATCATCAAATTGTCAGCCTCTGAAATATTGGCTTTATATAATAGTGTGCTGTTAAATGCACTCTCCAGGGGGAAAAAAAAGCCCTGGTTTGTAGTGTTTGCCAATTTCCATGGTATAAATACTCCCACCATAGCCAATTTCAAGCTACTAATGCAAAGTCAGCCTGCTTGCAAAATTCCTGAAAATTTAACAAGCAATTCTTATATGAGCCAGTCTGTTGGCTTCAACACATCAGATTTAGATTCTTTTCCTAACACCCTAAGAATTTAGTGTGCCTTCATTTATAAATGCTAAAACTAACATGATGATCCTTTCCTTCCTTAAAGATTTCATTAGGTGGTATAATATCCCCAGATAACCTTTGCCAGGATTAGCAACAGGTCTTCCAAATTTTCAGTTTAAGAAAATGAATTAGAAAGCCCACTTCCCCATTTATTTACTGCAGAGAAAGTTCCCAAATATACACAAAGGCTAATTGACTTTCTACACAATTTTAGATAAAGTGGGCAATCTGAGGTATGCATAGGTAAATGTAACCTACCTCTCTAACGAGAGAGATGGTATTATTCACTACAGATCAACAGAGCCTCATTAGTTTTCTAAACATGAAAGGATATTCTACATTGTGGATATCATGTAGTAGGCTCACTATATCCAGAGAGCGCTAGTGTTATGTCACGTGTGGAAGGCTGTTTCAGGACAAGTTGTCAGGAAGGCTTCTCAAAGCTGAGGACTGCGTAATAGAATTCACAGAGAAGAGCATCCTGGGTAGAAGGAAAAACAAATATGAAGGTTCAAAGACTGGAAGGAACTTGATCTATCCAATCAGTGTTCAGTAAGGAGACCTATGAGGCTGAAGCACAGAGTGAGCTAGAAGAAAAGGAAAAGGAGAATAAGATTGCAAAGGCAGGCAGGAATCCAGTCTCACAGGGCCTTGAAGGCAGTGATACAGAGTTTTACTTCATTCTAAAGCCTTAGGGATACAGTGAAGCATTGATGATAAGAAGAGGGAGAATTTGCAGGTAACATATCTGGCATAAGGAATACATAATATAAGTTTACTTTTTTATTGGAATGTAGCTGCTTTACAATGTCATGTCAGTTTCTGCTGTACAACGAAGTGAATCAGCCACACATATTCATGTATCCCCATTTCTTTAGTTGCCTTCCCATTTAGGTCACCACAGTGCACTGAGTGGAGTTCCCTGCACAATTTTCATTAGTCAGTCTTCATTAGTGATCTGTTTTACACATAGTAGTATATATATATATGTTAATCCCAATCTCCCAATCCATCCTGCCCTCACCTTCCCACCTTGCTATCTGTATGTTTGTTCTCTATGTGGATGAACTTATTTGCAAAACAGAGATAAGGTTAGTTTAAATTGCTACTGAGTTCATAGAAGCTTTATGACATGTATTTCATCAATTAACAGATATTTAAAGCATAACTCGTCATCCTGATAATAAGGAGTTCTTATGACTGAAACTCCTGGGAACCACTGTCGCACAACTCCTACACTTAGCTATATTTCAAATCACTAATTCTCAGGCAACTTTTACATATAAGAAGAGAATGAGATCTCATCTCCAATTTCAAGCTATGTCCAAAGATCTAAAAGATATGCACTCTTCCTTCACAGTCCCACTGAACACATACCAAGCAACTATAAATATGCCCCAAACATGGCCAGAAATGTGAGAATCAAATCAATATCTGATCCCTTCATTTGATGAAGACTTCTAGGCACTTAAAAAAAATAGTTAAAATTATTACTAAGAATGAATATTGGCAAAAGCAATTTAAAAATATTTTACAAAGATTCTATAATCAGCTTTACACAGAAGAACTGTACAAAAATGATCTTCACAGCCCAGATAATCACGATGGTGTGATCACTCACATAGAGCCAGACATCCTGGAATGTAAAGTGGGCCTTTGGAAGCATCACTACTCTAGTAGTGGGGGTGATGGAATTCCAGTGGAGCTATTTCAAATCCTAAAAGATGATGCTGTGAAAGTGCTGCACTCAATATGGCAGCAAATTTGAAAAACTCAGCAGTGGCCACAGGACTGGAAAAGATCAGTTTTCATTCCAATCCCTAAGAAAGGCAATGCCAAGGAATGCTCAAACTGCCACACAATTGCACTCATCTCACGCGCTAGTAAAGTAATGCTCAAAATTCGCCAAGCTAGGCTTCAGCAATACGTGAACCGTGAACTTCCACATGTTCAAGCTGGTTTTAGAAAAGGCAGAGGAAACAGAAATTAAATTGCCAACATCCACTGGATCATTGAAAAAGCAAGAGAGTTCCAGAAAAACATCTATTTCTGCTTTATTGACTATGCCAAAGCCTTTGACTGTGTGGATCACAATAAACTGTGGAAAATTCTGAAAGAGATGGGAATAGCAGACCACCTGACCTGCCTCTTGAGAAACCTATATGCAGGTCAGGAAGCAACAATTAGAACTGGACATGGAAAAACAGACTGGTTCCAAATAGGAAAAGGAGTATGTCAAGGCTGTATATTGTCACCCTGCTTATTTAACTTCTATGCAGAGTCCATCATGAGAAACGCTGGGCTGGAGGAAGCACATGCTGGAATCAAGATTGCCTGGAGAAATATCAATAACCTCAGATATGCAGATGACATCACCCTTATGGCAGAAAGTGAAAAAGAACTAAACAGCCTCTTGATGAAAGTGCAAGAGGAGAGTGAAAAAGTTGGCTTAAAGCTTGTCATTCAGAAAACCAAGATCATGGCATCCGGTCCCATTGCTTCATAGCAAATAGATGGGGAAACAGTGTCAGACTTTATTTTTGGGGGCTCCAAAATCACTGCAGATGGTGACTGCAGCCACGAAATTAAAAGATGCTTACTTCTTGGAAGGAAAGTTACGACCAACCTATACAGCATATTAAAAAGCAGAGACATTACTTTGTCCACAAAGGTCCGTCTAGTGAAGGCTATGGTTTTTCCAGTGGTCATGTATGGATGTGAGAGTTGGACTATAAAGAAAGCTGAGCACCAAAGAATTGATGCTTTTGAACTGTGGTGTTGGAGAAGACTCTTGAGAGTCCCTTGGACTGCAAGGAGATCCAAGCAGTCCAACCTAAAGGACATCAGTCCTGAGTGTTCACTGGAAGGACTGATGTTGAACCTGAAACTCCAATACTTTGGCCACCTGATACGAAGAGCTGACTCATTTGAAAAGACCCTGCTGCTGGGAAAGATTGAGGGCAGGAGGAAAAGCGGATGACAGAAGATGAGATGGTTGCATGGCATCACCAACTCAATGGACATGAGTTTGGGTAAACTGCGGTAGTTGGTGATAGACAGGGAGGCCTGGCATGCTGCGCTTCATGGGGTCGCAAAGAGTCGGACACGACTGAGTGACTGAACTGAACTAATAATCAATTTTTTGACTGATAAAAAGCACTCACTAAATATTTTTAGTGCTCCAAGGTCAGTATTAGGCTCATATATCAGAACAAGCATAAATGCACTTTCCTGGTCCTTGATCTACAGTAAAGTATCTTCAATTGGCAGCTCAGAAGTCCAAACCTCAACTGTAATTCACGGTTCTTTTACTCAGATATAGTCATTGTAGGGTGCCTTAAAAAGCATCTAATTCCAGGAGTCACTGTGGCAAGATATCTCCATCTATATACTGTGAAATATTCAGTGAATCATCTAGAAGCGAGAAAACTCATGGAGTAGTCCTCTCACCGCCTCAACTGTTGAGATTCTGCCCAAACAGTAAATCCTATTTCTAGCCTAACAGCTTTCTTGAATGAACTCTGTAGGTATAGAGCTAAGAAATATCAACCAGCTCACATTTTTAAAGACAAAATTCAATCCTGAAAAACTATGGGCCAATTGAGATATTTCCCTAAAACTGAAAATCAGTTTTCAACAAGTTTCAGACTAAATTTTCACATCAAGCAACTCTGCCATAGCTATCCCAATCTTATCACAAAACAATCATGAAGAAATCAAGACTATTTGCAGCATTCATATCCATAATCAGCTTAGGATATAAAACACTGGAAACACTGGGCCAAAATATTATGATAGTAATGTAGCTCCTAAATGGCCAATAATATTAATCTTCTATTACATGCATCCCAAATAATTTCAAGTTGCCATTTCTATTTTTTTTTTTGTAGTTCTAAAGTAAATCAGTATCCACTTGAAATTTAGATATTATAACTCTAAACAAAAATAATGATTTGGGTCAAGGCGAAAAATGGTTGACCCATAAGATATTTGTTTGCTGATTTATCACTTACAGCTTAGTCTTTTGAACTGATACTCATTCTTATTGACTAGGAATTATGCTAAGTACCTCTTGAAATCACTAGTTATGTTAACAGATGGAGCAAACTTGTACTAATTAAAGGAAAAAAATGTATTGCTCTTTGTAGGTGTTCATCAACTTCCAAAAAAATCAACATTAAAGTCTCCCTTTCAACTACTGCAGTCATTCAGTGCTCCAGAGAGGCATATAACAGCTACTTCACACTAGTGAGCCTAACTCAAACTAGAGCAGTCTCCAAAAGAGCCCAGCCCAAACTCCTGTTCTATAGTTCCCCCTCATACCACTGAAGAAGAACCATGGGGTTTCACAGAAGAACTGCAAAGTGCTTTCCACGAGAATAATGATCATAAGAATTTCAGGAGAATGAGACCACACACATTATATTCCAAAATATAAGAACCATGTGGCTGGATCTTCTATGATTAACTCTACTTTTGAAGTTAGAGATCTAAACTGCAAAACAAAAAAGAGCAATGATGGGGAAGAAAACATTTGACATATATTTATATGTCCAATTTCAATTCAACATTTCAAAGCAATTTCTTTCTTATCTTTCAGTACACACAAACAGCTGAGATCTCTTGGCGTTTACTTGCTCACAACAAGGTCAGCATGGTTACACTATGAACATCCATTAAGTTCCTCATCACCCACGGTGACCCTGCCTGCAGGGCACAGAGTGGGAGCCATGATATTCTGTCTAGTCCTTTGAAACGCAACAGCTCACATCATCACCATGTGCTGTCATTTCAATTACTGCAATGGCTTGATTTTAAAGTTGATCATTAAAGACATTATTTCAGAAAAATTATCTTATTCAGTTGCTTCTCAGATTTAATCTCTGAGATAAATTATCTAACATTTTAAATTACCTTACATTTGTCTGAATTCAGCAGCAGGAAAATAACATGTTTTGCTACCAACCCCCCTACACCCCAAATGCACACTTCCTCTTGGCTGAAAATTATGACTTGGGTCATTCATTATTTCCTCTGGTGATGCTTCCAGAAAATGAGAGCCAAATTTAGCCTTGCTACAGTGACCTACAGGTCATAAGGAGGCAGATCATCTACTTTGATGAACTTGGTTCGATTTCTTATCCAAACAGCTGTATACATTGGGCTTTAATACACTAAGAAAGTGAAAGTGGTTCAGTCGTGTGTGACTCTTTGTGATCCAATGGACTATATAGTCCATGAAATTCTCCAGGCCAGAATATTGGAGTGGATAACCTTTCCCTTCACCAGGGGAATTTTCCCAACCCAGGGATTGAACCCAGGTCTCCCACATTGCAGGTGGATTCCTTATCAGCAAACTTGTACTGGAACCCAAGAATACTGGAGTGGGCAGCATATCCCTTCAGCGGATCTTCCTGACCCAGGAATAGAACCGGGGTCTCCTGCATTGCAGGCAGATGCTTTATCAACTGAGATATCAGGGAATACATCAGAATACATTCAATACATTACATTTTGACTCTGCCTGAAGGGAGATGGTGTATATACTGAGATTTTTTTTTAATAATTAAAATTGAAAAACCAAACAATCATTCTCCTACTTGTGAAAGCTCTGACGTTTCAAGGCTTCTTAACCAAAGTGAAAGAATTAACCAATAAAGACAGCAAAAGTCATCATCATAATATTACTACATCTAATATTTATTAAGGAGTTACTCTATGTACTGCAATGAAAAGCAACCCCTCATGTAAGTCTCACAATGAATTGATAAGTTTGCCATCACAGAACTAAGGCTCAGAGCATATAACCTGTCCAATGTTGCACAGTGAGTATTGACAGGTAGATACAGGGTTTAAACATAAAGCCATTTGACTTAAACCCAAGCCACCCTCTACTAAATCACTTCTATGAACACAATACTTAACTTTATTCACAATTTGCATAAACTATCACAATTATAAAATCCAGAAGCAAATATTCTTCTTACTTATCACTAATACTGCTAAAGTAAAAATGCTATGCTTGGATAGTATGACCTTTTACCTTCAGAAAGCATTTCATGCTTTCAAAACAATTTTACATATAACATTTCATTCTATGATTGCCAAAAACCTATGCAGAAGGTAGAACTGATGTTACTACTATTCTGATTTGACAGATAAGAAAAGAGAGTCACAAATGGTTGTTGTTCGTTATTCAGTTGCTAAGTCGTGTCCAACTCTTTGCCACCCTATGGACTGTAGCAGGCCAGGCTTCCCTGTCCATCACTGTCTCTCGGAATTTGCTCAAACTCTGTCCATCGAGTCCATGATGCCATCATCTTCTGTTCCCCACTTCTCCTCCTGCCCTCAATCTTTCCCAGTATCAGGGTCTTTTCCAATGAGTTGGCTCTTCACATCAGATGGCCAAAGCATTGGAGCTTCAGCTTCAGCATCAGTCTTCTAATGAATCTTCAGGGTTGATTCCCTTTAGGATTGACCCATTTGATCCCCTTGCAGTCCAAGAGACTCAGTTTAAGTAAGAGATTAAACTAGAACTCAGTATCTACTGACTGCGAGCCTGAAATAAACACTGTTCAGACCTTCATTACACGCCCTTTCATGTTCTCTCTGTCTCTTGATGCCTTTTTTCTCTTTGTGTCTCTGTCACTTTGCCTCTCTCACTCTCTCTGTCTTTCATATCCCTTTGGCCATTTTAATCTTTCAACTCTCTTGGACAAAGACTCAACAAATCCACTGAAGCAGTATCAGCAGGGAACTCTGGCCATTTGACAATAATTGTATAGTTTAAAAAATTCTGTGATGGTTCATTCAGAGAGACTCCCTTTCTGATCTAATTCATTCTTCACATCACAGAAGTTTAAGCATGTCTTGTGGCTTTTACAGACAGATATAGTCTCATACAGAAACACCTCCTGAATTCAGCAATGTAATTCAATTTATTCTGATTTCAGTGTTCACACATTTGTTCTCTCCTCTCTGTCTTGAGCACAGACCTGTTATCTGTCTCCTTTCCTTCCTACAAACTCTGCCTCAGATGGATTTGATATATAAATATGGAGGGAGAAAAGCATTTTTAAAAATTTACTATTACTTCAGGTGAGTGTCTGCATTTGAATTCAAAACGACAAAGGAAGCTCTCTTTATGCTTATAGGATAAAAAATACAATATTCCAAGAAAACCTCAAAGTCACTCATTTGTAATTAATGTAACTAATGATCTGTAATATACATATATTTGAGAAGCCTGAATATAAGAATCTAAACAGTAAATGCTTTCTATGTAAGTACTGATAGTCTTACAAGAGAAATCTAAAACATAAAAAATGTATAAACTTAATAAAACGTTAGTATAATAGTTCACATACTGTAATCTAATAAGGTAGCTACCTTAAATTTTTACTGAAGAAGTTAGAGAGGGTATGAAAAAAGGGAGAAAGGGAAGAAGAAAGATAAATAAATGTGATTTTATAACTTGAATTCACTATCTGTCATCTTGTACCACGCTGCCCTTTAATGTTCTGTCCCTTTCAGTGACAGTTAATATTTATTGTACTCCCAACACAACAAATCTAGGTTCAAATTCAGCCACTGCAGATAAATACAAGCAAAAGTGATTGATGGGTTTAAAATACAACAATAATTATCCACAAAGTGATGTAAAAAGTGACCTGGAGTTGCTGCTAACATGAATGCTATATTTATGGAAGTAAACCACACCTACAAATCTGCAAGATCAACCCTAAAATGTAACCGTTGTGAAATAAGGTCACAACCATCAGCAAGAGAAATACAAAAGAAACAGAGAAACCATAAAGAGGTTCAGGCAGGCCATGAAGCCAAGGAGATGAATATAATAAATAAATGCCGAAGACATGGGGCTCATAACAAAAGTGCACCTGAACTGCAAGCAACGTATCTGCAGGAATGTGACTTAACTCCGCATGAATGCTTCAAGTCATGTGGAGGGGGAACTCAAAGAGCTTTGCCAGTTCAAGGTTCCAGAAGTCAGAGCTGGGTTACTGAGGTTGTAGGGAGGGAGAAGAGGGGAGAGCTGGTCCCTGAGGTCATAGGACACTGAGTAAAAGTGGAGGCTAGAGATAAATAGCTTAAATAATTTAAGCCAAAGGCAGTTCAGGCAGAATAAAGCCCAAGACAATGGCTCTTCAAGCTATGGCAAAGAGATGGGACAAAAGGATTCAGAGGACCAACAGGAGGCTGCGTTTCCAGAATATTTCTGCAATCTTGGCTCTCAGAATTTCAGGGTATTCCTTCCTGGAGTGGTTGGGTTATAACTCACTCACAAATATAAATGTGCTTCAAAAGATGCAGGGACTGTTGGGCAAATATTTTGTATACAGACCTTGCATGGTTTCCACATTTTTGTCAACCTCTAGAATGAATGAGGAAAGCTGGCAATAGGATAGAAAAATATGAAGAGCAGGAGGTGAGCCGTGATGATTCTCTACCTTTACTTGTGGATAGATTTCGAGGTACACAGAGAGTCTTTATCTTTGTAGTCCTTTTGGACATGTTCTCTCACCTCACCTTCCCAATAAAAACTTCCAGAAATGAATTACTCATGCTAGCTAGAAAACTGGTTGATCTTACACTTCACTTCCATCCCATATCATTCTTCAAAACCAGGCTGATCCAACTATTCACAATCGCCAAGACACAGAAACCACCCAAACATTCACTGACAGATGAATGGGAAAAGAAGATGTGGTATGTGTATACAATGAAATAATACTCAGCCATAAAAAAGTGAAAGAATGCCATTTGTGGCAACCTGGATGCAACTAGAGATAATCCTTCTAAGTGAAGTAAGTCAGAAAGAGAAAGAGAAACACTGAATGGCATCACTTATATGTGGGATATATAATGATACAAATTAACCTATCAATGAAAAGAAATGGAATCATGGACAGAGAACAGACTGATGGTTGCCCAGGTACAGGGGGTTGGGGAAGTGATAGAGTGAGAGTCTGGGGTTAGCAGAGGTAAGCTTTTACAGAGAGAATGGATAAACAAGATCCTACTGTATACCACAGACAACTGTATTCTATATCCTATGATAATCATAATGGAAAATATTTGAAAGAGTTGATTTACAATGTTAATTTCTGATGTACAGCAAATTGAATCACTTCTAGGTATGTATTATCACTGTTATGTGTGTGTCTGTGTATAACTGAACCACTTTGCTGTACAGTAGAAACTAACACAATATTCTAAGTCAACTACACTTTAATTTAAAAATTGATAAAATAAAAAAAATAGAAAGTATGTCTTCTACATAATCATGAAGATGAGGGAGTTTTTTTTTTTTTAAGGAATTATACCACTAAAAATGTGATTGATTTGTCTGATCAGCAGTGATTCCATACTTAACTGGGATGTTATATTTGAATAATTCTTGTAAGTATATCTCCTGTGCAAATATACTTTTGATGGTTAATAAATGTTACTAGTCACTGCAGTTTCAAGATAAAAAAAGACCATCCTGCTCCAGGTGTACTTGCTACTAGCTGCTCTGGCAGTCTGTTCAGCCTGACCCTTACACCGTTCATTCATTCTTTCCATCAGCAGTCACTTCTTGCATGCTTCCTATACAGCATGAGTACACCCAGGAAAATGAAACACAGCTCACATTCTAGTAGCAGAAGATGGACAACATAGAGGTAAACAAACAAATAACACCTGTTAAAATAGAGAAAATATTTGGAGGGCTACAGAATGGATGTTGAATGGAGAATCAAGAAAAAGATCTATTTGGAATCTGAAATGAAGACCTGTCTGAAAATATTTATTCTGAGATTGAAGGATGAGATAAAACATCCCATAGGAAATCTAAGAGAAGGGAATCGAAAGCAGGAGAAACAAAATGTTTTCAGGCTCAATTTAGAAATGGCAGAGTCTTCTGATGAAGGGGAAGGATGGCTGGAGATGAATTTGGCGATGGGAGCAGGGGCTGGTTAAGACACGCCCTTGCAGACTGTGGGAGAGAACTGGATTCCTAGTGAAATGGGAAGCTATTCACAGGGTGAAACAAGGATGGTGAATGACATTGTCTGACTTATGTTTGCAAAGGACCACTTGGGCTTCCACTGAATAAACTGAAGCAATTGCAAGTAGAAGGAGAAGGGAAGAGAGAGCTCAGAAGATGTTGTTGCACTAATCTCACACAAGACGTGGGATGGTTGAGGTTAAGAGGGTGACAAGAGAGATGGGCAGAAATGTGAATGAATTGGAAATACATTTTGCAAGTGGAAGTTATGGGACTTACTGGTAGAGTGAATGTGAAGAGGTGGAAAAGGGAACAGTCACAGGTTTCCAGCTTAAGCAACCGAATGTTTACTGAGATGGGCTGAAGTGGAAGCCCAACTTGTAGAACTTACAAGTTCCTGAGGACCAAACAACCCTATGGTTGGGGTTGAAAGAGAGACGTAAACAAGGAATGAGAAATACCAGAAATAGGGGAGTCAGTCAGGCAAGTTATGGAAAGAAGTGTTCCAGGGAGAAGAAATAACTAACTTTTGATTCTTCTCAGAGACATATTTTCCAATATGATTAGTTTTATTTTATTTTAGCCTGGCATGCTGCAGTTTATGGGGTCACAGAGTTGAATGCAACTTACCATTCAGTTGATTTATAATCAACTATTGTTTCTGGTATACAGCAAAGTGATTCAGTTTATATTTATTTATATATGAGTGAGTGAGTGAAGTCACTCAGTCGTGTCCAACTCTTTGTGACCCCATGGACTGTAGCCTACCATGCTCCTCCATCCGTGGGATTCTCCAGGTAAGAATACTGGAGTGGGTTGCCATTTCCTTCTCCAGGAGATCTTCCCAACCCAGGGATTGAACCTGGGTCTCCCACATTGCAGGCAGACGCTTTACCATCGGAGCCACCAGGGAAGCTCATATATTCTTTTCAATACGATTCGATTTAAAACATTGGTCTGACATGATTCAATAATTATTATCAATGAACACTGTAATGCAATTAAGCAACAATAAGCCCTGCTCTCCTCTGTTCTATTTTTTTTAATCACTTGAAAATATTCAACTATGACTTTATTCCTCAGATTACTTTAAGCATAAGGGTATCACAGCAACTGACACTTGCTTGGAAACAGAATTACTTGAAACAAAGCCAGTAAGTTTGACTGTCATCCTTCACATTTTAAAAACCACACATATCACACATTCTACATATATCTATACTAAGGCTGCAAAGTCTGCTGCGGTAAGGTTATGCAAGGAGGAGGTCACACTATCTATTTAAAAAAATATACTGAATACTTAAGAGACTGGATTCCTCCTCATGTATAAAATCAAAATGGCAATCAACAGGAATTAAATCAAAATTACACTGTCATCTTTGGAGTGAGAAGGATTCCTCAGTATGGAGGAAATGCACTTTTTTAGCAACAGAATAATCCAGACAAGAAACCTGTTGAACACATTTGATGCTTGTACCAAGTTACTGCAGATAAAGAACCATTAAGCAGAAAGGCAGGCAGTAGAGAGCATGAAAGTGACTCAATATTAATCATACATTGACTCATCCAACATCATATAAGCTTCATTACCCTCCCCTCCATTTATTTCCTAAGCTTAGAACTGTATTATAAATGGCACCATTCATAGAAATGACTGTATCATGAGGATCCTGACCACTTCTGTATTGAACACAGTACTGGGAGTTCTAAATGTCAATAAAGCAAAGTTTTTGTCCATAGTTAATAAAATGAATATCTCATTTCACTTTTGACTCTTGAGTTACTATTATATTTACTATTTATTTCTCACATTCATGGATAATTTTAGTCATTAAACCTAGTTTCTTAAATAGTTTAAATTCTTTGAAAACATGGTGGGGAATAAATAAATAAGTAAAAAGTACATTGTTATTGTTTAGTTGCTAAGTCGTGTCCTACACTTTGCAACCCCATGGATAGTAGCCCACCAGGCTCCTCTGTTCATGGGATTTCCCAGGCAAGAATACTGGAGTGGGTTGCTATTTCCTTCTCCAGGGGATCTTCTCAACCCAGGGATCAAACCCACATCTCCTGCTTGGCAGGCGGATTCTTTATCAGAGTCACATGGGAATAATTTTTTTTTTTTTTAAGGTCTGCACATTTATCTTTTTTTCTTTTTTCTTTTTTTTTTAATTTATTTTTTATTTTACTTTACAATTCTGTATTGGTTTTGCCATACATTGACATGAATCCAGCACGGGTTTAACCCACTTTCAGGGAGATGATGACATGCTAAGCTACCCGTATCTCCATATTCAGTTCATGCTCACTTGAAATTCAGCTCAAACATCATGGAACCAGATTCCCCACTGATAACTTACACAAAATTAGCATAGAGTTTTCTTACCACTATCAGCCTCCCCTGTACATTATGGGGATGACCAAGATGTCATGTCCTTTCCTACTGGAAGTTTCAAAAGTAACTTTCAAATTATTATAGTCCCCTGTTATCCCTCCAGCAAAACCCAAAAGTACTTCCTCTGACAACATTTAATCACCAACTTCTTTTTGCATCTTTCCTTAACTGAAGCCTTGGCTGAACCTTCAGCTCTCTATTACTTAAAGGAGTATGGCCATTTCTTTCCAATATTAAATGGTCTTAAGAGATATTATTCCAACTGGTTATTCTGAACCTGTCACTCACTTTGCCACAGCATCAAACTACTATAAATTAAACTCCTGCCTCACTAACCCCAACCCTGAATGCCCTTTGGGATGTGTGATGGTCACGTCCCAATTCAGTGGCATAACTCCAAATTTCTCCTCTTCTATTGCATTGCCCGCTGCCACTTCTCTTCAGAGAAATTTATTTAGCATGCTCTTCCCTGGTGGCTCCGGGGGTAAAGCGTCTGCTTGCAATGCAGGAGACCCGGGGTCGATCCCTGGGTTGGGAAGATCCCCTGGAGAAGGAAATGGCAACCCACTCCAGTATTCTTGCCTAGAGAATCCCATGGATGGAGGAGCCTGGTGGGCTACAGTCCACGGGATCGCAGAGAGTCGGACACAACTGAGTGACTTCCCTTTCACTTCCTAACAGTGGTGACAATAAGGTTTCAATTAGGTCACATCTGTCTCTAAGTCATTATAAAGAACACCCTCATTTAACATTATCAGAGTATTTCCATGTTCTGACCATTTTCCACCCACTCTGGGTATTAGTCAGGAAGATTTTGTAAAGATACGTAGGACCCACCCAAAACTTCGATTTCAGTTGGCCTAGGGGTATGACCCAGGGATCTGATGTGTGCACTGTCATACACATGTCACACCATGCGAAGTGTATTTTAACTACACATTCACATGTAAAAGTATATTTGATTTTATGAAACCTAAGCTTTTAAAAATGCATATTTTACCAGTTTTTTTTTTTCTCTCCAAGTATCATCAGTTCAAAATAACATTTTGTAAGACATAAAGAATGTGGCAGAAAATATCACACTTTATCTTGGAAGTCCAGTTTGCAAAACCATAAATACTGAACTTTAAAAATAAAAGAAATGACACACATAGAGAACCGCAAGAAACTTCTCAATTATGACTTTGCATGAACTCAGAGAAAAGAGGCAGAGGCTACAGGGTATTATTTCTCTGAAATACTCTTTCCTTTGCTTATATGATGCAGTCTACTAATTTTTCCTCTCTCCAGTTTTTCTCTCTTCTTTCTCCTCTTCCTCCTTTTTCTTATTCTTCCCTCTCCTTCCTCTCTCTCTCTCTCCCTCCTATATCTCTTTCTCTGCTATTCTCTCTCACTCTCCTTAAGAGTTCCTCCTCCTTGCTAAACCACTTAGCATTTATAGTTCCTGGAGCTCTATTCTCAGCCTTTTTTTTTCTCTTTTAATTTACATACTCTTCTTAGATAATCTTACTGAAATTACTATCTATATGCTGACACAGCCTAAATCTATATCTCACACCAGACTTATTTCTAGAGCTTCAGCTCAAAGGCTTCTTGTCTATGTAAGTACTTCACACTCACCTTGAGAGGTGAAGTGACTCACCATCGTCACCGCCGACTGCATCTTCCTTCCCAACCAATCTGCTTCTTCTCCAGGATTCTCAACCTTGACCAATAGCATCACCACACCCACTCAACTACTCAAAATAGAAACCCAGAGGTCATTTGACCTTCTCCCCTACCCCTCACCACAATATCCAATTACCAAGACACACTGATCATTCCTCTCTCTTAAATTTATCTTGAATCTATCTACTTCTAGTCATCTCCAGGCTACTTTTAATTTAAGGTATCTTCATCTATCATGTAAACTAAACTTTGTTTCTTAATCTCCCAGTTGGTGTCCTGCATCCATACTTAATCCTCTTCAGTCTTTTCTACCCATTGTAGTAATCTTTTAAAAACTAAATAACAAAACAGAAATCTGGATGTAAAAGTTATTAAATGTAAATCTTGTGAATCTTAAACTATTACAAAATTAAAAGTTATATAAAAATACAACTCTGATTATATTCTTTGCTTTCTGCCCCACCTCTTCTTAAAAACTTTAAATAACTCCCCTTAAATAAGACCAACATCCTTACATTCGCTTTCAAACCCACTCAAGTTCTGGCCTCCCTCATGCTCCATTTTCCTTTTTTGGACTTGTACTACAAGTACACTAGCCTTTTAATTCCTTAAAAAGGATACTTTCTCTTAAAAACTACAAATAAATCATTCCCTCTGCTCAAACCTTTGTTAGTCGCATTATCCGCCTGTTCTTCAGATCTCTACTAAGTGTCCTTGCAAGAGTTTTCCCCAGCCTTTTTCTGCTGATCCATCCCTTCAAACTAGATGAATTCAGCCTCTTTGAGGTTCGCACAGCATCTTTTACTTCTCCTTTTGTAAAATGCATCATGCTTGAAATTTCTTGTTCAACATCTCCTCTCACCTCAGTAATCCATAAACACAACAGTGTGAAGGAATTAATGTCTGGCAAGAAAATATTTGAGTCAATGAGTGTTTAAAACTGCTACTAAAATCCAAACTATTCCTCAATTTCATTATTTCTCAGAGAGTCTCTGGACTGTACAGACATTGGTTATTTAATAATACTTACTTTTCTAAAATTAGCAATACTTTTCATAATAATTTATGAACCAAGATTTCAGGGTGATAGTATACCAAATGTTGCACTCTGGGGGAATGATATATGCCAGTTGTTAAATAAGACCCAAGTGTAGTTCAAAGATAGAACTATAATGCTATTTAAGTATCTCATAAAGGAAAAAATTATAAAATATATATTTGTATTCTAGGAAGAGCTCTATAGGAAGTCTACAGATTAACATTCAATCAAGTATGTGACGAAAGATGAACTACAAAAGACTGGCATTCATTATTATTTTTTTTCTATTAGTATCCTGGCTTCCCTGGTGACTCAGCTGGTAAAGCGTCTGTCTACAATGCGGGAGACCTGGGTTTGATCCTTGGGTCGGGAAGATTCCCTGGAGAAGGAAATGGCAACTCACTCCAGTACTGGTGCAGGCTACTCCGTCAATGGGGTCACAAAGAGTCGGACATGACTGAGCGACTTCATTTCACTATATGTGCTCAACTTCCCACATTCCCAGTACAGTATACAATAACACAGAGTGTTCAGTGTCTTTGTAAAGTACTTTCAAGTCTACTACATGCCACAATGAATCAAAAGATTTTCAAGTAGAGGAAATCATCAGTTAGAAATTCAACCCCTGGTTTTAAAAATGAGGAAGCTGATGAGATCAGAGTTAATGCTACAATCAGGATTAGAATATAGGCTGTCCAGAAGCTAGGTGACAAAATTCTACCCACATCTGCACAGATATTTTAGAAATTTCAAGAAGTGTGTCAATGTGCAATTATTTCTAACAAATTAAACCCTTGGCTCCTTTTTAACTGAAGTCTTTCAAAAGTACAAATAATTGTTAAATCTCAAACCAAGGAGTATGTAATTCAGATTTCTGACAATGGTAGGTATAAGAATCAACTGATGTCAAAATTCTGAATTCAGTTTTCACATCATTAAGACCTTCTTAAAACTCTGAATTCATAAGTTTTGTTTTCTTATGAGTTCACTTTAAATTAGATGTAAATGAGGGGCTAGGGAGATAAAAGTCACAGAAAGCTTATGTCAAGATCCAGGAATGAATTCATTAGAAAAAGAAGAGGTATGACATTGGTTTGGTTTTGTTTTGTTTTTATGGTTCAAGTTAATGCCTTTAGACTGCAAGGAGATCCAACTAGTCCATCCTAAAGGAGATCAGTCCTGGGTGTTCATTGGTAGGACTGATGTTGAAGCTGAAACTCCAATACTTTGGCCACTTGATGCAAAGAGCTGACTCATTTGAAAAGACCCTGCTGCTGGGAAAGATTGAGGGCAGGAGGAGAAGGGGGTGACAGAGGATGAGATGGTTGGATGGCATCACCAACTCAATGGACATGGGTTTGGGTGGACTCCTGAAGCTGGTGATGGACAGGGAGGGCTGGCATGCTGTGGTTCATGGGGTCGCAAAGAGTCAGATACGACTGAGCGACTGAACTGAACTGAATGCTCTGAAAATGTCCTGTCTCTCTCACTGGCACCAGTACCATTTGTCTTTTTAATGGTAATTTTTTCTCTACAAAAGACACACAATCCTTATCTACCCATTGACACATAGACTTTTTTAGTGTGCAAATTACTGCTCATAATTCACATGAGTGGGATTTAATATCCTCCCTTTGATAGTAAAATCATGTGTAAAAGCTTGTAGGGGATAAGTAAATAAAAAACTAGGCCATCTTTTTTTCATATTATCTAGGCTAAGGTATTAGAAAACAGAGCCAGGCAGCAAACATTCAATAGTGGCCCAGCAGAGAGGTTGTAGAAAGAACTAGGTTTGAGTCTCCTTTCTGCTCCTTCCTCACCTTCTGGCCATGACTCCATCACCTGTGCCAATCTGTTATCTCATCTGTAAAATGGGCATGAAAACACCCATCTCTAGGGTTGTTGGAAAGATCATCATACAGGAAATGGGATAATAGTTTAAGTGCCTAGAAGTAATAAGTGTAAAATGGATGGCAGTTGTCATCAAAATGTAAGGGCCGTGGACAAAGGGCAGGAAGAGGAAAGGTGTCCTACTTTGCAAGAGCGGCACAGCCCTGGTGGAAGTGAGTTCCTGGGCAAGCCCAGGTCTGTAGCTGGTATGTGTGGCTGGAGGACTTGGTGCCAACAAGTCAGTAAGAGGGGCAGTGGCAGACTGTTGCTTTTTCCATTACACGAAGGTCCCCTTCAGACAACTAGGAGCATTTGCACTGTGGTCCCCAACTGTAGGCTTCTCTTGAGGGGACATTCATCCATAAGAAAGAGGGATAAGAGAGGAGTCTCCTACATCTCAAACTTTACTGTAAAGTTTTGTCTAAATAGGTTAAAATGCAGACACCCAGGCCTAGCCCAGGGATTCAGATCAGTAGATCTGGGCCTTTTAAACAAGTATCTTAAATTATACGTATACAGATGTCCACAGACCACACTTGGAGGAACACTTTATTAGACCAAGCTCTGAATGAAATCAGACTGGCAGAGAGTTCTGTCTCTTACAGAATTATTCCAGGTTCTCATTAAAATGTCTTTTAAAAACTACATTTTAATAATAGACCTTAGGCTTTCATGGAGCGTTGAAGTAAGAAGCAGCCCTGTGATGACAGCACTTACAACAAGTAAAAAGTTGACTGTTATGTCTTCCAATGTCCGTTTACTAATCTTATTAAATACATGTCTCATTAAAAATTGCCTAACATTTTATTTGAAAATACATGGGATATGTTATATTTATATTGGTATATGCCATCTATATATATATATATATACACATATATATATATATATACACACACACACCATCCGTGATATATATTAAATCATTGGGCCAGTTGACTACGAAAACCAAAAATCAACTTAGAGCAAATAGCCTTAGGAATACAACATCCAACTAGCTATCTGGCCTAAAGAGACCCAAACTCAAATAAACCAAGATGGAAATAAGAACAAATGATGGAGGTTCTACCGTTCATTTTAAAAAGACCTAATTATAATATTCTTCTGTATAAGAGAGCATTGAGTCAATTTTTCTACTATAAACCCATTCATAAAGTTTATAGGAAATTTTGATTTTTGTTTATTCCTTTAGCTAAGTAGGGAGGTAGGTGAAGTGTGTCCTTCTAAGCTATATAACCATTTACTGCATCTTTGATCATATGATCGTTTATTGAGAAAACTTACTACAGACATTTACAATTCTGACATATAAACTGGGCCAGGTATGTCCCTCTCCCCTTCCCAGCAAACTCACACAAAAGGATTTCAAAGTCTATCAAGAAAGTCTGCACAGAGGGGGAGAATCTCGAATACTTGGCTGAGCCTTTCTTACAATACCTAGCTGGTGCTCAATAAAAATTGTTTGAATGAAAAAGGAGTGAAGAACCATACACTCTGAACAGCCACCAGGAGACTGACAACTTGATATCCCATGCATTCTAAAACAAATCAATCACCTGAACCATATCCTTTCATGTTCAAAGGTCTAACAACTTGCACGAATCACACTATATACACCAATTCTAAGGAAAATAGTGAAGTCTCTTGTAACACTGGCATGCAGAGTTCGCTGTCTAGAGTTTATATATGGGAAGATAATTAGACCTTTGATGGAAGAAAAAGACCTTTTAAAGCTTCAAGAAATAACTCTTTAATTTACCCCTGCTGCTGCTGCTAAGTCCCTTCAGTCATGTCCAACTCTGTGCGACCCCACAGATGGCAGCCCACCAAGCTCCTCCATCCCTGGGATTCTCTAGGCAAGAATACTGGAGTGGGTTGCCCTGTCCTTCTCCATTAATGTACCCCAGAACTGTATATTGTCACTCTGCTTATTTAACTTATATGCAGAGTACATCATGCAAAATGACAGTCTGGATGAAGCACAAGAAGCTGGAATCAAGATTGCCGGGAGAAATATTAATAACCTCAGATATACAGATGACACCACCCTTATGGCAGAAAGCAAAGAAGAACTAAAGAGCCTCTTGATGAAAGTGAAAGAGGAGAGTGAAAAATCTAGCTTAAAACTCAACATTCAAAAACTAAGATCATGACATCCAGTTCCATCACTTCATGGCAAACAGCTTTGGAGTAAACAATCTCCAAATGGATGAAGTGTGCTTTTCCAACTGTCCGATTTTCTTTGAGAACCCTGAACAAAAACTTAAAAGAACATCATTTGTTATGAGTACATATCTCAACCTTCACATTCCAAGTGTCAGGGAAGTAATGCGAGAGTGACATCTTGTCTCTGTCCTGGAGATCCTACTGGCTTCAGGGCAAGACTCTCATGTAATGTTTCCAGTGACTGTAAAACGGCAGGCCCATGGATGCCCTCTGACTCACAATTATACATGGCCTGAAATGGCACTGTAAAAAAATGAAATAAAGAGGAGTGAGGAAAACTTTAAACAATGCTCTAAAATCATGTATTTCACGTCTAAAAAAGAACTAGATTTCCTGCTTTGCTTAAGAAAATGAACATGGACATGTACACATTGCTGTATTTAAAATGGGTAACCAACAAGAAGCCACTGTATAGCACGTGGAACTCTGTTCAATGTTATGTGGCAGCCTGGAGAGGAGGAGTGTTTAGGGGAGAATGGACGCATGAATATGTATGGCTAAGTGCCTTCACTTTCACCTGAACTTATCACAACATTGTTAATCAGCTACACTTCAATAAAAAATAAAAAGCTTTTAAAAAAAATCATGTTTGGCATCTCAGAGCCCATTTACCAGCAAGTCAAGCACTGGCTGAAACAAACTCTGAGCTGCTTCCTTCGAAGGGAGCATGTGCTCTCTACTTCATTCCAGTCCCCCAACCTGGTCCATTTGACAACTGACTCTTGCCAGCATCTAAGTTAACCATATTTCTGTGCAACGTGGTAGGTGCTGTGTCTGGATTATTACGGGAGTGAGTCTTAGACAATGGAGGTCATCTCTAACACTATGTAAACCTGCTAATAAGCCTTTAAAAAAATAATTTCTTACAACTAAAGACTATCATATTAAGTGACTAAGTCAGAAAGAGAAAGACAAATACCATGTGATTGCACTGATATGTGGAATCTCAAATATGGCACAAATGAACCTATCTACAAAACAGACTCTTTGACATAAAGAACCCCCGGTGGTTACCAAAGGGGTGAGGTGGTGGGTTAGAGAGATAGACGGGAGCTTGGGGTTAGTAGATGCAAACTATTAAACACAGAATGGATAGACAACAAAGTCCTATAGCACAGGGAACTATATTCAGTATCTTGAGATAAACCATAATGGTAAAGAACATTAAAAAAAAGAACGTATATGTGTGTCTAACTTAGTCATTTTGCTATGCACCAGAAATTAATACAAGACTGTAGATCAAGTATACTTCAATTAAAAGATAAATTAAAAAAACTAACAGTTCCTGGGGCTTACCCCAGATCAGCTGTATCAGAATGTCTGGCAGTGGGACCCATGCATTAGTATTTTCAACTTGCCTAGGTGTTTCCAATGGGACCCACAGTTAAGAACCTCTGGTCTAAACCAAGGATCTTCAGATTTTTGCTCACATTTCCTCTAAAATAATTCTTTAGAACTATGTGCCTCAATTCATATTTTTAAACTGGGCCCCCCAAATTTTTCATCATATGTTTAAATAGTTGCAATGGATGTAATTCCTTGAAACTAGTAAATATTTACATTTTAAAATAAAACTTTTATTAGTCTTTTATCACCCACCATCATCCATTTTTTAAAGTGCATGCAGTTTGGAAATAAGCAATAATCAACAAGGTTAACCAACTGTAGTAGATTTGTACTTGCCTTATATGCATACAATAAGAACTGCTGATGAATAAGTATTGTACATTTGTCTTGACAAAACCAGTAAACATTATACTGAATAAAAATGGACAACTTTTCCTTTAAAAGAGTACATGAATAAATTCTTAACCCTCAGAAATTTTCTGTCACTACTTTTCTTTCTTAATGAAGTTATGTCTCTACTCTAATTCCCTTCTATTCTATTCTAATTCACAGAGTGCAACTTTTAATACTCAGAAGTATTTTACTGATTACTCTTTCACATATACTCTCAGGCATGTCAATTTTAGAAGAAAAATACATCTAGAAATTAAGAATTCTGAAAATACATGTGAAATTTGAGAATCTGATCACTTCACATATATCCATGCTTCTATGTCTTTGGTCTTAGCTTGGGATCTTGCAGAAAACAGGGACTGAGAAGAGTCTCTGTGCACATAGTTTCTTTGGGGAATTGGTCCCAAGAAGCAAGAAAAGGAAGAGAGACTCAGGAAAGGAAAGACAGCCAATTCAGTCAATCACCTACATGGTAACTGGGGCTCAATGCCAGTGGAAACTCCATAGAATGCACCTCAGAACTGTCTGCGGGAAACATAAGAGCAGAGAATACTTGTATATGGTGTCCATATCCCACTGGTCTAGGATTCCCCAAGAAATGTTAAGTACCATTCTCTTCCAAGTTCACACACCTAGTAGGCCTCAGAAAAGAGGAAGGTGAATTGTAGCTGAGACATGGTGCTCTTGGGTTATAACTATGCACCTGATTGTTGCAACAACAGCCAGTGGTTTAAAAGACGGGCAGAAAGCAAGTCAAGATGGGCACGAGAGACTCTGACCATCTCTTCAAAAATCATGGCCTTTCCCCACTGTCTCAACTGAAGACCATCAATAAGTAAGAATCAGGCAAAAGTTCCTTGAGGAGGTGATGCTAGATTAAAACCCTTGCAAGGAAGTAAGACATTGCCAGCCAAGTCTTCAAAAATCTTGGCCTTTCCTCACTGTCTCAACTGAAGACCATCAATAAGTAAGAACCAGGCAAAACATCCCTGAGGAGGTGATGCTAGATATAAACCTTGCAAGGAAGTAAGACATCATCAGCCAAGTGTGGAAAGGTTGTTTCCTACGAAGAGAACCATATGACTAAAGGTGCCTGCACGCATGTTCAGTCTTGTCTGACTCTTTGTGACCCCATGGACTGTAGCCCGCCATGTTCCCCTTTTTAAGGAAATCTTCCCGGCAAGAATACTGGAGTGGGTTGCCATTTCCTCCTGCAGGGGATCTTCCCGACCCACGGATCAAACTGGCTTCTCCATCTCTTGCATTGGCAGGCTGATTCTTTACCACTGCACCACCTAGGAAGCCAACGACCAAAGGTAAAGGACATAAAACAGAATGATATATGCAGGGAACTACAAGCAGTTTGATAGTAAAAGTTTACACCAAGAGATTATAATGAAGAGAAATGCAGGAATTAAAGCATATTGGGCTCTTAATGCTAGGAACTTTCTCTCTAACATGAAGACTATGGAAAGTTATTGGAGGCTTTTTGGTAGGGGGGCCTCATAGTAAGACAGTCAGACAATTTGCTATAAAATTATTAAGGCCTGGACCATGATTGAGTCAATACTGCTATAGAGTGGAGAGGATACTGGAGAAATATTTAGAAAGGGAAACATTGGAGTCTCTAACAGTCAAACAGGGTGGAAGACAGAAGAGGTTTCGTATGACTCACAGGCTTCTGACTTGAGCAATTGTGTTGGTGACTAAATCGTATATATACAAGCAGTAATTTACTCAAGTTTTCAACAAGCCAGCTCCCCAATTTTCCAGTTGTTCCCTATGAGTCAGAGCATCTGAGCAAAACCATTAGAATGAAGTTCATTTCTTCAAGGTCCATCTTAGAAGTCACCTCCTCTTGAAGTCTTCCTAATTGCACTCAACAAGATGAGGTCCCTCCATCTTTCACAACAGATTAAAAAAAAAAAAATCAAAAGTCTTCCAAATGGCCAATACTGCTCCTGAGAGCCCTATTCACGTAGAACAAAATGTGGCTAGAGTTTTCCAGAGAAAGAGAACAAGGTAGCCCTTTCTTCAGAGCTAGGCAAGTCGATACAGGGGAAAGGGAATACAGATTGGTGAGGATCTGGGCTACTTGGCTACCAAAAGGAATTAAATTCTAAATGTTCAAAATGCCATCCTGGCAAAATAAAATACATGTACAGTTCAAATATGGCTTGTAGATGTCCTGTTCACATCACCTGCAAGTATACATTTCTGAAGGCCTGTGAGGTTCTCTCCTTGACTACTTGCCTGACTTTCTCACCTGACTCTTCCTTAGAGTTATGGAAAAAGATTTGTCACTCAATTAAGATTTGTCACTCAATTAAAGATTTGTCACTCTTATCAATTAAGACCTCCAAGATTTTGCAGGCAGACATTTAAGCACATTCTTGTGTGTATTTTCTAGTATATTTTCCTGCTTTGAAAACTTGGGAGGTAGTGGTAAAGATAATGAGATGATGCATATGAAAACATGTCAAAAACCATAGAGGGCTTACAAGAGTGAGATATCATTATCATGACTATGAGATCACCTGAAAATTTCACCAGGACCCTAATCCAGATAACCAGCAGGCCAGAGTGAACGTTGTACTAAAATTTGGAAGTTAAGATGGCATCTTGAAGATCATAATTACCAGTAACTAAAACAGACTCTCATTAAAATGTATTTATTTTCATTATATCAGCATACATTTTCATCAAATTAAAGTCTTTGCTGCTGAATCAATCCCTATTAACGCTAAGCTTGAAACATGAATATTGAATTTTTACCATTTTTTAAAGTACTTATCTTATTGTTTCTTTTTAAATAAGCAATAACATCTAACTTCTAATTACCCAGTATTTAATTTCAATGACTGCAAATGTAGAATATATTCCCATGGCAATTAAAAGACTTTACAAAAGGCTGTTTATCAGACCCTAGAAAATTAGAGGCATTTGACTTGCAATCCTATATTTCTTACTCTAAGTGTAGATAGACACTAGGCGTTTCAGCATGAACTCTCTTCAGCCTAGAGAATCATGCTGCTATACCATGAATTTTCCATATTGTTTAATTTTTTGCTTTCTTTGAAAGTTAGGATTTAAAAGCTTAAGCAGCATTAGTTTTCCAGAGCAAGACACAGATGCAAAGCAGATGAAGTAACTCATGACAAAAGACAGTAAATGCAAATTGAGATCATTTTAATGTCCCACACAAAGATACTGATAAAAATAACTAATCTATTCTTAAAATATTAGAAGAACTTTTGAATTCCATGCAAACAGACTGACATTAGAGTTCAAATTTATATGTGAAAACAGTTGGGTATATGTGCGAATCTGGATTCAACTAAAATTAGGGAATCAATATCCATGCTTGTAATTCTAACCAGATTTTTTTAATTATCATGAAACTTTTCATTTTTCAAAGCAAAGGAAAAATTTTAAATGGCAATATTTTGAAAATTATATGGAGAATGTGGAAAGTGACTCAAAGGGTTGGCATAAAAAGTATGTTAGAATACATAAAGCACTTAGAATATTTGGGGTCATATATAAACTCAATGGGAGCTTCACTGGTAGCTCAGCTGGTAAAGAATCTGCTTGCAATGCAGGAGACCCCAGTTCAATTCCTGGGTCAGGAAGTTCCCCTGGAGAAAGGATAGGCTGCCACTTCAGTATTCTTCCCTGGAAAATCCCCATGGACAGAGGAGCCTGGCAGGCTGTGGTACATGGGGTCCCAAATAGTTGGACATGTCTGAGTGACTAAGCACAGCACAGCAGCATAAACTCAATGGAGAGCTTATCTGTGATAGCACTAAGATGAGCACAATAATAGACTGTTTTTGAGTAGTTTTGCCTAAGAGATCAAAGAGAGCACTAATATACCAAGTAGACTGGTCATAGAGCCTTTTTGGAATTTCCCTTGGTTTTCTGTGAGCAAACAGAAAGATTATATGACAATCACAATTAAACCCATACTGGACTTTTCGTTTTTAATAGATTGAAGTATACATTGAAGTATATATTGAAGCTACACTTCATTAAGCTAAAGACAAATTTCATACATAAAACCTTCATATATGACTGTTTACAATTAGGACAGAATTACAGATTAGTAGATAAGAACAAAAGCTTTAGCATTCTGGCATTTAGGGATCAAAAGTATGAGGGTTGTCTGTGCTATCAAGGTCTACTCCAACAATCATGAGTCGACCCTCCAAAATCTTCATTCCTGTCAATATGAACAAACAAGCCAAGATCACTTCTACAACCCAAAGGTGAAAGCAAAATGCATAACACACAAACACATATACATAGTGTTTGAGAGGCAGAAAAGTTACTTAAGTAAGCGTTCAGTGCAGTCGCTCAGTCGTGTCCGACTCTTTGTGACCCGGTGGACTGTAGCCCACCAGGCTCCTCTGTCCTTGGGATTCTCCAGGCAAGAATACTGGAGTGGGTTGCCATTTCCTTCTCCAGGGGGTCTTCCCAACCCAGGGATCAAACCTGGGCCTTCCGTATCACAGGCAGATGCTGAACCCTCTGAGCCACCAGGGAAGCCTAATATTAAGAATATAATGACATCAAATCTGTGTCTACACAGGAGAAACTCAAGAGGATATTGCATCAAAAAAAAAGTCTAAGAGAATACAATGAAGAAAGGATAATCAGAACAGGAAGGAGTTCTTGGAAATTAAATATAGTAGTCAAGTTTCTGATTAGAGAGAGTAATGACACCCATATCATGTTTCCTTTTGGGACTAGATGGAAAGGGCACGCAGGAATATTGTTCTTCATTACAAGCCCTTCGAGTCTTACTGATTTGTTCAACCATGTATATGGATAAGAATAAGAAAATTTACTTTTAGAGAACCAAGTCCTGTTTTTAAAGAACTAAGTTAAACACGGTTGTAGAAGCCTAAGATTTTTCACAACTATCTGATTTCAGTCGTTGAGTGAATTAGTTTTTAGAAATGTCAATGCCCTTCAGCTAAACATTTTTAGCTGCAGTTGACAAGTTGGGTTTGTTCTTCATTTCAGGGAGCGAAAATGCACCCTTTGGGGAGCTCTGAGGCATCCCAGCAATGTTAGAAAGAACTGATTATAGGATCAGGGCTTTTATTGGATAATTTTAAGGAGGTTCTAAGGAACTGAAGGTTCATTCTAAACGATGCCATCAAAAAGCACAGGCAATTCTATGACTGGATATCTCAATATATCTAACCGATAGACTAGAGCAAGCCAGAAGTTGTAATTGCTATGGCATCCATTACACATTTAGAGAAAGTGGAAGATGTCTAGTATTTTGCTGCTGGACCAATTACCCAGTCTGAAAAAGATAGTATATAAGATGGTTTATGTCCAAAGAGAACCATATGGCTCTGTTTTAAAGCAGCAAATCACCTTGTTAGAACTTTGAAGTCTTACTTTGAGCATTGGATCAGTTTCCAAATGTCAGGGCTGCTTTTTCTCAAGAAGGATGTGTCCAGTGATAATTACACAGAGCTTGTAATTTTGATTTACATGAATTAGGTTATTCCATGCAAGTTTTCCCTCAGGAAATCATGGTTTCCTTAGACATCAATGACTGACTCTTAATCATATGTATATACCCACAAGAGTCAACCAGACATGCCAAGGTCTTTACTCTCCCCAAAGAGATTAACGAGCTTGCCTGACATCACCAAGCTTTCACACGGCAAAGTTGGGACTGGAACTGATGCTTAAACAAAAGCCTCTTGGTGCCATACTGAAATTGTCCACAGGTGACATCCTTGCAAAATGGATGCCTCAGGCTGTATAATTTCAATTTGTTCTACCATAGATGCCTTTCACATGGGTTTTGCCCTTTGCTACACATGTGGGATGGTAGGGCTCCAAGGATCTAAATTCTATGGCTTTAGATCAAAGTCACTCCTGAGAAATTAAAGCATGAATGGCCAAGGGCCACCCTCATTTGATAGAGAGCAGCTAGTTTTTACCTAGGTTAGGGAGGCAGTTGTTTCTAAAGTTGCTGCCAAAATGTTTAGGAGGGAGACGACACTAGAGGTAGAGCAGAGGTGTGACAGATGTGCACATAATACCAGGACCAGAGGGACAGCAATAATGAGGGCCTGCTCTTGAGGCTGCTGCCAACATGGAGACCAACCATCACGGAGAACACTGAGTACAACAGTGCAGCACCGGTGCTTAATACTGTGCCACTGAGTTCATATTTATCCCACCCATTATGAAACCAGTCAGAAAATCAATAGAGGAAATCATTGCATAAGACCATTTATGACTTCAGTGAGCACTGAGGGGTGCCCACTGTGAATGCATACATGAGTGATGAGATTTGCAAATAAACATCTCTATCACCGAGCACTTGTGAGTGCACATACAGGAACCAGTCTTGCCGTCGTCACATTACTTGTGTTCCTATCACATTTGTCATTCACTGGTTGGGTAGCCTTGGGAAAATTTACTCAAATCTACAATTTTATCATTTGTAAAATGGGAGAAAAATAATCTCTTCTGCAGAGGGTTGTAAGGATTCCATGAGATAAGGCATTAAAAAGTACCCAGCTCTCAGTGTAGTGCTCAATGAATGTTATCAATTATTATTTGTAATGAACTTCAGTACTGTAGCTATTTAATTACAGATAGATAGTTCAAATTTGCCCCCATGTAGATTGCAGAGAAAGAAAAAAATCATGGGTGCAAAGTTATGTTAAGTCTATCAAAAAAAAATGGTATATAATAATTTCCCAAACCAAAGACCATTTTCAATCATTAAAAAAAAATGTCTATGCCTGCAGAAGGCAAAACCATGGCTTCCCAAAGATGTTCACTTTCTAATCCCTGAGTCTGGAAGTATATCATTAATACTTTTATATGACAAAGGACTTCCCTGGTGGCTCAGATGGTAAAAAGTCTACCTGAAATTCAGGAGATCCAGGTTAACCCTTGAGTCGGGAAGATCACCTACAGAAGGTAATGGCTAACAACTCCAGTATTCTTGCCTGGAGAATTCTACGGACAGAGGAGGCTGGAGTCATACAGAGTTGGACCCAACTGAGCGACTTTTGCCAACGAAAGTCCATCTAGTCAAAGCTATGGTTTTTCCAGTGGTCATGTATGGATGTGAGAGTTGGACTACAAAGAAAGCTGAGCACCAAAGAATTGATGCTTTTGAACTGTGGTGTTGGAGAAGACTCCTTAGAGTCCCTTGGACTGCAACCAGTCAATCCTAAAGTAGATCAGTCCTGAATATTCACTGGAAGGACTAATGCCAAAGCTGAAATGCCAATACTTTGGCCAGCTGACATGAAGAACTAACTCATTTGAAAAGACCCTGATGCTGGGAAAGATTGAAGGTAGGAAGAGAAGGGGGTAACAGAGCATGAGATGGTTGGATGGAATCACTGACTCAATGGACGTGAGTTTGAGTAAGCTCCGGGAGTTGGTGATGGACAGGGAGGCCTGGTCTGCTGTGGTCCATGGGGTCACAAAGAGTTGGACACAACTGAGCAAGTGAACTGAACTGGGCGACTATCACTATATGGCAAAAGGGACTTGCAGATGTTATTAGGGGTTCAACAGACCTTGAGATGGGGAGATGACTTTATCCAGGGAGGTTCAATGAAATCATAAGGGTCCTGGTAAGTAAGAGAGGCAGGAGAACCAGAGTCAGAGTAATAAGACCGAATCAGCCTCTGATGGCTTTGGAGATGGAAAAGAGTAAAAAAAACAGGAAATGTGGGGAGTCTCTAGAAGCTAGAAATGGTAATCGGTTCTCTCAGAGAGCTCCAAGAAAGAAACTGACTGGACCTACTTCATTTTAGCCCAGAGAGACTCATCTGACTTCTAACCTATAGATGCAAATGTAGCAAATTTGTATTGTTTTAAGCTACTAAATTTGTTGTCATTTGTTAAGAGTAGTAATGGGAAATTGCTACAGTGGCTCTCAGCTTTATTAGATCATCTTTGCAAAATACTTAAGAGGCATTTAGTATACATGCAGCATACTAGGGGAATGCAGCATGGTAGGGGCAAAAAAGGATAGCATTTACTGAAGATTCTGCCGGATCTATTATGGGATGTATCTATGTCGAGTGCACCAAGTTCATTACAGAAACTTTAAGTCACAGACATCATACCCGCATGGACATTGCAAATCATCGAATACAATCTCCCCCATACGTGCTTAGGAAATTCTCTGATTTTAACAGAGTTGGCAAGCAGCTAACAAACAGAAACCAGAAAATGCACCAAGAAAACAATATAAGTATGTTCTGAAGAAAGAGAGAGAGAAAAAATTACATACTGAGCCTACAGAACACAGTGGTGTGTATAAAGACTAGCTTCAGGACTTGAAATGTCCTGCTGCATACCTTTTCTGTCTTCACAGTGGGCCTCAGTTTGTTGTTAATTTTAGCAAAACCAGAAAAATCTGAATCTCCTCCCCACTGGCAACCTCACTCCTCCTAATATTTATATAGTTCATTATTATTTAACTTAAGGCAATGTTCTCTTATAAAATGGAAGCAATCTCTACTATTTTCAAGGGTTCACAATTCTAGAGAGTAAGTTCCCTAACTCTAGTCCACAACTAACTTTCATAAAAATTAAAAAAAAAAAAACTCCAAAACTTTTTCTTGAAAGATGCTTTTTAAAACCCTTCAATAAACCATCCAAAGGTTACAAATCTAAAGGAAAAAAAAAAAATTAAAGTTAGACCTTACTGACACTGATATACTGAGAACCTTCTGACACTTGGAAAGTGAAAGTGAAGTCGCTCAGTCGTGTCTGACTCTTTGCGACCCGGTGGACTGTAGCCCACCAGGCTCCTCTGTCCATGGGATTCCCCAGGCAAGAATACTGGAGTTGGTTGTCATTGCACTTGGAAACTTGTGCTCATTTATAAGTTTCCAAGTTCATGATGACTATTTCTTCCCATTAAAGGAGAGATTGGTTTTCTTTTGCAAGTGAATAACTGCTTCTCCATTGACGGACATAAATGATAACTTCTCTAGATAATTGGTAAAAATATAATTGTCAATATAAATCCAAAAATCTTATTTAAAAACTAAAGAACCACTATACTTAATTCTAAGTAGTTTCCTCTTAAGCACCTCAATATAAACTTACTGGAAAATGGAAAGACTTGCCTTGTGGTGAGGTTAAAATTGTCATTATATTTTTAGAGCATGAATTTTACACTCTCTAGAGAGATCATCTTGGAATAATGTCCAAAATCAAAACAGGAAATGAACAGGGTCATTTAATGAGAGTAGAAAATGGTTTCATGTATTTTTGTTTCACCAAAATTTTTTCTACCAAAACATGAGTTTTTTGAGGCAGAGGCATAATTAATTTTCCTTGATAAGTATATTTAACTGTACACACTTATGTATCATGAGTTTAAAATGTATATTTCTGATACTCCAGATTTTCTTTCAAGATTTAATTGGCCATTTCAGATAATTATAAAGATTTATGTAAATACTGAGATATTTAAGATTTATGAAATACATTTATACTTCAGGCAAAAGTATAAAAAAGTAAAAAGCTACAAAGATAGACAACTCGTAAAGTATGAATATGTCCTTTAATTTTCCATCACTCACTGAAAATTCAATTTTCCTTTACTTAAGATAATTGGTAGAAGTGAGCCGTGCTGATGAACAGGGATAGCACAGCCTGATTTTTAAAATGCTATATATTTACAAGTAAGCACCAAGAAGGCTATATTTTCAAATTACTAAAACATGATGCTTTTTGTGTTTTGGGAGCTGAGAAGGAAAAAAATCTTCGAAAAGCAACTATTCATTCATCAAAGTAATCTGTATTCAAGTCTAAGATATGGCTTAGGATTTCACATGAATTTCTTTTTATTTTATCTAACATGTAACAGCCACACATTCAGTTACTAAGAGACCAGGTTCCAAAATAATTTGAAGCTTAACATTTAGAACCAATAAATATGCTGTGGCTTCTCCCTTCAATTAACCTAGCTTATCCAAGCAAGAATGTTTCAAGTTATGGCAAGGTACACCATAAATAAGCCTGATAGATACAGTCATTTTTTATAGATGAAACTGTGTATTCTGCAGAGGCACTGAGAAAAATAGTAGGCTACAGAGAGCAGATATAAGAATCAGATCTATGTTCAAATCCAGATACCATCTTTAGGAGATTTCTTTACTTTCCTTAGTTTTGAAATGCTCATTTGAAAATTATGCCAATAATAATATTTACCTCATGGAGTCAGAGTAAAAATTGTAGAGAAAAATCCTTATAGAACATTTAGTACAGTGTTTGGCATAGACAGAAGTGTGCAATAAATGCTTTCTGTAATGAAAATAAAATTATCATCTGCAAGGCTTCCTTGAGAACTTAAGCTACTTTAGAAGCTCACCGAATGCCAACATTATGTTTAGAATCTATTTTTACTGACTTTTTTTAAAAGTCAGATAATTTTATACTCTAAAATTTAAATGGCATAGTACTATACTGATCTGAAGATTTCTCTTCTGAAATTTACCCTTAAAAATTACCTCCTTTTTGCACATAAAGTTACTCCACCTTGATTTCTGTTCAAATTTTTTTTCCCCAAATCCTATTATATTCATCTCTCTTTGCTCAAGTTAACCTTTGAATGGCCTTTGGCCAAAAGCTATAAAACACTGACCTAAGAATTGCTGCTCTACTTTTAACTGTGTTCTGAAATAGTTTTAATGGAACGTAGAATCGTAAAAGTATTTCAGGGTTGAGAAAGATCTCAAACACCATTAAATACGACTTCCCTTCCTCTCTTCCAACATCTCGGACATCTGCATTCAGGAAGTCACTGAGCTTTTAGTGAAAACTCCCCAGTGATAACCACGTCACCAGCTCGAGGAACAACTCCCTGTTGGATGGCCACAAATGACAGAGGGGTTTTTAAGAAGCCATCGGACACTTTCACAGAAAGAAACAGATGTTCCTGACTCACTTGTGGACACAGAACAGGAATTACATCTAAGAACAAAGAACTTTAAAACTTAGCCATCTCTCATCCTGACTCCATTGAAAGGTGTTATATAATGTTTCATTTAAGAAATCAATAAGGTATGTTACATGATCACAGACCAGCTACAAACATACAGTAAAGCAATGCTTCCATTAGAACTGTCTTGTTCTCCTTTATGTATCAAATGGAAGGAAGAAAACTAGCTACTTTCTAATTGTTAGGAAAATTACATAAGATTACCCATGTATTGAATAAAATGTCTGGTGCACAGAACCAGGCACATCGTAAGCATTCAACAAATGGTGGTAAGTGCTAAAAAAATAACGCCAAAGGAGGGCCTAGAAACATGCTGTGCACAAAGTGTACATTCCAAAAATGTCATTATTCTCACTAGGCCATTTGTTTCTTTATATCAGAAACTCGAATTACCGCCTGCCAAAAAATAAAGCTCGACAAGTGCTAACACATTAAGGGAACTGGTTAAATGCTGATAGAGTAAGGTAAGACAGAAAAACAACATCATACAGACTTTCTGGAAAAGAAGGAGAATTCGCTAGACCAGGAACACAGAATACTGATGGGACCCCTGGCATAACCAGATCCGTGACTGCTTTATGACAGAATTAAGGACCAGTCTATGTTTGAATAGCGCAGGTTGTCTGTAATCAGGATATAGAGCAAAGACAATTGGGAAATTTCCTCAAAGCATTTCTTTGTCCATAATAACCAAGAAATATTATTTCTTCAAAGCTGGCTCCATAAGAATAGGAAGCAGAACAAGTGGTCACACACAGGCTAACTAAAACCAGAAATAATCTGTCACGTATACTTCACTATCTCTCAGATCTACCCACTTGTTTCCTTCTATGATTCCACAGCCTCCATCCACCGTGTTACCACATGCCTTCAATAGCCTCCTACCTGATTCTCCAGCCCTCTCTCTCTTTTCATCCTGCACAGAAATGCTGGACTGTAGAATGATCTTCCCCAGATATCAACTCCATCATGCCATGTCCTTGCTCAAAAACTCCCCACTGGTCCCTAATTCTCATCTGAATCTCCTTGGTCTGGCCTTTCAGCTTCTCTTCCATTATCTCTGGGCTTCCCTGGAGGCTCAGACTGTAAAGAATCCACCTGCAGCGCAGGAGACCCGGGATCTCAGGTTGGGAAGATCCCCTGGAGAAGGGAATGGCTGCCCACCCCAGTATTCTTGCCTGGAGAATCCCATGGACAGAGGAGCCTGGCAGGCTACAGTCCATGGGCTTGCAAAGAGTCAGACACAACTGAACAACTAACACTTTTACTTTCACATTTTCCATCATCTCTGGTCTACTAACTACTTCTTGAATTCAGCCACCTTCAGGGATTTCAGTGGAACGGCTTCCTACCATGAACCCACTAGTTCCTACTTTCCTTCTTCCAAAGCTAGTTCAGAATTCAACTCTCCGTTAAGAATTCCTGCATAAACCTTTCACTGTTCTTTCTCTTATCTTGGGCTTCTCTGGATTCTGTTTGCACTGTGTTAACAGTCACTTTTTTCTGTTGCTTTAATCCTCATGAAGCATGAATGTGGTTTCGCCTAAATTCCCTGGAATGCCCTTTCAGGACTAGCCCATGTCCTTCATTTTATACACAAGCCCAGCAAGCTGTGACTTGACAGACTGAAGAGTTCCAATTCTCTGAAGGGCGCATAGTTACATTCTACTCTTTCTGTGCAAGGTGACAATCATCCCAGTGTCCTCTGCTGGTTTTTCTTCTGCAGGAGGCAAGGAATACATAGTTAAAATAAGTTGAGCACACAGCTAACCCTTGAACAATGCAAGAGTTAGGGGTGACGATCCCCTTAATCCCCTGCACCATCAAAACTCAGCATACTACTGTGTCTGTCTCAAAAACAAAAGAATTGATAAAGGATTCACCCAAAGGCAGGAAGCTGAAACAGTTTGAATATAATCAGGACTCAAACCTGGGTTCCTTTGATTCATATTATGATCTCTAATTGAACACAAAATTTTCCTCATACTTAGCATATTCAAAGATCAGCAAAATAAAAACACAGGTACTATATTTATTGAAAAAGATATACATGTAACCGAACCCATACAGTTCAGATCCATGCTGTCCAACATCCACTGTAATTCAGACTGGTAGGGTGCCTATATGCCGGCCCTCCCCATCCACTGCAGGATAACGCCTCATTTGTTATTTAATTTGAGCCTCAAATATTAAGCAAATCATCTGCTTCTCCCAATCAGCTATCCATTGGCAGGGATGAGAAAGACTCTAGATTTTCTGAGTACACACCCAGTATTACCAGGATCTAACATTTATATCCCAGCCCTCCCAAATCAAATTTGCCTAGAAGAGAAGTGGACAAAAGATCTCTTTCTCAAATTTAGCTTTTCATACATTTTTAAAGTAATGTTTATTATAACATCTCCCATTTTTTAAACATATGCCTTTCTCTACTTGAACATAACACATCAGTAAATACCCAAGAAAAGAGCCAAACAAATATTCAAAGAAGTTTGAGTTTCCATTAACCTAGTAGTCATAAACACACTTTCAGAAGAAAGGACCATTTTATTTGTAAATTCTTAAAACCCTGAATTTAATCACCCACCTACTGAGCCATTTCTGGTAACCAATAAAATGGTTGAATATATGCATTATCTAACTTCTCAATACACTTCACTTCCTATCCAGTTGGAAAGAATAAACCACTCAGAAAAATATAAATAAACCATTTTAAGTTGCCTATCCCTCTATTTTCAGGAAAATTAGAACATTTTCTATTTTAATGACTGCCTAGGATCAGCAGTCCCCAATCTTTTTGGCACAGGGACCAGTTTCATGAAAAACAATTTTTCCATGGACTGAGGGGCTAGGGGTAATGGTTTTAGGATGATTCAAGAGCATTACACTTATTGTACATTTTATTTCTAATCTAATGCCGCTGCTGATGTGACAGGAGGTAGGAGTCCACAGCCTGGAAGTTGGGGACCCCTGACCTAGAACACCAGCTCCATCCATTTGTTTGATGCTGCCATCTGTTCGATTCTTCTATTCCGTTTCAAAATGTTTTGGGCCACTAAGGAATAGCTGACAAAAAAAGAGAGTCATTTACATTTTTCTTGTCCCCACTCCAGTACACCCTCCCCTGCCCCAAAGATAAACACACACTCACTCTCTCTCTTTCTCTCTCTCTCATGGGTTTCAGTCCATCGGTCAACACAGCTGACAAATTGTTGACTGTCTCTCTCTAGGAAATCAGTCCTTCAAAGGATCACTTTATAAAACTCAACATGGTTTTTTCCTTTTCTTTATTTCAGAGAACAAAAGCCACATTCATCCAAAGAAACTCTCATCATACATGCTATGTGGTAGGACCAAAAAATTAATAATAATAAAATTTAAAACTCTCAAGAGTCTACACAGTCTCCCAGGCTTTCATATCAGCATGTTCTTTTGCATACCTAAACTAAATGTTACATAGGAGCAAAACAGCATAAAAGAATTTTGATAGAGTACAACCTCCATAATGAAAGATAGGGAATAGAGTTGAATAAATGAAGTAAAGCTAAGTATTAGAGGATGTTAAATTACAAATGACTATTTTGGGCTAAAAAAAGATGTATTAAATTTATAAGTTATGGGGCACAAGGAGATAGTTTTAGGTAAATTGATCAAAGCAGCCTGTGTTATATACTTATAAGCTTACTTTATCTTAAATGCGCCACTGAATTCCTAAAAGGCATCTCCATGTTCTGAGTGTGAAGCTCATAGGTGCAATGCCAACTGCTACTAAAGAAATAGCTACTTTGAATGAAATGGAGTTATGTTTGGCAAAAATGACATTCTTTTATTGAGCCTTTCTCTTTTTTTCTCCTTTTTCCAATGCTTTGAAATAGACTGTTCAAAATATTCCTACTGCTGTGGCTGGTTTATGCTTAAAGCAGTTTCTTTCTACATATAACATGCAAATGTAATTTGACTAAGCAAATTGCAAGTTTTAATTGTTTTGTATTTTAAATAGAATCTCCCTTACAAATATCCATTGCTCACTATGCAAGTATGAAAAATGGTTTCAAAAATCATTTAACCCACAGTTTTCACTTGGTAACTTTTCTTTCCTGTGAAGGACCAAGTATGTTAACAGAGTAATAATGAAGTAGGTGGGGTAGACAGATGTCTCTGGTTGTCTTCATAGTTAAGATAACAACTATTCATAGCTAATGTCCTGCCTAACACATCACTCTCTCTAGGCTTCACTGAAAAGTTTTAAAGGAATGTTGTCGTTTAGTCCCTAAATCATGTCCTACTCTTTTGTGACCCCATGAACTGTAGCCCATCAGGCCCCTTTGTCCATATGATTTTTCAGGCAGGAATACTGAAGTTGCCATTTCCTACTCTAGGGAATCGTCCCAACCCAGTGAATGAACACGCATCTCCTGAATTGGCAGGTAGGTTCTTTACCACTGAGCCACCAGGGAAGCCTTTGAATGAACAGAAAGGCACAAAAATATAATAGGAACTGCACTAGTCTTAGGGATCAGGAAAACTCTTTCCTTCCCCAAATGATGCCACTGACTAGCTGTTCAACTTTGAGTTAGTCACTTAACCTCTCTGGCCCTTACTCACTAATGAATGAATCTGTATCCACAACTCTTTCACTACAAAGCCAAGTGCTCTTTCTCCCACATTGCCATGAACATTATAGTTTAAATTATGAAAAGCAGGGCCTACGGATATCTGGTAGTTTATGAGAAAAATGGGAAGTTGGCACAGAGATCTAAAGTCATCGTTCCATGTCACCAATTAATGAGTGATTTTGGTAGCTGTTGAATCAAAATAAAGTTCTCTTGCTGCCAATTTGAACCACATAGAGCTTTTGCAATTTTTTATTCCAATTTCTGTTGAATACAACCTGGTATATATTGAATGACGCCATAATATGCTGACAATATTTTAAGAAATGAATCCATGTACCACATTAACCTAGCAGAGCACTGATATGAAATATGGAAATGAAAATAACTTTGACACTAATGTCATATTACTTTATTTATTATTTATATGGGCATAAATATGTTTAAGAGTGAACCAAAAGAGACTTCACATTTGAAATACTGCATTTATCTCTCCAATTCCACCTTATTCCAATTTTCCTAATAAACAATAAAAATAAAATAACTGAAGAAAACACACTGGTCCAGCACTTTAATCATCAAATCTATTTCCACAATACATCTAGATTTGGTTCAAGCTTCAAAAGACACAAGAGTTTTGTAAAATTTTAACCAGCAACATCTCTGGCAAGTGTGTTCTGAATCTAATGAAAAGCACAAAAGGAAATACCCCTGCAGAAACTCACCAAGATGATAAAATCTGACAAGATCTTATATACATATATATATATATACACACACACACACACATATTTATTTTATATACATACACACACATTTCTTTAGAGCAGAAGATCTATTTCAAGGCTGTGTTTTTTCTTCTTTGTTGGCTAAAGAAAAAAGCAGCATATACTATTCCAACAACCTACATTTTTGTTCCTGTTTTAAAACTCAAGGCTCTTTTTCTGCTGATATGTATAACTAGTATCTATGGTAAAGTTTGGTTATACAGTACTCAAGCCTTGGTTTCCTAGGAAACCAGCAACTGTTTCAAAAATATCAAATGTAAGAAGTCTAACGCTTATTACCACTATGATACAATAATGATCTGGGACTCACAATGTCAGAGCCCCTTCACCCAGGCAAGGTAAATAGAATGGGAGTAATTCCTTTCCTGTGGGAAAGGTTTTTTGCTGGTATTACACACACATACACACACAAATTGTATACAACTGTACTTAACCTACTTCCTGCCTTACATTCCATCCTCCATCCTTGAAACAATGCATTCAGCACAAAATAAAAAGGACCACAACATTTCAGCTTGGCTCCGTGGGTGGTATGTTGCAGTATGGCAGGAGAAAGTAACACCCTTACCTCTCATCGTTCCATATACTGTAGCTTTACCAGAAAGAGCTTCCAGAAAGGAACAAAAGAGAACTCTGCTATAGGCTCTGCAATGTTCTTTGTATAAAAGTGTAAGCTCTCTGAATTTGTTTCCTCATGCTCTGTCTATAACAGAAAGCTTTGTACATATCTCTTGAAAGAACTTAATGAGGAGTCAAGGCCCTTAGAAATGAACAAAATTATTGGATTTCAGCCAATGTTATGAGCAACCTACCTGCTATCATTTGCCCAGTCATGAAGGCTCTCCATCTTTCCATCCTCCAACTCAATCAGTGATAACCCTTCCGAGTCCTTTTCTGCATCAATCATCTCTCTATTTCTATCTCACAGTTTCAAGACTTAACTAACCTTCCCTACCTAGTCTCACCACCTAAACATCCCCCAAACTTCAGATCATCCTACAAACAGCTACAGCTTAACCTCCAAAAATCAACAGAGTAATTGCCCTACCCAAACTATTCAAGGGTTCTTCACTACCCACCCGGCATAGAAAGTCATACATTCTTCAGGGGTAAGCAAGGCTCTCCACAACTGCTCTCAGTTCTATTACTTCCAAAATCCCCCAGTTCTCAACATCTACTCTGTACTTCAACAGAATGAAAATATTTATGATTCCCCATAGTACCAAACAGCTTTATCTCTCTGTACTTTTCCTTAGAGTTGAACTGTACTTGTAAATCCAACACAGGGATAATAACAAGACTCCCCTTTCCATATACTATTCAAATATGGATAGAGGAGCCACTATAGAGACAAATTAATTCTTTATCTAAATACCACTGCAGTCCATGTTCTCTCATCTGCCCCAGTCCCACCCAAGCTGAAACCGTTCCTCATCCCTTATGTGGATGCTTGCACTCTTGGTTTCCAGTCTCACCTTCTCTCCCAGAGTTCATTCTCCATTCATCCCCAGCGTGACTTATTTCTATTTACTTAGCAGCTCTATTTTTTTTTCCTTCTCTTCTTTATTTTTTTTAATTTTTATTTTTACTTTATTTTACTTTACACTACTGTATCGGTTTTGCCATATATTGACATGAATCCACCACGGGTGTACATGCGTTCCCAAACATGAACCCCCCTCCCACTTCCCTCCCCTATTTAGATAAAAATGATACACAATAAACTACACTTATTTGAAATACATATCATGCAATATATACATATACACCCATGAAATAATCACCACAATCAACATATTGAACATGTCTATAGCCCCCAAAAGGTTTTCTCTTCCAACATTCCTCCCCTCCCTTTAGGCAACCACAGACTGGTTGTCATATTAGTTTGCACTTTCAAGAATTCTATACAAATGGAAAAGCACAATGAATACTCCTTTGTGTAAAATGCAGAGATATTGCTTTGCGGGTCCATCCAGTCAAGGCTATGGTTTTTCCCGTGGTCATCTATGGATGTGAGAGTTGGACCATAAAGAAAGCTGAACACTGAAGAATTGACGCTTTTGAACTGCGGTGTTGGAGAAGACTCTTGAGAGTCCCTTGCACTGCAAGGAGATCCAACCAGTCAATCCTAGAGAAAATCAGTCCTGAATACTCATTGGAAGGACTGAGGCTAAAACTGAAGCTCCAAAACTGTGGCCACCTGATGCGAAGAACTGACTCATTAGAAAAGACCCTGATGCTGGGAAAGATTGAAGGCAGGAGGAAAAGGGGATGACAGAGGATGAGATGGTTGGATGGCGTCACTGACTCAATGGACATTGCACAAGCTCCAGGAGTTGGTGAAGCCCACGAAAGCCTGGCGTGCTGCAGCCCATGAGGTCACAAAGAGTAGGACATGACTGAGTGACTGAACTGATACTCTTTTGTGTCTGACTTCTTTTGCTTGCATATTTTGAGATTTATTCATGCTGTAGTGGGGGGGTCAACATTTTGTGGCTTTCTTCTGCTGAGTACTATTCCATTATATATATATATATATCACAGTTTGTTTTTCCATTCTCCTATGGATGGACATTTACATTGTTTTCAGTTTCTAGTTATGTCAAATCAAGCATCTATGAACATTCATTCTCTAGTCTTTGTACAGACATCTGTTGTATTCTTAGGTAATTAACCTAGAGTAGAATGGATGGATGACATTGTAGATGTATGTTTAACATTAAAAAACCTATCAAAATGCTTTCCAAGAATTCTACCAGTTTATATTCCCATTAACAGTGTATGAGATGGGTTTCCCTTGGCTCAGTGATAAAGAATATGCCTGCCACTGCAAGAGACACAGGTTCGATCCCTGATCTAGGGGGATCCCACATGCCTCAGAGCAACTAAACCCATGAATCACAACTATTGAGCTTCTGCTCTAGAGCCTGGAAACTGCAACTACTGAGCCACATGCTGCAACTACAAAACCCGCACGCCGTAGAACATGTACTCTGCAACAGGAGAAGCCATCACAATGAGAAGACGGCATTGCAACCAGAGAATAGCCTCGCTCACCTCGACTAGAGGAAAGCTTGTGCAGCAATGAGGACCCAGCACAGCCAAAAATAAATAAATAAACAAACACAGTGCATGAGAACCAGAGTTCCTTCACACTTGTTATGGCCAGCCATTTAATATTAACATTCTAATAGATACATAGTGATTCACATAGTGGTTTTGATTTCTATTTTCCTAAATCTGTATGCAGCTCAGGAAGCAACATTAGAACTGGACATGGAACCACAGACTGGTTCCAAATAGGAAAAGGAGTACGTCAAGGCTGTATATTGTCACCCTGCTTATTTAACTTCTATGCAGAGTACATCATGAGAAATGCTGGGCTGGAGGAATCACAAGCTGGAATCAAGATTGCCAGGAGAAATATCAATAACCTCAGATATGCAGATGACACCACCCTTATGGCAGAAGGTGAAGAGGAACTAAAAAGCCTCTTGATGAAAGTGGAACTGGAGAGTGAAAAAGTTGGCTTAAAGCTCAACATTCAGAAAACGAAGATCATGGCATCCGGTCCCATCACTTCACGGGAAATAGATGATAGGGAAACAGTGGAAACAGTGTCAGACTTTATTTTTCTGGGCTCCAAAATCACTGCAGGTGGTGAATGCAGCCATGAAATTAAAAGACGCTTACTCCTTGGAAGGAAAGTTATGACCAACCTAGATAGCATATTCAAAAGCAGGGACATTACTTTGCCAACAAAGGTCCATCTAGTCAAGGCTATGGTTTTTCCAGTAGTCATGTATGGATGTGAGAGTTGGACTGTGAAGAAAGCTGAGCGCCGAAGAATGGATGCTTTTGAACTGTGGTGTTGGAGAAGACTCTTGAGAGTCCCTTGGACTGCAAGGAGATCAAACCAGCCCATTCTAAAGAAGATCAGCCCTGGGATTTCTTTGGAAGGAATGATGCTAAAGTTGAAACTCCAGTACTTTGGCCACCTCATGCAAAGAGTTGACTCATTGGAAAAGACTCTGATGCTAGGAGGGATTGGGGGCAGGAGGAGAAGGGGATGACAGAGGATGAGATGGCTGGATGGCATCAGTGACTAGATGGATGTGAGTCTGAGTGACCTCCCGGAATTGGTGATGGACAGGGAGGCCTGGCGTGCTGCACCTCATGGGATCGCAAAGAGTCGGACATGACTGAGCGACTGAACTGAACATCAATTTACTCTTTTATAGACTGTACTTTTGGTGTCATACATAAGAAATCTTTGCCTGCTCTAACCCAAAAGCACAAAAATTTTATCTAATATCTTCTTGTAAAAGTTTTGCAGTTTTAGGTTTTTAATTTAGGTCAATGGTCCATTTTGAATTTTTACGTATTGTATGAGGTATGGGTCGAATATTTGCAGATAGATATTCAAGTATTCCAGTGCCATTATATAAAAAGAATATCCCTTTTCTGAACTGTCCCTATACCTTGTCAAAAATAAGTTGACCGCGTGTGTGTTTCTGTACTCTCTATGCTGTTCCATTAACTTGTTTGTCTACATTTATGCAAACACAACAATTCTTTGACTTCAGTAGCTATATAATAATTTTGGAAATAGCATTAGTCTTCCAAGTTTGTTTCTTTTTAAAAAGTTGTTTTTGCCATTTGAAGTCCATATAAAGCATAGAATCAGCTTGTCAATTCCTACAAAAAGTTGGCTCAGATTTTGATTTGGTATTTGTTCCTTTAAAATTATAACAATTATGTGCACAACTGATAATTTAATATTATAAATTATGCAGCATATTTTTCATTTGTTTTTCTTAAATTTATCTCAGCAATTGCTTACAGTTTTTAGTTTACAGAGTTTTCACATCTTCTGTCAGATTTACCTCTAAGCTTACCCTGATGCTGGGAAAGCTTGAAGGCAGGGGAAGGGGACAACAGATGAGATGGTTGGATGGCATCATCAACTCAATGGACATGAGTTTGAGCAAGCTCCGGGAGATGGTGAAGGACAGGAAAGCCTGGTATACTGCAGTTCGTGGGGTTGCAAAGAGTCATACACACTGAGTAACTGAACAATACGGAACAGTACATATTTTTAATGGCACTGTAAAAGGTATTTTTATTTCAATATCTAATTACATATAGAAATATATTTTTCATACTGATGTTTGACACTGCACCTTGCTTAACTCACTTCTAATTTATAGTAGCTTTTCTGTAGGTCTCATCACATTTTCTACACAGATGATAACATTGCCTGCAAATAAAACCATTTATCCTTAATCCTTTTCAATAAGATCTTTTATTCTTCTTGCATTATTGCACTGGCAAGAAGCTCCAGGAGGACATTTGAATAGAAGTGCAGAGAGGAGGCTTCTTCATCTTGCTTCTGATCTTAGAGAAAAAAATGGGAGTTATCTCCTCCTTCTTAATTTTCTGAACAAATCTACATAGAATCAGTATTTCTTCTTCCCTGAATGCTTAGTATTATGCACAGGTAAAGTCATCAAGGCCTACAGTTTTCTTTATGGGAAGGTTTTTAACAACCAAGTTAATTCATTTAATAGATATACTGCTGTTCAAGTCATCTGTTTCTTCTTCAGTTAGTTTAGGTAATTAGTTCAGTTCAGTTCAGTTGGTCGTGTCTGACTCTTTGCAACCCCATGAACCACAGCACGCCAGGCCTCCCTGTCGATCATGAACTCCCGGAGTCCACCCAAATCCATATCCATTGAGTCGGTTGATGCCATCCAATCATCTTATCCTCTGTCGTCCCCTTCTCCTCCTGCCCTCAATCTTTCCCAGCATCGGGGTCTTTCTAATGAGTCAGCTCTTCACATCAGGTGGCCAATGTATTGGAGTTTCAGCTTCAACTTCAGTCCTACCAATGAACACCCAGGTCTCCTTTAGGATGGACTGGTTGGATCTCCTTGCAGTCCAAGGGCCTCTCAAGAGTCTTCTCCAACACCACAGTTCAAAAGCATCAATTCTTCGATGCTCAGCTTTCTTTATAGTCCATCTCTCACATCCATACATGACCATTGGAAAAAACACAGCCTTGACTAGACAGACCTTTGTTGGCAAAGTAATGTCTCTGCTTTTTAATATGCTGTCTAGGTTGGTCATAACTTTCCTTCCAAGGACTAAGTGTCTTTTAATTTCATGGCTGCAATCACCTTCTGCAGTGATTTTGGAGCCCAGAAAAATAAAGTCAGCCACTGTTTCCCCATCTATTTGCCATGAAGTGATGGGACCAGTTGCTATGATAGGTATTAAAAGTGTGTATTATTGATTAATGTAACACAAATAATCAAACCATTTCATGTAAGTTACAAGATGTGTTGGAATAAAGCTGTTCAAAAATTTTCATTATTATCCTTTTCATATATGTAGAATATACAGAATGCCAATCTCAATCCTGACACTGATAATTTGCCTACTCTCCCTCTTTACCTTCCTGATGTAGATTTTTATAACTGCACTGCACATATAAATATCCATACCCAATAAGCAGCATCACTTTGTATTTGGAGATTTTACATAAATGCTATTTCATTGGACATATCCTCCTACTATATCTTTATTCACTCCAAAATGTTTTTCAATTTATCCATAAATTACCATTGAATAAATTTTCATTAAATAAAACATGTTTTTTCAAATAGAAAGCAAAGAGTGCAGCTTTATTCAGGTGCATCAAAAAGATATTCCTAAGCCTTTCTGTTTCCTCTCAGGGTCTTATCTTAAATTTATGCAATTATCTCCAGTCATTCATTATTTCCCCAGTCATGTCTCTCAGTATCATGATGTGTTTTACCTGTACCTTACTTTTTTTTTAGCGAAGTTATACATGAAGATGATTTAAAGACTCAAATCCTTCTACAAGGCGTGTTACAATAGCAGTCTCCCATCCTAGAACCCAATTATTTCTGACCCCTAAATTAACCATTTTAAAGCTTTTGTTAGGTGATTTTTGTCTTTCATATATATAATTAGCATATTTGTATTGCTACTTTTTCTTGTTTTTTAGTAAAGGAATTATCAATTCACTTCCTACGATAGAAGCAAATAATTCAGCCCTCATTCTAGTCCTTGCACCCTTCCCCCTACTAGACAAATACACATACACACACTTCTCATCTACCTCTTCCTCCTAACATTGTCAAGTCATAACAGAATGCTTCCTGGTCCTGTGAGCTTCCCCCATAGCTCAGTTGGTCAAGAATCCGCCTACACTGGAGGAAACCCTGGTTCAGTTCCTGGGTCGGGAAGATCCCCTGGAGAAGGGATAGGCTACCCACTCCAGTGTTCTTGGGCTTCCCTTGTGGCTCAGCTGGTAAAGAAGCTGCCTACAATGCAGGCGACCTGGGTTCAATAGATCCCCTGGAGAAGGGAAAGGCCACCCACTCTGGTATTCTGGAGAATTCCATGGACTATATAATCCATGGGGTCACAAAGAGTTGGACACGACTGAGTGACTTTCACTTTCACTTCACTTTCCTCTGTCATGCCTACAGAAATGCTCTCCATAGCAGAGTTTTTGTAGTACATTACATGTACTTCCTTTCTGAGTAGCATTTTGTTTTCCAATTGTTAACAGATGTTGTTTTTGTGTTAATTTCTTTTTAGGTAATTAGTGGTTTTGTTTTTTTTTTTTTAATGTAGTTCCTTAGATTCTTCCTAAGGTATGCATAGCCCTCTCAATACATTCATAAATATCAGGCATGCTATCAAGCTCATCAGCGTAAAATCACTCCCAAAGACAATTCCCTGCTTCAGTCCAGATCAGTAGTTCTTTAAGCTTGATGGGCTGCTTTCATTAGGTCTCCCTGCCATGTTAACCTGGGAATTCTTGCCACCTCACTCGTGTTGGTTCCCTTGCCTTGTGAGTCTCACTTTCTTGATCCCCTTTCTCTTTTGGTTGAGGGCATCTTCCAGTATCTTCCCAAAAAAGAGTATAAAGTGGTAAACTTTTTAAGACGTCAAATATCTGAAATGTCTTTGGTCTTTCATCACAGGCAGTGATGATTTTATTGAGTACAGAATTCTGAGTGGAGGAATCATTTTTCCTTAGAATTCCAAAGGCATTTCTCAATTTCCTATAACTCGAAGTAACATAAAGCTGCTCTTATTCTTGATCCTTTGGACAGAAATCTACCCACCTTCTCCCCAGCCTCAGGTCCATCAGTATCCTAAAATTTAATGATTAAAAGCCTTTGTTAATGAGTCAAATTCATCACTGTGTTGTGTTCTTTATGGGACTTTAACATCTGGAAACTCATGTCCTTCAATTCTGGGAAATTTTCTTGATTTCTTTCTTTAATAATTCCCTCCCATGAAACTTCTCTTTTCCTATTGCATGTCCTGAGAGAATCCTCTAATTTTCCTTTTCCACTTTGAATTATTTGTCATTTATTCAATTTTATAGACGTATATCTCTTTAAATTTTCATCTTTAATTGGAAATAATGTAATATACTAAAATGATATGATTTCACTCCTGAAAGAAGATTACAAACTTCTTGAATCAAGGACAAATAATCTGGAGTCTCTTTGAAGAGTATATGGGTCTACTGAAGTTGCCATAACATAATAAACTGATGACTTAAACAACAGCAATTTATTTCTCATGTTTCTGAAGGCTTGAAATTCCAAGATGCCATCAATTCAGTTTCTGGTGAGAGATCCTACAGATGACCACCTTCTCTCTGTTTGCTCACATGGAAGACAGAGAGAAAGTAGAGAGTTCTCTTAATTCTATCACATCAGAGTCCCACCATCATGACTGCATCTAAAGTTAATTACATTCTTATGAACCCTGTCTCCAAACACACTCACATGGTTGGAGATGGGGAGGGTAGAGCTTCAACAAAGGAATTTTGGGAGGACGCAAACATTCAGTCCATAACAGGACAGTAGTTTTCCACCTTTCCTTGGTGACTAGGGAGATGATCGGGCTACAGAACTGAGCCAGGAAAAACTCTTCACTTTCATGCTGGATCAAAACCACTTTGTGACTGAAGTCTCAGAAAAAAGAGTAAATAGACTCAGGATCACCCTTTGTCCACAGTTCCAGAAGCTTGTTTAAGGAATGGCTCAGCATTGGGCAAACTTCCAGAGGATGTAATTTTTCTTACTTGCAACACTTGTAAGAACTCCTGTAGAATTCTTGGTTATTGTCTCCATTTCCTTTTACGCTGCTTTCTCACCACAATCTAGGTAACACATTTATTGGCCACTTCCTCTAGGAGTTACTCTGTTCTAATCCCCAAGGTTTAGAAAGGTTTTTTTAATTTTGTTTCTCCCTCCTCATATGTAGTGTGTGGTTATTTTAAAGAATGCATTTTCTTTGCTAGGAACACACATTTTAAATAAGGGCTACACTTACAGTCACAATGATAACAGTTGCAGCAATCTTGATATTGTACCAACCAACAAAGTATTTGCACTTCATTTTGAAAAAAAAATGCTGTATTTGGACAGAGGATTTATCAGTGAACAAAATAGGAAATAGATATGCCCTGGAACTTATATTTGAGTGACTGTATGGTTCCTTAATTCAAGACATTGGCATATTTGAAACATTAGACATTGGAAAATTTCTCCAGAATATTCCCTTAACGATTTCAAAGACCTGCAGTATACATTTTAAGGCTAGCCATGACATTTTCTATTTTTACCTTCCTAATGCCTTCTTATTTTCTTATCCAATCAAACATGGTAAGCAATTTTTTAAAATTCCAGACCTGAAGTCTTAAGTTTTCCTGTTGAAAAGACTCACAGAGAGCTCAGCTCAACACAATGAGGGAATTATACTCATAGCAAGGTGTATCATCATAAAACTTTAGTGCACTGGGGAAAAAGAGAACATCTTACAAGTTTCAAGACAGAATATATCCTAATGACAGTCTCTTTATTAGCAGGATCTAGCAGAGTTCATAGCACAAAAATAAATATTTGCAATATAAGTGAATTTCTCACTAACTTTATTCCACAGAGTGCCAGGTCAAAATACCTCAACACAGGTCCTCACTATTAGCTTATGAAGTCTTCTCTTCAAATTAAGTATTTGGCACTAAGGACACATTTTTCCCAAAGGATGAGGAAAATAAATTGTTGCTGATTCTCAAGAGAGTCCAAAAACATGTCCTTAATGTTTATAAAATTAAAGCATTACACATTGAAAACTAGAGAGAAAAAATATCAACATCGTTACAATGTCAGTTATTAAAACAGAATATATATTACAATTACACATATACGTATATATCTTGAATGCTGATATTCAAAGCAAAACCAATTTAATATAACCACCTACGACTATGTCAAATTATAAAATGGGTGTTTATTTTCTTACCATGTAAGGTGTAAAAATGACTTCTTTAAATTTTCCCATCTCTGGCCCTCACCCCATTTCCGACCTTCCAGAAGAGCGGGGTCATATATTGGCATAAGTCTCCAACATGGGGTGAGCCTCAGAGAAAAGCTGCCTTAGGCTGGGTTCCCCAGAAGCAGACCTAGACATGAGGATAAATTAAGTGCTCCCCAAAGGAAAAAGTCAACCAACATGCAAGTTCAGGTGAAGCACCTCAGAGCCTGACAGAGCGCAGCAAGGGGGAACTCACAGGAAAACTTCTATCTCTTTCAGGCAAAAGAGTCAGGCTCTTAGGCCCCCGTACCTGACAATCACTGGTAAGGTCTGCCCTGAGGTGAGGAAAACTCTGCTGAGGCTTGAAAAGCAGCCACTAGCTCCAGGGAAGTCCTCCAAGGAAGAGTAGCCAACGCAGGCGTTTAGAAGCAAAAATGAACTTAAAGGGAGCAGGAGCATGCAGAGATTGTGAAAGGGAGCAAAGAGGGTCCAAGTGGAACATGGAGGGCTTCCTTTGCAAGTTGCAACCATATCTTTGAGGACAAATGGGGAATTTCAAGGAGTTTAAAGCATTATGGTGTTTGTTTTTCTAGACTATCTTGAAAGTTAGGAACCCTGCCTAAGCACACAGGGACATTTTCCATGACCAAAGGATCCCTGCTTCTGGGTGGCGGGGGCGGGGGGGGGCGGTTTGACACAGGGTCACATGTTCCCATTATGTATCCTTCCCCCACAGACCCCCTTCTCCATGAGAAGCATCTCGATCAAGTCACTTGGCTTCCATTCCAGCCCACTTTCACCACCGGCCCTGGATTTGGCTTGTGTCCTATGCCACTTGCCCCACAATCCAGACCTTGGCAGCAGAGGAAAGGTGAAGGAATGGGGCAACACAGGGGCTGTTCTAAGGCATTTACATACAGGTCCTCACTGAACTCATCCAACCCCACTATGAAGTCAGTCCTGTTGTTACACACGTTTTATAGATGCGGTAAGCCTAAGACACACAGAGAGAGTATAAGGAACTTGCCCAAGAACATACAACGAGAAAGTAGTAAAATTCAAACACAGCCAAATGAATAGATACCAAGAACAGAAGGGCAGGGTGGGATAAATTGGTAGCTTGGGACTGGCATAAATATACTACTGCCACTATGTATAAAACAGATTACTTTTCTGGAATTGAGCTGCAGGAGTTGCTTTTTCAGATTAGATTCTTATTTTTGAGATTAGTTGTTTGTCAGTTGCTTCATTTGCTATTATTTTCTCCCATTCCAAAGGCTGTCTTTTCACCTTGCCTATAGTTTCCTTTGTTGTGCAGAAGCTTTTAATTTTTATTAGGTCCCATTTGATAATTTTTGCTTTTATTTCCAGTATTCTGGGCGGTGGGTCATAGAGGATCCTGCTGTGATTTATGTTGGACAGTGTTTTGCCTATATTCTCCTCCAGGAGTTTTATAGTTTCTGGTCTTATGTAATCTTTAATCCATTTTGAGTTTATTTTTGTGTATGGTGTTAGAAAGTGTTCTAGTTTCATTCTTTTACAAGTGGTTGACCAGTTTTCCCAGCACCACTTGTTAAAGAGATTGTCTGTAATCCATTGTATATTCTTGCCCTTGATGAAAGTGAAAGTGGAGAGTGAAAAAGTTGGCTTAAAGCTCAACATTCAGAAGATCATGGCATCCGGTCCCATCACTTCATGGGAAATAGATGGGGAAATAGTGGAAACAGTGTCAGACTTTATTTTGGGGGGCTCCAAGATCACTGCCGATGGTGACTGCAGCCATGAAATGAAAAGACGCTTACTCCTTGGAAGAAAAGTTATGACCAACCTAGATAGCATATTCAAAAGCAGGGACATTACTTTGCCGACTAAGGTCCATCTAGTCAAGGCTATGGTTTTTCCTGTGGTCATGTATGGATGTGAGAGTTGGACTGTGAAGAAGGCTGAGCACCGAAAAATTGATGCTTTTGAACTGTGGTGTTGGAGAAGACTTGAGAGTCCCTTGGACTGCAAGGAGATCCAACCAGTCCATCCTACAGGAGATCAGCCCTGGGATTTCTTTGGAAGGAATGATGCTAAAGCTGAAAGTCCAGTACTTTGGCCACCTCATGTGAAGAGCTGACTCATTGGAAAAGACTCTGCTGCTGGGAGGGATTGGGGGCAGGAGGAAAAGGGGAAGACAGAGGATGAGATGGCTGGATGGCATCACTGACTTGATGGACTTGAGTCTGAGTGAACTCTGGGAGTTGCTGATGGACAGGGAGGCCTGGCGTGCTGTGATTCATGGGGTCACAAAGAGTCGGACACGACTGAACGACTGAACTGAAGGTGTCCATAGGTGCGTGGATTTATCTCTGGGCTTTCTATTTTGTTCCATTGATCTATATTTCTGTCTTTGTGCCAGTACCATACCGTCTTGATGACTGTGGCTTTGTAGTAGAGCTTGAAGTCAGGCAGGTTGATTCCTCCACTTCCATTCTTCTTTCTCAAGATGCTTACAATTAGACTGTAAGACTGATTTTTTTTTCTCAATTTTGAATAACTTCAGACTTTCAAAAAAGTTATGAAACAATTTAGAGGTCTATATACTTCTAACCTAGTTTTTCCTAATGCTAACTAACATCTATATAAGATAGTAAAATTATCAACGCAAAATAATTAATGTTGTCTAACACTGTTAATTAAAATAAATAGTAGGAGTTTAGTAACTTTAGCTAAACCAGAATTATTAATACCAATGTTCTGGAAAAAGACACTGAAAACACTGATATTAATTATAGTCTGAACAAAAGAGAGAGAGAAAGAGAATAAAGTCAATTAGAACAGAAAAAAAACAAAAAACAGATTACTAAAGAGAACCCACTGTATAGCTCGGGGAACTCTACTCAGTGCTCCATGGTGACCTAAATGGGAAGAAAATCCAGAAAAGAAGGAATGTATGTATACAAATTAACTGATTCACTTTCCTGTACAGCAGAAACTAATATAACACTGTAGAGTAGCTATGCTCCAATAAAAAATAAATTTAAAAAAAAATAAGCAGTTCTCAGCAGCCTCAGTACTAAGCCCTATACGTACTGTCTCTCCTAACAACCTCTGATAGAGCTCTTTTTAGTATTTTGGAAAAGAAGAAATTAATCTCAAAGATATTAAAATGAATTTGCCCATGTTCACATAACCAGTAAGGGGCACGGTGGAAAACTGAACCCAGGTCAGAGGACCCCCAGCACCCCGCTCCTCTCGTGATATTTTCCACGAGAAAAAAGCTCGTTTTTCACCAGCTCACCTGGTATGAAGGGGATCCAGAAGAGCTAGCTCACTACTCATGTCTCAGGACTCAAAAACCACAATCCAAGAGAGAATTCAAGCATCGAAAGTTAAGACAGAAAATGCTGCCAGGAAGAAGAGAGTGGCCTCTGTCCCTTCCATCAGCGGACCTTCCAAAAAGATCAATGCGGGGCTCCACCCAGGTTCTGTGTCCACTGGGAGGGCGGTCAGTATCAAAAGTCCCTGTGCCATGACCTGCTTGGAGGCAGGGTGCGCACTGCAGTGCTCAAGGCAAGAGAACTTCAGACACAGAGGAAAACCCCACAGAGAGGAGACCAAAGGCGGTGAGGAGAAGGAAGTAGGGTGCAGACTCTGTCAGATAGCCACAGGTCCTGACAACCACCAGTCTTAAGACGGGGGAAAAAATTGCCAAGGTTGCAGCTGGTATGGTTTCCTCCAGCGTGAAGTCTAGCCCCAGGAAAGTCAGAATTGAGATGACCGGTCAGCATTGTGAGTATTCACAGCAGGATGATGGTCAGCCGGAACAGATAACAGAAAAACAGATCGCCAGCCATTAGCTACGGCTGAAGATCCAGCCAGTCTGAAAAGTCACATCCAGGGATAACCCACTATGGGTCCCACAGGGACAGTTATGGAACCTGAGGTAGCGGGTCCAGACTGGGGTAGAAGAGTTGGAGCAGAATCCTAGCCCTAAAGGAAACTAGGCTGCCAGTGAGGCTAGTACACTGTTGACATTTGGGAACGGACCGTTCTTCACTGTGGAGACTGTCCTATACATTGTAGGATGGTTGGCACCATCCCTGGTGTCTACTTTCCTCCCAGTTGGGACAAACAAAATGTCCCTGGACGTTGCCAAATGTCCCACGGTGAGGGGTGGCGGGTGTTACTCCCAGTTGAGAGCCAATGTGTTAGTGGAAGGAGGAAGAGACCAAGCATCTGCTGAGCACTTTTTATGTACCAGACATGTTTTCACTGCTTTACAAACATAATCTTGTGTACTTACGCTAACACAAATAGGAGACAGAAACTATTACTATCGCTGTTTGACACTGAAGGCAGAGGTGTTAAGCAACTCGCCTAAAGTGACATAGCGCGTAATTGGTAGATCTGAGATTCTAACTGAGAGGTCTACTTCCAGAGACCACACTCTTGACCATGCACTCTGCTACCTCCCATTCTACAGGTGAGAAATCCAAAGCACAAAGTAACGGATACAACTGTTAGCAAAATCCAGACCTGAATCCAGGTTTCTCTGACCTCAGAGCCCAAGGGCTAAATCACCACATGATTGGCTCTCCAGACTCTGTTAGAATGGGACCAGCAGAATGTGGACTGGGCTACAGAGCCCAAAATTCCTATTCAGAGTGCCTAAATAAGCACAAGCTTAGTTTTCAGTCCATGGACAAAAGCAATCTAAGGGTTAATCTCTTTAGCTTCCGTGATTAGAATAGGGGCTAAGGGACCAAGCATCATTACACAGCCCAGGATCAGTTTAAAATCCCCATCTCTCTTTCTGTACCTTTTCCTCTTTTCCATTCCCTCCAACTCTATCTCTATCAAGCAATTGTGTCTTGATTTTATTTAGCTTTTTAAAAATAACCTATCAAGCCTATGAAATAAAATGATGCATTGCCTATTTTTAATTCTTATATAATGATATATATATCCTTTATAGAAGGATATCCTTTATAGAAGTATGTAACATACAAATCTAAGCACAAACAAATCATAAAAGCCTCACAATTAAAAATAACGCACTTTACCTCTGAAAAAAAAAAGGCAAAAACAATATATCTCAAGTTTTCTACATCCTCAGAGTCTGCCAAAAGCCCTCAATTTCTTTTCCCCTGAATCAGTCACTTTCAATAAAAAAGAATCCAGTGTCTACTTTAAATGTGAGTTTCTCTCGTAAGCTTCAAGTCCTTGATTTACAAAAATCTGATACCTACAAATCTTGCTGAGAAGATGTGTAAATCTGTAAAGTACTCAGGCAGACAGCAAGGTAATTTGCTTTGACTCAGAATGTGGTTTTTGGAGTATCACTCTGGTCCAATACATGAGTTTGTCTAAAAGCAGCAAAGCCACACATGTTAGCTGGCACCTATCAAAGAATTCCCTCGAAGCTACACTGAAAATAACTGAGAGGGCAGTTAACTATGAGGTTTCCCTCACTGAATAAGGTAGAAATAGGGTAGAAATAAGATTGGAGCTATTAATTTTAAATGAAATGGCTTATTTTACTCTTGAAGGCAACTAAGGAAATGGGGAATTATAATACAGTCTGGCTGTGCCTGAGCAAATAAAGCCCCCAGCTTGATTACCAGCACTTAGCTATTAGATTGCAAAAAACACAAGAGAGCCAAACTGTTTGATCAAAACATTCTTGGAGCTAACACAACAAATAGAAACCATAAGTAAACTGCCTTTACTTCTTCAACAAGTGTGATTTCCAAGAACAATAATTTAGAAACATCTGGAAACTAGAGGTCACTGTGGGAAATGAAGAGAGCATAGTATTAGGTATTTAAAAACCCAAGTCTGGACTTTCCTTAACCAGTGATGTTACCCCAGATCACAAACTCTCTGGACCTTGTTATTACCTGTATAATGAATGGACTGCACTAAGCAATCATCACAGAATTTTTTTTTTTTAAACCAGAACTGGTTTTAAATCATTTCGCTTGTATATACAGCTCTGTGACCGATCAAGTTGCTTAACCTCTGTGAGCTTCAAGTACCTCAAATGTTAATTGTGAACTAATATAATTTTCAAAATGAAAAAAATCTAAAATGTAAATGCTGGCTCTGCTTAAAGATGATGATGTTGTTGTTATTCAGTTGCTAAATCGTATCTGACTTTGTGACCCCATGGACTGCAGCCCACCAGGCTCCTCTGTCCATGGAATTCAGGAATTCAGAATACGGGAGTGGGTTGCAATGCCCTTCTCCAGGGGATCTTCCTGACCCAGGGATCAAACATGGGTCTCCCGCATTTCAGGCAGACAAATTCTTCACCATCTGAGTGTGTACCTTTGTGTAATCTTTCAAAAATTTGTTTAAAAAAAAAACTGAATTGCAAAGATCTCAGGGGAAAAATACAAACCTACACTATGTTACAGATTTTACCTGTTTAGCAATAAAGTATGAAGGTAACTTTAAAAATATATCTTGGTGCTGAAAAAATGGGAACTTTCATATTTCAATTTCTATAAATTTTATTAGGCATTCAATGAAAAATTCATACTAATCAAAACATGGAGAAAAGTGATATATTTCATTTTATTTTCTAATTACTAATGTTAATTGTTTAAAACATCTTAAAAGCTGTCTCAGTTATTACATTCATCTCTCCCCAAGCACACACTCAGTACAAAGAACTGTCAGAAGCGGAAGTGATAAGAAAAGGAAAGGGGAAAGGCATGGAAAAAAGAATGCTGCGTGAGTGCTTTCTGAGCCCCAGATACCACACTAGTCTCTTTCAGTTTGTATTTATAATTTGACACCAGCAGCTCTGTCCCTTGGTAGCTTACAACCTAGATGAAGACAGACATATCACTCATTCAACGAATTGCTGCCACCTGCCCTGCACTGCCCCGTGACCTGGGGCCAGGATTAACAGAGGCAAGCTCACCTGAAGCCCTCTGGACACAGAAAAACTAGAAAACAAATAAATATATAACTTTAGATAATTAAGTGCTATGAAGAATCTAAGGTAAAGTAAATGCAAAGGAAAATACTATATATGAAAGTGACCAGGGTCTGCTCAGAAAGGACATCTTTGAGGAGATGGTACCTGAGTGTGTGTATACACACATTTATATATGCAATAATAATCAGTAAAATAATCAGTAAATAATATTTAATATTATATTAAGTACCAAAGAATATCAGACCTAAAAAATTCAGACCTAAGATAATGCCAAGGAGAAACCATTTCACAGTGGTATTGGAAGAAGAAAGTTTCCTGTAAATCAAAGGCAGATGGGACTTAAATAAAAAGGGACATTCCAATTTGCAGCAGAAAGCAAAGAGAGACAGCTCCTAACTGTGACTCCCAGCCACTGTTTTGATCACTGGTTTGATAAATTGCTTTCAGTAATGTTTATGGTACAGTCTCCCATATTTTGTTTTAAATTCCCATCCTATTATTTCAGGAATTCCTAAACATTAGGGCACATCAGAATCACCTAAAGGAATGTTAAAATAGAGATTTCAGGGCACTAGCCCAAGGTTCCTGATTCAGTGAGTGGAGGTGAGACTTAAGATCTTCCATTTCTGACAAGTTCCCAAGTGACATTGGTGTGCTCAGTCCAGGTAACCTCTGTGATTACTCTGTTTATTATGCCCTGCCCATCATTCTGGATTGTATAACACACAGCAACAGAATCAAGCAACTCAGTGATTTATGGGGTGTTTTTGAAACTCTTGTTGCTACCATGCACATTTTTATGAAATTGCTCTAAATCCTTTGTGTGTATATATAATTCTAATAGTTAGAATTCATAGTTACCTTGTACTTATTTATTTATCAAAGCTGATTCTCATTACATATCACTCACTTTCTTCTCCACCATTACTTATTTGAGTAAGAAAATCCAAATTTGGTCAATGGAATTTAGGACTTTCAACCAGCTGTGTAACTGAGGCTTGAAGTCTATTACAAATGCATGAAACAGTTTATTGTCCCTGAAATTCCTTTCATCAACCCCCAGTGAGTCACTGAAGTAAAATTATTCTTTATTCTCTCACTCTGAAACTTCATTCCTGTACCTGCATAATAACAAAGAAAGCTAACAGTGCCACCTCATTTCACTGTTGAATAAGCAACAGGTCTGGCAAGCTCCCCAACTGGCTCATAACCCACAGGCCTTTGCACCAGGCAGGATGGACTGGCATCAGAGCAAAGGCTTCTGGGGTATAGAGCCAGCCACGTAGCAAGCCAGGGTCTTTAGTGAGACAAAGCAGAGTCAGCAAGTCACCTAATCAGAGTTATGTCCCACTGGGTGTAGGATCACCTACATTAGAGACCATTTAGTCTTGTTCATCTGTTTTCAGCCCCACTGGCGCAAGAGCCCATTAGAATTCTCCCTTTCAAAAAAGCTCTACCCAAAAGAGAGTGTTTATTGAAACCCTCCTCACCTTCTTCATGAAATCACCACCTCAGGCACATTGAGATAACTGAAATTTCTCCCTTCCTCTCAAGTCTTATAAAAGTCTTCTATCTTATATTTCTCTCATGTACTCTTGTCCATTCTTCTATTTCACAATCCAAATAGCACCTCTGTGTCTCTTTCATTTCACAAATGGCTCCCTAACCAGTTCTATACTCACCTCAGGGACTGGAACATATCTGTAACTTATCCATGCTTTCTTCTTTTATTACTTGGCAGACTATGCATGGGAAGCCAAAACAGCAAGTGGGAGGCCAAAATCAAGGAAATATATTAGTGCTTAAAAAAAAAAAAAAAAAGGAAAGAGCTGGGAAGTTGTAGAAAGGTAAAAAACACACTGTCTACTTACAAAGTCCCTCTAGATAAACAACTCTCAATATAGTAGTCAAAGGCACAGACTTGGATTCGGGCAGCACTGTGTGGTCTTGGGCAAATTACTTAAATTCTCTAAGTATGCTTCACTTTTGCTATCTCTAAAATGGAGAAAATACTCTCTACCTTTCAAAACTACTATGAAGATTAGGGGGAAAATTCATATTATCCCCCAGTACAATGCCTGAATCCAGTAAGTATTCCATAAATGACAACCTGCTATTATTACTGCTGTTGTTATTGTTAATCAAGTCATTGCAACACTAACATACTGCATCTGTGTACGAAATTCAGTTCCTCGGTTTCTGCATTATTCCAAAACCCAAAACCAAAAGACAGAACAGATGAACTTTTCTGACACTAATAAGACTTAAGGTTAACAGCAAATATCCTGGATCCAAAAACAATGTTAATATTCTAAACTTCACTGAGTAAACCATAAATTGATATCACACAGTCCTTCATGGGAATTGATACCATTTGCAAAATAAGATGCTTGTTTGTATGAAACGTATTAAAAGGTAATTTATAGAGACAGAAAACAGATCATTGTGTGCCCAGGGGTAGAGGTGAAGCAAGGATTGTCCAAAAGTGGGCCCCAGGTAATCTGGGCCATAACAGATACGGCCAAAACTATAGTTGTAATTGCCAACTCTACAAATTTACTAAAAATCATTGTACTAATATACATGTAGAGTGGGTGAAATTTAAGGTATGTAAATTGTATTACAATAAAGTTGTTGAAAATAATGTATCTTTTCGGGAACATGAAACATTTCAGGATAAACTAGTATTTTTATTCTTATTCTAAAGCTTTCCACTATCAGCTTATCACTACACCTGTCATGAATTTGTCTGAGACAACTAATGTATTCCTCCATAAGTTAATAGGCCTGTTATTGCTTTTACCCATAATCATAATGTTTGTGAAAAGACATCCTGAAATGCAGTATAAAAGTCACTAAGAGAAAATATTTAAAGGCTAAGATTATGTTCTGCATCTGATGGTTTCTCAGCCTGGACAGCAAATATTAAACTTGGGAATGAATGGCTTTCAAACAGAAATCCATTATCAGTGAATAACTTCTATGCAAACAGTTGAGGAAAGAGAAAAGTCACGTTGCTCCAAATATTTCTGATGAATTAAAATCACATCACTAAAGCAGTGGGTCTTTAAAAATGCACCAGAGCAGCAGTGCCCCAGTCCACGTATACAATGGTTCACAAGTTAAAATGACTGTTAAGAATAATATTACTATTGTACAATGTCACATAAATTCATCTGCAAAGAATGACCATGAAATATTCTTCCTGTCTTTAGAATACAGAAAGCTCTTCCTTCAGATACTACACAAACGTTTTCACTATGATTTCCTAACATAAATGAACGACGTGGTTCTCAATTCAAACTTAGAAATCCATTCCTGACTTCTCTGTCAGCCTCTAACTGCTCACTGAATTAACTAAATGGCATAATTACAAACCTGCGAGCTTGCTTATATTTGCCATTCCTTATCCACAGTTAGCCCATGGAAGTCAACACAGGATACTTACTGAAATCCAGTCTTCCTGAGTCAGATCCCACAAAACCAGGCTGGGTTGCACTGGCTGTCCTCTAGGACCTCATCATGACTGACACTCTTTCCACCGGTGTGCTTCAGTTTGGTTAAAGATGTTTCAGTTCAGTTCAGTCGCTCAGTCGTGTCCGACGCTTTGCGACCCCATGAACCACAGCACGCCAGGCCTCCCTGTCCATCACCAATTCCCGGAGTTCACCTAAACTCATGTCTATCGAGTCGGTGATGTCATCCAGCCATCTCATCCTCTGTCGTCCCCTTCTCCTCCTGCCCCCAATCCCTCCCAGCCTCAGAGTCTTGTCCAGTGAGTCAACTCTTCACATGAGGTGGCCAAAGTACTGGAGTTTCAGCTTTAGCATCAGTGCTTCTAATGAAAACCCAGGTCTGATCTCCTTTAGGGTGGACTGGTTGGATCTCCTTGTAGTCCAAGGGACTCTCAAGAGTCTTCTCCAACACCAAGTTCAAAAGCATCAATTCGTTGGTGCTCAGCTTTCTTCACAGTCCAACATTCACATCCATACACAGGAAAAACCATAGGCTTGACTAGACGGACCTTGGTTGACAAAGTAATGTCGCTGCTTTCCTTCCAAGGAGTAAGTGTCTTTTATTTCATGGCTGCAGTCACCATCTGCAGTGATTTTGGAGGCCAAAATATATAGTCTGTCACTGTTTCCACTGTTTCCCCATCTATTTCCCAGGAAATGATGGGACCAGATGCCATGATCTTAGTTTTCTGAATGTTGAGCTTTAAGCCAACTTTTCCACTCTCCTCTTTCACTTTCATCAAGAGGCTCTTTAGTTCTTCTTCACTTTCTGCCATAAGGGAGGTGTCATCTGCCTATCTGACGTTATTGATATTTCTCCCGGCAATCTTGATTCCAGCTTGTGGCTCTTCCAGCCCAGTGTTTCTCATGATGTACTCTGCATAGAAGTTAAATAAGCAGGGTGACAATATACAGCCTTGACGTACTCCTTTTCCTCTTTGGAACCAGTCTGTTGTTCCATGTCCAGTTCTGACTGTTGCTTCCTGGACTGCATACAGGTTTCTCAAGAGGCAGGTCAGGTGGTCTGGTATTCTCATCTCTTTCAGAATTTTCCACAGTTTATTGTGATCCACACAGTCAAAGGCTTTGGCATAGTCAATAAAGCAGAAATAGATGTTTTTCTGGAACTCTCTTGCTTTTTCCAGGATCCAGCGGATGTTGGCAATTTGATCTCTGGTTCCTCTGCCTTTCTAAAACCAGCTTGAACATCAGGAAGTTCACGGTTCACATATTGTTGAAGCCTGGCTTGGAGAATTTTGAGCATTACTTTACTAGCATGTGATATGAGTGCAATTGTGCGGTAGTTTGAGCATTCTTTGGCATTGCCTTTCTTTGGGATTGGAATGAAAACGGACCTTTTCCAGTCCTGTGGCCACTGCTGAGTTTTCCAAATCTCCTGGCATGTTGAAGGCAGCACTTTCACAGCATCATCTTTCAGGATTTGAAATAGCTCAACTGGAATGCCATCACCTCCACTAGCTTTGTTTGTAGTGATGCTTTCTAAGGCCCACTTGACTTCACATTCCAGGATGTCTGGCTCTAGATTAGTGATCACACCATCGTGATTATCTGGGTCATGAAGATCTTTTTTGTAGAGTTCTTCTGTGTATTCTATTCTTGCCACCTCTTCTTAATATCTTCTGCTTCTGTTAGGTCCATACCATTTCTGTCCTTTATCGAGCCCATGTTTGCATGAAATGTTCCCTTGGTATGTCTAATTTTCTTCAAGAGATCTCTAGTCTTTCCCATTCTGTTGTTTTCCTCTATTTTTTTCCATTGATGGCTGAGGAAGGCTTTCTTATCTCTCCTTGCTATTCTTTGGAACTCTGCATTCAGATGCTTATATCTCTCCTTTTGTCCTTTGCTGTTCACTTCTCTTCTTTTCACAGCTATTTGTAAGGCCTCCCCAGACAGCCATTTTGCTTTTTTGCATTTCCTTTCCATGGGGATGTCTTGATCCCTGTCTCCTGTACAATGTCACGAACCTCCATCCATAGTTCATCAGGCACTCTACCTACCAGATCTAGTCCCTTAAATCTATTTCTCACTTCCACTCTATAATCATAAGGAATTACAGAACTCTAATAATGCAAAGAGCAACTCACTGGAAAAGATCCTGATGTTAGGAAAGATTTAGGGCAGGAGGAGAAGGTGACAACAAAGGATGAGGTCATTGGATGGCATCACCAACTCAATGAACATGAGTTTGAGCAGACTCTGGGAGACAGTGAAGGACAGGGAAGCCCGGCGTGTTGCAGTCCATGGGGCTGCAAAGAGTTGGACACGACTTAGCAACTGAACAACAACAATCATGGAATTGGGTTTAACTTAGTAACACTGAAAATATAATGATAATTTCAACAGCTTATGTCTTCTGCTATTTGTAGAACTCCATAATATGTTTTATACCTGTACCAAGGGACTCACAGACATGATCTCTAGTCAAATCCTCATTCACAATGAGAAAACGGAAGCTCATATAGACTCAATCTCACCTCGTGAGTAGTAAAGTAGCAACTGAAACAGAGCCCATGCCCATATCCATTGTATATGCTGTGTTCTGAGCCTATCTGCCTGGATTTTCCATAAATGCACCGCTAAACCACAGAACTCAGTGGCTTCTCAAGACCATCTCAGAAAGCATTGATGCTGCACAGAGTGTGGAAAGAAGGATGAACTGAGTCTGATAGCCTGTTGTATTCACAGAGTTATCACTTAAGAGCTGCTGGATGTGGGTTGTGTTACCTCACCTCATTGATCCTTAATCATCTCTTCTGTAAAATGGAAATGATCTGTTCTCCTTTATCCATTTAGAGGCTGTGAGGCATAAATGACCTACATTCATTTTTCCAGCCAATTAATAGATGTTGTTATTAAGCCTCACTTTTTATCAGATACAAGATACACAGTTGCATTGGTACATAGGACTTTTAGGAATCTAACCTCAGACATTAACAGAAGCATAAGGTCAGATAAGAGTTTAAAAAAGGTTTTTTTCCTAGGATTCGGTGTTTTCAGGTTCCATTCTGAAGAGCAAAAGAGACAATATGCCAAACAGAATCAGCCTTTAAATGTTCCCTATTTTATTACGGTTATTCTTGAGGTAAACACCTAATGAAATGTTATCATGAGTTTAATGGTCTCCATCATCTCATAATATTAAAATCGATGTGACTATTTGGATAGTTAAAATCAGCAAGCTATTATCATAAACTTGACAGAATTTTGTTAGTGAGAATTCTGTGTTCACAAAAAGGATTTAAATTTTTGATAGATTATTCTTTAAGCTATTCCCATGCATTCCAGGCATGTATTTCTCAATTAACCCAGTTACTTTTTGAGGTTAACCTATTTATGAGATTTCATGTCACAGAGCTTAAGTTGAGACATTTCAGTTGGAGAAAAAATATGCTTCCTTAGAAAGATAATTTAGAATCTCATCTTAGTCCAACTAGAAGGGACTTTAAAAGACCACGCAATCCCAGGTTTTCGGGTGAATATCTGAAATGCCTTCAGAGGCCAGGAGAGATGATGAGCTAGATAAAGATTGTATAGAGTGTTAGGAGCTGTGATGGACTCCTGGAGCACAGGGCCTCCCACAAAGGTGCGACAAGGCGTTCAAGTCCAAAGTCTGTAAAACTCTTCTGGCCAAGCCAAAGATGCCCCCAAGCTCTACTGAGTCCAGTGATGCCCTTCCCATTCTCAAAATTTTAAATTTAAAAGATGACGCATATGAGGGCCAAGAACTTGGAGAGGCTTGTTTTTTGTCCTTCTTCTGGCCAAGAGTCATGAAGCATCTACTGTACGCCAGCCGTATTCTGGGCTCCAAAGGTACAACATGGAGCAGGAGAAAAACTGGTATTGTCTTCATGGAATTTACCATCTTGCAAGAGGAGATGCTAACCAAACAATGAGCAACCTAAAGAAATTCAAACTCAGAGGGACATGAAGAAGTCAGAGTACACAGCACTACAAAGTCGACACTGAGAGCCTGACACCAGCCTCCAGGCCAGGCATCCCGGGCTCAATTCTTGTTGTAAGAGCCCTGAAAAGGTAATGTCTTTTTTTTTTTTTTTAAGCATTTTTGGGGTTGAGAAAGAACTACATCTAGCAGGGCTCTATACTAATTAAGAAATATTTGGTAAAAACTGAACAAATAAACAACTGAAAACTAATTCACAGATTATGTTATAGAAAAGAAAAAGAATCAGAGGGTATTTTATAAACTTTCTGAGAATACTCAGTTAAATTAAGATGCTAACACTTAGGGGGAAATAGATAAGGAAATAAAGCATTGATAAATGAGGAAATGTTTATTTAAAATGAAAATTTTAATTTAAAATTAGTGGCACAGGCCACTAAAAATGTTCTGACAACAAACAAAAACAAAATATGAAAGTACAAGACAGAGAAAGTTTTCTGCACATGATACAGCAAAAACTACTTTAGGCACAAGCAATTGTATTAGATAACAATTTGAATACAACAGAAGTAGTTTCCTATAAGAAGAGCTTCCTTGATACTGAGGTTTACTAGCCTCAAAAAGGGATAATTCTTGACCACCACATGTTTATCAGTATATGGGCATGAAAAAATGTGGATATATGAAAAATTCCCTGAGCTCAGTCAGTAAAGAATCCACCTGCAATGCAGGAACCCAGGGTTCTCTTGTGTTGGGAAGACTCCCCTGGAGAAGGAAATGGCAACCCACTCCAGTATTCTTGCCTGGAAAATCCCACTGATGGAGAAGCCTGGAGGACACAGCCCATGGGGTCACAAGAATCAGACATAACTTTAGTGACAAAACCACCACCACCACTACCACAAAAAGGAACACAATCATAAAAGAGAATTGGAATAGGACATATCCTTTAAAAAAATGAGTTGTTGGGACAATCAGCGAGACAGCATGGCACACAGAGAGCACACATGGACTCTGGGGCCACACACATGTGCTTTTGCGGGTTTCAACCTACAGTTTTATTTTGAGCAAGTTGTTTAACTTCTCTGTGCCTCACTTTCTCTATCTGAAGAAATGGGATGAAGGGTACCTACTTTATCAAATTACTGTGAGAATTAAGTGAGAAAGCTTATGTAGTCTACAATCAGGCAAATATTTTAGTAATAATTAGCAGTAGCAGCAGTAGCAACACTAATTGACCAGTAAAGACAAGGCTTAAAAGTGACAATTGTTACCTTCATTTCATAAAGGATTTCAGTAAAGATGAGAGCAATTGTTCCCTATGTCTAGGGGGGAAAAAAAGAAGAAAAGATAAAGAATGAGCCTAGTTTGAACAAGAAAAGTTTTCCCCTTAGTCATGATGAAGCAATAGACTGAACTACAGAAAGAAGTTCTGAAATATGGTGATGGTAGTCAAGAAGAAAAGGGGGGAATCTATCATGATTTAAAAACTCACTAGCAAGGGTTCACCTCGGTGTTATTTAATGACCTCTAAGTTCATCTCGTAGAAAAAGACACTCTTGCCAAAACAAATAATGTCTACTTGAGATCTTTTCCATCTATCACACTGACAGTAACCCTTAGGAATCCAGAAGACAGAGCGCTGCTCTGTGATGATAAATGATTTACAGGGCACAGGACTTCAGCGGTGGTACCAAAAGAAAAAGACAAGCCACAGAAGAGAAACAGTCCACTGAGAAAGACCGCCTTCTCCGTGATGAGCAGTGTCCTGTTTCACACTTTAGTATTAAGGCTCAGGTCATGTGCTTCACTTGGTTTACCTCTCTGCACATTCTGCTGTGAGCTCTTTTACCAATGTTTTTTTTTTTTTTTTCAATATCAGTTCTTTTTATCTCTTTATTTTTGAGGTAATAGAAGGGTAACTCTGGATTGCTTAAAATAACCGTATTATAGATGGACTCTAACTTTCAGTGGAAATAACAGAATTCTGTTTAAATATCAGAATTCTCTGAAATAATTTCTTGTAATAATCCATAAACATGTAAACACTCATACACATATAATGCTTCGAAGCATCTAACTTCTCCATTCCCAGAACTTTTCCGTACTTACTCAATATTATTTCAAATGCCACAGACAGTAGTTCTCTTTCAAAAAAAACAAAAATCTCTTTTAAAAAAAGAGACTAGTTATTTCCCACCAAACCTCAAAAAGAAGGGGAAAAAGACATCTTAATGCCTTAAGCAAAGCATACAAAAGGCAAAGGCGAGATGAATTCATGAAGTATGCAAAGAGGTGGCAAGAAGCTAATAAAAAATGTTTCATTCACAGTGGGCTTCTTATTGTATTTCTTTGCCGTTCCTTTTCATGAGGACTATTTCAAAGTAATCATTTAATTTTATGTTATTCAATGCTTCATGAACAAGAAGTCATTTAGTTCTTGTTTCCTTTTTTCTTTCAGTAAGAGAGTATAGATCTCCATACTAAATAATACTAAAACATCTAGAAGGCAGTCAGGCAGATTACAGTTTTTCATGTTGTATTTTTCTTTTATGAAGAACAACACAAAGTCTGAAGTTAGATTTAGAAGAAAATGACTAGCCCCTGATGAAGGCTACCACTACAAAGAAACAGTCAGAGCAGAGTTCCTTTCAAAATATTCTAAAGCTTTTCGGATCTACAAGAAACACTGTTCATACAAATGGGTAATGGAGTTGAATACTATATTTTTATAAAGTATTAAGTAAATGACTAGAAACTTTGAGCAGTTCTTTCATTTTGCACTGTACCAAATGCTGTGGTAGAAAAAGGATTGTCTTCTAAAAATTCAGAACTGTAAAAGTTCTCAAAATAAAAAAGTGATTCACTGAACAGATCTTCCAACGAAAAAATGACTCTTACTTTGCTGAGTGTCTCTGGACTTCCTTTTCTAACCTTTCGTATCCTCAGGTAGTTGCTAAATGTGTGTTTCTGTTGTTCAGTCACTAGTTCAGTTCAGCGCAGTGCAGTTCAGTCGCTCAGTCGTGTCCGACTCTGTGCGACCCCATGAATCGCAGCACGCCAGGCCTCCCTGTCCATCACCATCTCCCAGAGTTCACTCAGGCTCACGTCCATCGAGTCAGTGATGCCATCCAGCCATCTCATCCTCTGTCGTCCCCTTCTCCTCCTGCCCGCAATCCCTCCCAGCATCAGAGTCTTTTCCAATGAGTCAACTCTTCGCATGAGGTGGCCAGAGTACTGGAGTTTCAGCTTTAGCATCATTCCTTCCAAAGAAATCCCAGGGCTGATCTCCTTCAGAATGGACTGGTTGGATCTCCTTGGGTCTCTCAAGAGTCTTCTCCAATACCACAGTTCAAATGCATCAATTCTTCAGCACTCAGCTTTCTTCACAGTCCAACTCTCACATCCATACATGACCACTGGAAAAACCATAGCCTTGACTAGACGGACCTTAGTTGGCAAAGTAATGTCTCTGCTTTTGAATATACTATCTAGGTTGGTCATAACTTTTCTTCCAAGGAGTAAGCTTCTTTTAATTTCATGGCTGCAGTCACCATCTGCAGTGATTTTGGAGCCCCCCAAAATAGTCTGACACTGTTTCCACTGTTTGCCCATCTATTTGCCATGGAGTGATGGGACTGGATGCCATGATCTTCGTTTTCTGAATGTTGAGCTTTAAGCCAACTTTTTCACTCTCCTCTTTCACTTTCATCAAGAGGCTTTTTAGTTCTTCTTCACTTTCTGCCATAAGGGTGAAATCTGCATATCTGAGATAATTGATATTTCTCCCGGCAATCTTGATTCCAGCTTGTGTTTCTTCCAGTCCAGCGCTTCTCATGATGTACTCTGCACAGAAGTTAAATAAGCAGGGTGACAATATACAGCCTTGACGTACTCCTTTTCCTATTTGGAACCAGTCTGTTGTTCCATGTCCAGTTCTAACTGTTGCTTCCTGACCTGCATACAGATTTCTCAAGAGGCAGGTCAGGTGGTCTGGTATTCCCATCTCTTTCAGTCACTTTCAGTCACTAAGTTGTGTCCAACTCTTTGCAACCCCATGGACTGCAGCATGCCAGGATCCTCTGTCCTCCAATATCTCCCAGAGTTTGCTCAAACTCATGTCCATTGAGTCAATGGTGCTATCTAAGCATTTCATTCTCTGCGGCCCCCTTCTCCTTTTGCTTTCAACCTGTCCCAGCATCAGGGTCTTTTCTAATGAGTCAGCTCACATAAGATGGCCAAAGTATTGGAGCTTCAGCATCAGTTCTTCCAGTGAATATTCAGGGTTTATTTCCTTTAAGATTGACTACTTTGATATTCCTGCAGCCCAAGAGAATCTCAAGAGTCTTTTCCAGGCACCACAGTTTGAAAGAATCAGTTCTTCAGGGCTCAGCCTTCATGGTCCAAGTCTCACATCCATACATGACTACTGGGAAAATCATAGCTTTGACTACACGGACTTCTGTTGGCAAAGTGATGTCTCTGCTTTTTAATACGTTGTCTAGGCTTTTCACAGTTTTCCTTCCAATGAGCAAGTCTTTTAATTTCATGACTGCAGTCACCATCCGCACTGATTCTGGAGTCCAAGAAAAGAAAATCCGTCACTGCTTCCACTTTTTCCCCTTCTACTTGCTGCAGTTAGGAAGAACAAAGACCATGATTCACACAGAGCTCCACAGTGCAGGCAGTGGACTCTAGGGTTTATTCCTCTCCATCTTTTCTTTTCTCTCCTTCCACTGGCATGAGTTGCCACTACAGGCTTAGCAAAATAGTACTTGTCATTTTTAGATGTTTAATATTCCTCTGTAAAGGGTATGGTGACACCCTGTCAAAACCATACAAATCAAATATGAGGCCATCTTTTCTCCCTCATCGTAATATAAAATGTGTTATTCAGTCACCAATGATTTAGGCAGAGCACACCTTAAGAAGATGTAAGTGAGAGCTATGCTGCCTTGGACAGCGTGCTTGCCAGCTACCTATAAATGCCAAAAAGACTGGCCAATCCACCCTGCAGTCCATCAGTAGCAATAACTCCAGAGGGGCAAAATTTTAAATTCCCATTTTTCTTGCTTGTCATGACAACTCTTTTTTTCTTTCCTTCCAGTCCAGACTTAGAAGCACTGTCAACACTATAATTTATTGATAGAGTTGGACCATTAAGATGATCTACAGTATATACAGAAAGGAGACGCTTTTCCCTCACATTATCTCATTATTCCTTGGCCTAAATCTGGTGAAAGCTTGATAGCACTGTAATACAATTGTTTTAGAAAACAGCAAAACTGTGTTTAACTAAAGTGTATTTGTCATCACTGACATGGAATACAATTAACCAAATTAAACTGACTGGTAATACTATAATTATTTCAAGTTCAAAGAAATACAATGCTACTCATAAAGAGCAGATATGGTCTTAAAGTAAGAAAATATAACTGAACATTAGAAGGTCCACAGCATTAAGAGATCTGCTTTTGAGACCTAGTAATCATTTGAACTATTAACATCTATATTTGCAGGGCTTAAGTTACTTCACCTCTATATGGAAGGCAATGAAATTGCACCTGTCATAAAGGATTTCTGGTGAAGTTCAATTAGCACTTATGATTTTTAGCCAGCCAAAGGTAATTAACATTTTTTTAAAAATTGTAGATGCAGGTGGAAGTAGCATATATTGACACTAAATTGTCACTGATTCTTTTTCTATACAATTCCCCATCCTTTTATATCTTGGATTATAAAAATCCTAAGACACAGCCCCTTTCCCAGGGTGCTACCATCAATGCTGACTGACCCTCTTTCTGCTTCTAACTGCTAAGCTACACCGGTGAACACATGCTTTAGCTTCTGTTTCCTTTATTGTTGCTAATTCCTCTTGTCCTTCTCATTTAGGTCCAATAATCAAATGCATGACAAGAAACTGGATTCACAATGAAAGCGTTCACTTTCCTTATGATTACCTTGCCTATGTAATTAATGTCCCCAACCCTCTGTGCAGCCTTATGACATCTACTCTGCCATTATACTGTCAGCTGAATACATTTTCATGTTTTAGAGGGAGGGAGAAAGAAACAAGAAAGCTTCTCACTGACTCCCATTTGAAAGAGATTATTTTTTTTTTTACCAAAAAAGTATCAGTAACTATATTAGCTGTTTTCATCACTTATGTAAAGTACTATACTGATTGATCCTTACCTGAGAAGATAATGATTCAATTACACATGTAAATAGGCTCCTATCAGAGAAAATTAGGAAAATCTTAAAGACTTTGTATTTTGTTTTGTTTTTTAACAATATAAGGGGAAAGGGCTAGAGACAGACCCAAAACTTGGCAATGGGAACAGCAATGAGGTTGTGACCACAAGGCATAGGAATGCCTAGCTCTTTCTGGGGGACACACCGAGATTCTCCTACTACAACTGTCCCATCAGTCCTCTCCTCTGCCAGCAGTGCCCAGCCCTGTTCACTACTCAGACCAGACCGTCTGGAAAGGGGGCTGAGAGCTTGATGTACTAGCTCTGCTTTCTCTGAAGCCTCCCTGGAAAGTACTCCTCAGCCTGAGCTCAGGCTGTTTGCCTTAAAAGGATAAAATATCTGTAGGAGGAAAAAAAAAAAAAAAAAAAACTGTAGCTGGCTACAGAGACATCACATACCAGAAGGAGAGGCCCTACAAGCCCTGTGCGTCTCTCCCAAGGAGGGGCTCGCAACTGATTCACCCTGAAGCACAGAGCATTTCACAGAAGCATCTGGGATACCAGGAAACAATCTTATTGGCTCACAAGGCAGCTCCCCTTGGTGAGAGTAGAGAACAAACTTGGGCGGATGGCTGATCCTAAGGTGTCATATTTGAATCGTGGCCAGGACTCATGGCTGGCAAGAAAGAGGGAAGTATACTTACCCATGGAAGGGAGCTGCTGCCACTTTTGGTGCCCCAGAGCCGTGCAGGTCACCCCAGAGATCATGGTGAAAATGACAAGTGTGGCTGCTATGGAAAGTGGGAAACTGGATCTGCCTGGATCCAATGCAAGCAGGAGATTAGGGCTGGTAAAAAAGATTTTTAAAAAATGAACCAAGAAAAATGCTTTCCCAAGGGCTGGCAATTCCAGGAACCTGTAGGAGCTAACATGGAATGAGTCACCAAGGAGGTTCTCGATCCTGGCTGCATCTTAGAGTCGCCTTGGGAGTGCAAACAATAGACCTCCACCTCCAGTCCACCAAGGGGCAATTAAATCAGAATCCCTGGAGGTGGCAGCCCAGGAAAAAAAGTTTTTTTAATTCCCTAGGTGATTCTAACATGAAGCCTAGGGTTGAGAACCGATGAACTAGGTAAGGTAATGATTATTTCTTTAAGAGAATGAACAACAGGCATTAACTAAATAGTATACACCTACAATTTGGAAAAAACAAAACCAAAAACCCTGCTACTTTTCCAAGTCCTTAGTACTTAAAGGTTTTAGCCAATAGACACATTCAGCTCTTTAAGTGGAAAGTTTATCCTGTTGCTTTAACGTTTGTGTCCCTCTCCCCTCTTCCCCTCTCACCCTCCCCACCTCTCTCTCTCTCTCACACACACACACACACACACACACACACACACACCTGTTGTCTTCTCACCAGACTATTTCCCACATCATGCTGTTCACTGGAACTATCTGAGAAATCTTTAAAAAACACTGATGTTTGGCTTCCACCTCCAGACATTCTGATATTAATGGGTTTGGGTTTTTTTTAAAGCTCCTCAGATGATTCTAATGTGCAGCAGTAAAGTTTGGGAAACAAACTTTGGTTTGGTCCTGTCTTATTTCTTCCACTTTTCCCCAAGCCACTCTGCTTCCTGTTTAATTACTGGTGAGCAGATAACTCCCCACAGAACAGCCTTTATGGTATCTATTAGGATCATGGAATTGCCTAATCCTCCCACCCCTTTGGGAAGCAGAAGAACCTAGAGGCTAATGAGAAGGGCTCTCAAGTTCAAATTCCAATTCAGCCTTTTACAAAGTGTGTGGCTTTGAGCAAGTTATTTAGCTTCTCCGAATTTCAGTGTCTTGTCCCTCACTGTAATGAAACAGGATAATCTGGAGTGTTCCTCACAAGGTTATTCGATTTAAAAAACGAAAATCTATGTAAAGCACAGGGAGCACCGGTCTGACACGGAGTAAGGGCTCAACGAATGTCAGCCACTGTGATCAGGATGGGCGGCGCCGTTCTGACCCGTTCTTTTCAGAAACAGTGATGCACTGACTTACCCTCCACTTTCTTTTCCTGCGTGGTGGTCTGCACAAAGACCACCAAGCCCTCCCTGGTATCAGACGAAGGGATGCTCCAAAGGGACAATATAAAGTATTCAAAACAAGCACTGATCTACAGGGAAACATTTTAATGGCTTTTTAACCAAAATTTCAGTACGGTTTCAACTCCCAAAGGAGGCGGGCCAACCATTACATTCCGATTTGGGTGTTTTCATACACAAAGTTCTCTCTTACCTGTAAATTCTGTTCCAGTCTCATTGCCTATTCACTTGCCCACAAAGCCCACTAATTCTTTTCAGCTTTGCAAACATGCCATAGCTTTCACAGTGGTCATCCTGTTTTGCCCTTTCTTGTCCTCCTGACACACATCTCTTCTTCCCACTCCCTCCTGCTTCTTTCCTATTAATAACTATGATTAAAAAGTCCATTCAGAAGCAAGACACTTTGAGAGTATACTATTAGTCCTACCTTTTGCTCAACATCTGTTTTGTGCAGCTACAGATTCTGTGCTCTTGTTTATATTTACATGACAGTTTTGGAGGGAGAACATCCCTCTGCTCTTAGAAACAAAATATACTCGGAGTTCAAACAGGCTGCACATACTTAACTTACCAGAAAACACATTAGAAGGAGGTGCCGAGGAATGCGGTCATTATAGAAGATGCTGAGAAGAAGGGGAACTGGTGTCAGAAGGCTGAGTGCGTGGAAATAAGAGAGGGACTGTCAGGGAAGGGGTGGCAAAGAGCGCTAGCTCAACAGTTCAGATTAGGATTCAAAATGCCACTGCATTTTGATGTGACTGCATAATAAGCTGTTGTGCATATGGGTAAATGCTGCTTTCAGCATGCTCTTATTTATCATATTGTCTTGCGTTCTCAGAGCGTGGAACATTCAAGTCGGAGGGTCTGAGTGCTAGCATCGGGCCCAGTTCTCTAGGATAGGCAGCAGCACCTATGGCAAAAATGGGAGAAAGAGCAGCAGTCTGGTGTTCAAATCTGGTTGCTAGGATACTATGGAGACCCTCCATTGCTAGGCAGACAGGGAAAAAAAAAAAAAAGGCATCCATATGCCTTACAACCTGCAAACAGCAACAATAGAGACATCATCTGCCTTCTTCTATCCTTTCCCATTAAGAATCCAAACCCAACTCTTTAGTGAAATAAAAGTAGTGGAAGCTTGGAAATGTGGCCCAGGAGAGCAAGGAAGTTGGTCATTTATATTCTCAGGCAGTTTCTAGAGCTATTCTATTGAAGGGCTCGTTGGTATTTTCATTATAAGCCCCATTTTAGGGGCACAAACTGTACTTCAAAATACCCTAATAGAGTTTTAGCAGCCTGGTCTTATTTTTATAAAGGATGCTACAACTTTAACTTTATTGCATAGAGTATAATGTCAAATTAACAATCAAACTTAAATTGGATAGTCTATTAGAATAATGTTAAGTTGGAATTGAACTCCCCCACAAGAACAAGGAAGATGAATTTACAAAATCAACTTGAGGTTCAAGTTCCACCTAAGTTCTGTTTGCGGGGGGGTGTGAAGAATCCACCATGCTAGCCTGCGGCATAAAACGAGATTATTTCCAGTGGGAACATTTAGAAGTGAGTGGAAAGCGGAACGTGCTTTCTTTAAGAGAGGAACTCAGCTTCTTTAAGAGTGTTAATCATCTGCTGCTTGGTTAAATTAAATATTATTACCTAGTCAGGATAGTTTTAGTTATTATCAGAACCATGCAGGTGGGAGACGCTGGACTGGAATGACATTCTGAGATTCAGAGCTTTACTAACGGGTAACAATTAGTCCTCAGTGTAAGTGTGCGTGCATGCACGTGCACGCACACACACATACCCTCCTCAATTATTCTAAAAACAAGCAGGAAAGCCCTCTCAGCTACTCATCCTGATCCTCTCTGGCTGAAGCTTGGTTTTCCTCAATGCCCACTATGGTGCTCTGGTATAGGCACTAGCTGCTGTGATTCCCCAGATGTACCCTCTGCTTTCCTCTGTTGTCTTGTCCCTTTGCTGATGGCCCTCCCCACCCTAACCTCACCACTCTCACCCCGTCACCACTCACCTAAATCATAGCATCGTTCAAATACTTAAACACCTTGACTTCCACAAGAGTTTCTGATACCTAAAATTAAATGGGCTTAATTATGTTTTACCAACTGTCTTAGGGATAGCCTGTGTGACTTGCCTTCCTCTATATCTAGAATATTCACTTGTACAGTATTGATAAGCCCTGGTTAACTCCTTTGTGATAGGACTCACACATCTCACATTCAAATGCCTGAAACTAACTTGCACGCGGTGCGTTCCACAAAAGTGCTGAACTGACCTATTGGACGCATCTGAAATGTAACTGTTACCTCTGATAATAATTATGCTTTAATATTATGCCATCTATGATTACACTAAAATCCTAGAATTTTCCCAACTTCCTACAGAATTTAACAGAGAGCTTTTAGGAAGATTCTATTTCTCTTGAAATGTACTATGTCAAGCCTTAAAAAATAATCAGATAAGATTGTGTTAAAATTAATGCCTCACTAAAAATAAGAATGTATTTCTTTTTATCCTCAGCTCTCCAAAGTACTTCACAGTCAAGCGTGTAATGTTACAAAACAAAACATGTCATCATCCTTTGAAATTCGGTTACCTTTGGGCTAACAGCTTAACAAAAATACAGAGACACTAACAACTTCTGACAGGAACTCAACTCTTACGACAGCAAAATGGAAAGGACTTGAGAATATTTACCATAGGTAAAGGGTTTAGAGATCAACATATCAGTGACTGAATGTTCTAACCTACCACAGAGTCAATTTTCAGGAATAAACTAGCATGAAATAAAATTACTTTAAAAATCCATGAGAACTACACTGTCTGCATAATCAACAGGCTATCTGGTCCAAAAAAAATGAATATTTTATACAGTTTTCATCCTTAAGGATTTATTTACCTAATTCAATCCAAAATATACAGTCTGATAGTTTTACCTTCTCAAGTAGTTATTTAGGAGCAGTGGAGTATAGATTTCAATTTGCTAATCAGTCCTTTTGCTCATCACACTCACAACAGAAAAAGGGTTTTCGGGCTATTTCTACACATGTGTAAAAGAGTCAAACAGAAATACCAACCCTCACAGGCACTCACAGGTACATCAGGAGTGCCTGGCTCTGAGCTGGAATCCCACACAGCCTTCCCTCCAATTCCCAGCATACAGGGAAAACTCCAAACCAAAACTGTTAAGATGATTTAAGTTCATAAGTTAATTTACGTGTTATACTATTTTTCAAATGATTACTTAAAAAAAAAACACAGAAGTTTTTTAAAGATTCTAATTCTGAGAAGGCAACCTCAGTAAGCAAAAAGTAAACATACATATATGCATACATCAGATAACTGAGTAGGACATTCTCTGGACAGTTACCTATATCCAGTAGAAAGAGAATAGAAGACTACACGAGCATGAATTTGCAATCAATTTTGGGCTATTTTGATGATTTCATTTTAACTCAAAGTCTCAAAAACCTGCAAGTTTTAAAAAGATGACCAAATGTAGGCTGTACTAAAAATAAAATATAAAGATATAAACACTTGTTGCCAGCAAGTCGGTATAATCAAATTGTTTATAGTGAAATAAACAGAAATTCAAACAAGTCTCCTTCACTTTGGTCAAGTTTTCCTAATTCTTCATGGAACTACCTTGTATGATCATTCAAATGACCTAAGTATAATCATTTTGCATACAATATGCTTCTCCTCTTACCCAAGGTACACTCTACTACGTAAGCCAATTTTATTCTAGTTTTCTTTATGTAAGTGTGAAAAAAGAACAGATGTTTTTCCAAAATTATTTAAGTTTGGAAGACATTCATTCTATAGTTTTCTTCAATATAAATCCTTCAGAATCCCCAAACCCCTCATGGTGATACCTTAATAGCTGACTTCCTAAAAGTCCAAGTTATTAAATAAAGATCAGAATGCAAATGCACAGTGTGGTTCAACTGATAAAATGTTGATCGTAACTAGATGTTGTGAATTATTTGCCACGCCAATTTCATTTTCCACCATGGACTTTAAAACAAAAATCTAGTTGTTCTGTCTGTCATGCACTAGGAGATTTCTAAAATTTTACCACATTATACAGCTCAGACTACACTGCTTAGATTCTTTTAGATCTTGTCCGATAAATTGTTTCATTGGAGTTATCAGCTGGTTTGATCATGTTTCAAATAAAACTGATTAAAACGGTCTTTTTAAGAAAGGAGAGTCTGCTCTGAGTTACTCCAAAGTCCTGCCGACACTAAAATGAGATCCTATGGCGTGCTGAAAGACTCAGAGAGCTGTCTTTGAGTTATTTTTTTCATTATGCAAAACTTGGCCCTGGAGAGAGGGGCATGTACCTCGTTAGCTGAAACAGGCAAGCATGTCAGCACTGCAAATTAACTTACCGGAGAAATCCGAAGTGGATTCAGATCATCCAGGTTTCCAAAGCAGATCCAAATCCACTCAACTCTGAGGGCAACCTGGTGAGGTTAGAATCTCAGAAATGTGTATCTTTATTGTCTGTTCTCCCTACACACAGACTACCAATTCCTCCTTAAGCTAAATCTGCATGAGGAAACAGCGAATGCTCTATGGCAACCAACAAGGAGAGGAACAAGTCTAAGTTTTCAAAACTATAATTAGTATATACTCACAATCTGCACCCCCCATCCAATAAATACACATGGGAACAGTCCAATACTCTTTCTCCTTATATTAAATCTTTGTGTTTATTAAGTGAAAGGCTCCCAGGGACCTTGTATTATTATGTAACACGTGTCATCCAGCCAGTGTGATGTAGTTTGGAATAGAGTGACAAACCCCTCGGTTTATCAATTCTGTCATTAGTAACTTAAAATACCATTCATCTGGGTGCTTATTCTGTATTAACCTCATGTTCCTGCCACTTTACTATCTATAAGAACTCCAAGTTGAGTGATGTGTAACAAGTTCCATTCAACTTTCCCACCCAGGTTGTGAAGCCCACTGTCATCAGAACTACACAGTTGTTTATAATGCTAGAACAATACCAGAGTGGTTGCATCAGAAGCCAGGAGTGAGGCAAATAATGTGACCACGATGTCAGTAAAGGTAAGTGGACTTCTCTTCATCTGACCCTGGAAACATGTAACCCTCTGGAGGAGACAGAGGCACCCCATTAGCAACATTATATAAAGTCCTTAAGGAAAATAAGCAATATTCTCCCTCAAATGTTATGAAAAAAATATTTTTAAAAAATCAACAGACTAGGTTTCCATTTGTGGATTGTAAATGTCATCCAATTCTGGAAATCAAAAACTCTTTCCTTTTATATGTGTATCTGCTTATTTTTGACACTTTAGTGATGCCAGAACATCAGGTTTGAAGAGTACCAGCGAGAATCGCTAGCATGTAGAGAAATCCGGGAGAGCCACAAAAGCATAGAAAGTAAGGGTGATAGCAGACGCATTTCAAGTCTGAGGAGCCTGCAGTTAGGATTTTCCGGTTGGGCAGGTTTGCCAGAGCATTTGGGAGATGAGGCTTTCAATTCTCTCACTCATACATACACAAGCTGACACACACCTGGGGCGCATTCAAACTCTACGTACAGTAGATGGCCTATATGAACGTATATATATATAAAATAGCTTGACATCTAACAAAGACAGGGAGGCAACGTAGGTGAAGTGAGTCTGATCTGAGAAACGTGCACAGCCCCGCAAGAAGTGCGGGTTAAAATGAAACATTTCTGAGGGTGAGGATCAACAAGGCAAGCGGGAGGGGCGGGAGCCGACAGACAATACAGAGACCCGCAGCTCCCCACCGACCCGGAGCGTAACCCCTGCTTACTGTGGACTCTTGGGGTAGAAGGGCAGGGTCACATGGCTGAGATCCTGGATGTCAAAGGCGGTGGGCTCAGCGGAGATCGCCTGCCGCTTGGTGCGCGGCTCGCCTTGCAAGGTGCTCGCGCTCTGCTTCTGCGCCTGCTGGGTGGCCGGCCGGATCACCGAGCGGTACTTGTCCAGCTCGTTCTGCAGCTTCTGGATCAGTTCGTCCTTCTGATCCAACTCCAGCTCCAGCTCGTCGATGAGAGCATCCCGCTGCCTCAGCTCCTCGATCTTCTCCTGGAGCGCGTACTGTAAATCCCGCAGGGTGCCCATGTTCCTCCGGGCTGCCGGGGGCTCCTTCCTGCCGCTGCTCCGCGTCTTGGGGCTTCCTCCCCTCTCCGATCAACTTTCCCCAAAGTCGCTGCTGCCTCCCGAGTGCGAAAGCTTCCTACTTGAGACCAAAGCCAGGCTTGGCTTCTGAGCATGCCCAGTCTGCCGGCTCCAGCCACCGAGAGTTTCAGGGCAGATTCCACTTCTCCGGGCTGACTGTGAGGCTGAGAGCAGGGCTAAGCCAAACGGCAGGTCGGGCCGGGCTTCCACCTGAACCGCGGCGGGCGCCGGGGAAGAGAGGCGCGAGCGCGGAGGCCGAGCAACCGGAGCAGGGACTCGTAAGGTGGGGGCGGGGCGGGGGACTCCGAGGCCGCGGCGGGTCTGCCCGGGTCACTCGCGCCGGGCGCCGAAGGAAGCCGGCGGAGGCTGCGGGGAGCCTGATAAACCTCTGGGCGCGCCAGGGGATGCGCGGGCGGAGCGAGGCGGGAGCGCTCCTTCGGGGGCGGGGAGGCGAGCGGGAGAGGACCGGGGGGACCCCGAGCACACTGGGGAGGCGTCTGCCGCCCCGGAGCCTACCGGGCTGGAGGATGTGGGGACTGCGATCCCGGCGACGAGCGAGTGCAGAGCGGACTCTGCCTCGTAAGCGCTCTGACTTCTGGAGGTGTCTGGACCGCCGGCCTCGCGGAGAAAGGAGCCCCAGCCGGTGGCCGAGCTCTCGCGTCTGCCTCGCCGCCTTCCGCACGGGGAGCGCCTCACACAGGTGGTAACGCTTGAAACCCAACTTGCCTCTCAGCAGAGGGGAGCGAGACCGTGCAGGGGAGGGGTTTCCACTCACACCCGCGTGCCTTCGGCGGAGAGGGGGAGCTTTTGATCCCACCCCCCACCGGCGCCAGCGTTTCCAGCTGCTTCGAATGAGTCCCCTTTGCGCTCCTTCTAAACTCGGATTCATGAACTCTCTTTAGGGCAAAGGCCAGAACGGGATGGGACTGAGCCCTGGAAGGCTGCTCAGCTTCCCTACTGTCCGTCCCACTTAACCAGTGTCTGCGGAATAGTTTATGCAAGGGCCTTCCTCCTTCCACCTGCTGAATTTGCAGAGGGGTGTCAGGGGCGGGAGGCGGGCAGGTCAAAATCACTGCGGTATTCCAAAAAGTTCACTCTGAAATTGAACCATACCTTTAAATTACTTTCTTGATAACCAAACTGTGAGGACGCCAGCCTTCCCCTTGAATGGCAAGACACAAACTTTGAAGAAGAGAGAAAATCTTAAAGAAAAGGGGGGACCCTAGACGAGCCGGGGTAAACTGTACAGCGTACCGCCGCACCCCCACCGCCCCCATCCCTGCCTGCTCCGTATTTCCTAAAATGATGACAATTTTGATAGCATCCTTTCCGTCCAAGGGTAATTCTTCTATCATGTTTAGAATCTTCCATAGCACTTAAATTCCTCATATTTACCTAAATCTTCACCTGGTCATTTAAATTTTTAGCATCTTTATTAGCAGTCCTTTAATTACTATTCTTGAGCACTCAGTGTTATAATCCTCGATGTTCTATTTGGCCATTCCTTAACACTAAATAAAACAAAGTAGACAAAAGATAGATTAAGATTCTGAATTGCAATCCAGAACTATTCACTGGAATCTAAATTTAGACAAGGACACATATCAGGCTCAAAAAAAGTGCTTACTTTTTGCTTTTGAATACACAACCTGTTCTAAGAGGAGCAAAAAGGAAAATGGGGAGGTGAATGAGAAAAAAGGAGGAAAGAAAAGAACAGAACCAGCTAGCTAGTGTCACCTTAATAAGCTTTTTGATTTAAAGTGTATTTAATTTTTCCGTAATTAAGGTGTAAATGAAAAAGGAGACGCAATCCGAAACATTCTACCCAGATTAGGATTTAATTCTCTCACTACACATATGACACAATTGTTCTGCTTTCCAATGTGGATGTTTTCAGAAGTGCATTTATTTCAGAATCATTGTACAAGGTAGATGATTTCACCAAAACAAACATGGACAACTTACAAACACTGAGAGCAGTAAATAGTAGTTCTGAATTATTGTTGTTTTAATGAAAACTAAACCACGCAGAAGTGCTCTGGCTTTGTATAACTGACTCTTTTCTAAAAGAGCTTCCATGACATTTTCCTTCTCCCAGGCAAAAGGCCAAATTCTTATCTTATTTAACCTATGGGAATTCTTTAATTCCATGGGAAAATGTCGAAAACTTAATGAGACTCCTTTCCTATAGATCTATTATAGGGGTCCAGGAGCCCAAGAGTTTATGTCTAAAAATATATCAGGAACATTGTACAGGGGACATTATTAGACAACTGTTAAGCAAGGTTATGCTGTGAGGTCCATTTGAGGCTTAAATGGGTTACTTAGTGTCTTTGAGCAGCACAAAGAAAGAAGATTCTTCATTTGTGGAAAGCTTGTCTACACATCAAAAGGATAAAAGAAACTAAAGCATTTTCCCCAAAAAATAAAACAATTGCATTTAAACCAAGAAAAAAATCAGTTTTTTTTTTACAAAAATTAAATTTTTTTTCCACTGTTATATAAATATTTTTCACTATTTAAACTACCATAATCTATGTACCACTAGAGGATGTTACATTTTCATTTTAAATGGAATTCTTGTGATACAAAATATATATATTCCTTGATGAATCCCATAGTGAGAATCAGAAATCTGTTGTAATAAATGTAAACAAAGTAAACAGCTGAGAAGATATGACTATTACAATTTGACTTACACTTTAAAAGATGTTCAAGTTATAAGAATATATTTGGCTGGGTTACTGTATATAATGAAAAAAAATAAAATTATCCTTCAGTTCAGTTCAGTTCAGTCACTCAGTCGTGTCCCACTCTTTGCGACCCCATGAACTGCCAGGCCTCCCTGTCCATCACCAACTCCTGGAGCCCACCCAAACCCATGTCCATTGAGTCGGTTGATGCCATCCAACTATCTCATCCTCTGTCGTCCCCTTCTCCTCCTGCCCTCAATCTTTCCCAGCATCAAGGTCTTTTCAAATGAGTCAGCTCTTTGCATTAGGTGGCCAAAGTATTGGAATTTCAGCTTCAACATCAGTCCTTCCAATGAACACCCAGGACTGATCTCCTTTAGGATGGACTGGTTGGATCTCCCTGCAGTCCAAGGGACTCTCAAGAGTCTTCTCCAACACCACAGTTCAATAGTCCAACTCTCACATCCATACATAACAACTGGAAAAACCATATCCTTGACTAGACGGACCTTTGTTGACAAAGTAATGTTTCTGCTTTTCAACATGCTGTCTAGGTTGGTCATAACTTTCCTTCCAAGGAGTAAGAAAATTATCCTTAAATACTTTTATATATGAAAACCCCTGAATTCTAGGCTTTTCTAAGTCAAAATAAATATTTTAAATATTACAGTGATGTCCTTGACTGTTTAAATCTTGAGGGACCTTGGTTTTCTATCTCTACCTTTTGAGTGATTCTAATATTTTCTTAAACATCTTTTGCATTGCATTTGGTAAATGCTGGAAATAAATTTTACGTAAAAAATCTAGGTCTTATGGTTTCATTTCAACAGATATATTTACTATATGTCTTATAATAAACTTAACTGGCTAAGTTATATTATCACAGATCACACACAAGTCTACTTTCTGCTATTTGGAAGTGGCTACCACAGATTTGGGGTGGAATGGAGCTTCATATATTCAGCTTTCCCACTGCCTAGCTGGGATGAGGTCTTAATGTTAGATGCTAAAGCATAGAACAATGCCATTTTGAAGGAACTTCATTCATATACTGGAATTCCATAGTAACTTTTCAGCAGTCTCTCTTTGTTAATAGCTCTAACAGAAGCAAGATTCCAGTAGCCAGATCCACCTGTAGCATATTAATGCTCTTCAATTCTGCATCCAACCCTCATGATTGAGAATAACTAATACCACACCTTACTTAATGGGATCTCAGACTCACTTAATGAGACCTTCAGTAATTCAGCTTTATCGTAATACTGGCCATTAAAAAAATATTCTTTTGAATGTATTATTCTACACTAAAAACAGCCTCAAAATAACTGTGATAATTTTGTCATCCAGCTGCCCATTTCACTGGTGCGATGGACATAGAGGCCTGGTGTGCTTCAGTCCATGGGGTCGCAAAGAGTCAGACACAACTGAGCAACTAAACTGAACTAAACATTTCCTGCAAGAGTCCAAAAATCGAAATTTCCTTCTGTCATTTCATGTACATGTCTTGAACAGCAAAAACAAAACCCCAAACAAACAAAAACATAGCTAAGCTTTATAGGTCATGTAAGCAGCAGTCCCTTACAGAAGAATCTGCATATAAAGGTAACTAATAGTGGTAAACACACTAGCTTGCTCTACAGTGTTCATCTTAATCGTGACCACAATAAAAATAACTAACTTCCTGGAACACTTCACGTATGACAAGCACTGTTCATGTAGCCTTATGAGTTGGACATCATTTCCTTTTATACTTGAGAAAAGGGAGGCAGAGAATCACTCACTTTGTGTTGTTCAGGCTCTAAGCTGTGTCCGACTCTGCTACCCCATGAACTATAGCACACCAGGCTCCTCTTTCCTCCATTATCTCCGGGAGTTTGCTCAAATTCATGTCCACATAGTCAGTGATGCTATCTAACCATCTCATCACTCACCTAATATCAAATCCAGACCATTTGGTGCAGAGCTCAGTCCCCTACCCACTGCCCCTCACTGCGTTCTGCAGGACTTCCAAGGGTTGGTAATACCGCCTTCTGGATCCAGAGTGATATTAATTAACATTAACTGGCCTGCCTTTGGAGTTAGGGACGTGGGAAGAGAAGAAATTTGGAAAATTGTAAAACAGTAGGAAAAATATTTTTTAAAAGTTCCTTTTCCCAAAACTGTCTTTATTTCAGCCTCATTTCATCTTTGGTTTATGGTCACCAACTTGTACCCATTTACCTGGGACTGCCCTTGTTTTATTATTAAAATTGGTTGGGACTCTCCTACTTTTTACACTAAAGTCCTAGTTACATCTTGGTCCTGGGCAAACCAGGAAGGTTGATCATCCTCTATAATTCAGGATTGCAAAGCCTCTCTATTTTACAAATATTGTCATATTTTGTATTCAAAGTTACTGATAGAAAAGTAAAACCAAGGAAGATCTGTAATAATAATACCTATTATCTTAAGCACATTACAAACCCACTTACACATTTGTTTCTGTGAATATGTTTTAGGAGAGCAATCATCCAATTTCAATGCATAATAATACACCACAGGAACTGTCTTTGGGCTGTAAAGGGGAGATGAGTCAGACAATAGAATTTTAATTACTTTGATAAGTCAGACAAGGATTCAAGGCTTTCTTTTTGGTTTGCTCTTATAAAAATCTAGAATTGAGACAGATCGGATTCTTAGAGACTAAGCACAACAATTCAAGTTCCTGCTATTTGATTAACTCTTATAGGATTATATGATTATGATTATTGTGTTTGGTGACTAGGTTTGGTCATCAGGAATACATATTTAAATGAATATAAATAAAAATTCTAATGGCAGGGCTGAAGTCACACTATCAACAAATGATAAGTTGTGCATGGAAAAGGGAAAAAAAGCATAAAACATTAATGATGAAAAACTTACTGCAGAGACATGGAAAGTCATAGTGCCTTGTACCATACTTGCTAATGTGCTTAGAGTTTAATACCGAATTAGTGTCATACTTAATATTAGTTGAATGAATTCTTATATTCCACTGCATAAGATGATGCTAAGTTATTACTGGACCTCAGCCTAAACTAATGTGCATGGAAATCCATGTACTATTTATCAAGCAGAATATTTCTTTGTACTCTTTACTCAGCTGATCATCTCCAAAGACCAGAAGAAATAAAAGTTTTTTAAGAAGAAAAGTATTCTGTTTTCTGTGGTTTTCTTCATAAATGGAAAAGTTTTTAATGTGTAAAATGGAGTTTAAAATGCTTTATTCATAAAATATTTTACTAAATTTAAGTCCAGTGAATATATACATGAGTAGGCAACATCCCTGTATCTGATTAATAAATTAGTTTATCAGCTCCATTTCAGTAGTGATTTTTCTGACAGATTAAATGTACATCATTTCCTAACTCAATGATCAGCATTTCCCACAAAGTATTCAAAAATATTTGCAAAGGTAATTTTGTATTTAAAACATTATTTGACAGCATGTGGCTTATAGGAGAACAGCTCTGAGTCAATGATTTTTTATTGTTCCTTTTATTTTAAATAGCATTTAACCACTGGTATAACTTGGCCATTTCCCTCCCACTTGTTCTGTAATCCAAATTTAAAGTAAAAGCAAAAAAAAAAACAAACAAACAAAAAAACACTTTTCTAGAGAACTTCTTAAAATTAGTAAAGTGGGCAAGTACTGAAGATGTAAGAAAGATAACAGAGGACAAGCTTCAGTGAATTGGCTTTCTATCCGTAAATAACTTGAATGAACTGAGCAAGAGAAAGATAGCAAAATACAACTGAGAATGTCAGAGATTTGGAGGAGAGGGGAAGCTATAGGCAAAAAGATACAGTCAAGAAATGTATAGAAATCTTCACTGTTGTGAACTTAGTGGAAAAGTAAATATAAAGTGAAAGTGAAAGTGAAGTCGTCTCCGACTCTTTGCGACCCCGTGGACTGTAGCCCATCAAGCTCCTCCGTCTATGAGATTCTCCAGGCAAGAATTCTAGAGTGGGTTGCCATTTCCTTCTCCAAAAGTAAATATGACCTAGCTTCAAATTAAAGAAACTATTGATATTTGATTTTTATATAATTATCATGAGATGGAAGTCCAGAAATCCATCTCTAATGATACACAAATGAAGTAGTCGGCTGGTAAAAACATAGATGTCATTCTAGGGTCAACATATGGTACACAATAGTTATAAAAGCATTACCCTTGAAACAAGGATAGAGCCCTAGGTTGGGGTTCATGAGATGCAAACACTATGCTATGTATTTGTAACCAACTGTTAAAATATCAGTCACTCTGCCCATAGTATATTTCTAGATGCTTTTCAACAGTGGTGCTGAGGAAGACTCTTGAGACTCCCTTGGACTACAAGGAGATCAAACCAATCAATCCTAAAGGAAATCAACCCAGAATATTCACTGGAAGGACAGATGCTGAAGCTGAAGCTCCAATGCCTTGGCCACCTGATACTAAGAGCTGACTCATTGAAAAAGACTCTGATGCTGGGAAAGATTGAAGGCAGAAGGAGAGGAGGGCAGCAGGGGATAAGATGGTTAGATAGCATCACCAATTCAATGGACATCATTTTGAGCAAACTCTGGAAGACAATGAAGGACAGGGAAGCCTGGCATGCTGCAGTCTATAGGGTTCAGTTCAGTTCAGTTCAGTCGCTCAGTCGTGTCTGACTCTTTGTGACCCCGTGGACTGCAGCACGCCAGGCCTCTCTGTCCATCACCAACTCCAGAAGCTTACTCAAACTCATGTCCATTGAGTCAGTGATGCCATCCACCATCTCATACTCTGTCATTCCCTTCTCCTCCTGCCTTCAGTCTTTCCCAGCATCAGGGCCTTTTCAAATGAGTCAGCTCTTCACATCAGGTGGCCAAAGTATTGGAGTTTCAGCTTCAGCATCAGTCCTTCCATGAATATTCAGGATTGATTTCTTTTAGGATGGACTGGTTGGATCTCCTTACAGGCCAAGGGACTCTCAAGAGTCTTCTCCAACACCACAGTTCAAAAGCATCAATGCTTCGGCGCTCAGCTTTCTTCACAGTCCAACTCTCACATCCATACATGACCACAGGAAAAACCATAGCCTTGACTAGATGGACCCTCGTCAGCAAAGTAATGTCTCTGCTTTTTAATATGCTATCTAGGTTGGTCATAACTTTCCTTCCAAGGAGCAAGCATCTTTTAATATCATGGCTGCAATCACCATCTGCAGTGATTTTGGAGCCCCAAAATATAAAGTCTGTCACTGTTTCCATTGTTTCCCCATCTATTTGCCATGAAGTGATGGGACCGGATACCATGATCTTTGTTTTCTGAATGTTGAGCTTTAAGCCAACTTTTTCACTCTCCTCTTTCATTTTCATCAAGAGGCTCTTTAGTTCTTCTTCACTTTCTGCCATAAGGGTGGTGTCATCTGCATATCTGAGGTTATTGATATTTCTCCTGGCAACCTTAATCCCAGCTTGTGCTTCATCCAGTCCATCATTTCTCATGATGTACTCTGCATAGAAGTTAAATAAGCAGGGTGACAATATACAGCCTTGACGTACTCCTTTTCCTATTTGGAACCAGTCTGTTGTTCCATGTCCAGTTCTAACTGTTGCTTCCTGACTTGTATAAAGATTTCTCAAGAGGTCAGGTGGTCTAGTATTCTCATCTCTTTTAGAATTTTCCACAGTTTACTGTGATCCACAGCGTCAAAGGCTTTGGCATAGTCAATAAAGCAGAAATAGATGTTTTTTTCTGGAACTCTCTTGCTTTTTTGATGATCCGTTGGATGTTGGCAATTTTATCTCTGGTTCCTCTACCTTTTCTAAAATCAGCTTGAATATCTGGAAGTTCATGGTTCACGTATCGTTGAAACCTGGCTTGGAGAATTTTGAGTATTACTTTACTAGCATGTGAGATGAGTGCAGTTGTGCAGTAGTTTGAGCAGTTTTTGGCATTGCCTTCCTTAGGGATTGGAATGAAAACTGACCTTTTCCAGTCCTGTGGCCACTGCTGAGTTTTCCAAATTTGCAAAGAGTCAAACATGACTTATCAACTGAAAAACAAGAGTATTTCTAGAAAATATTCAATAATTTCTAACTTGTTCAGGCTAGATTTTTTTAAGTTCACTTTTCAAAGCACAGATATTTAACCTGGTAGGTAAGAATACTTTAAACATTAGTTGCTTAGAGTTAAACAGACAAATGTGCAAACACCTATACGTAGTAAATAAGTATCATACGGTTTTAATGCCCCACATAAATAAATATAAAATAGGAACCTCTACACTTTGGTTGGTATTAGACAGAAAAATCAAAGTCTGTCTCAAGTTACTGCAATATGTAAGAATGTTTTTACTCAAAGATCAAATTTAAGGAGTTATGAAAAATTCATCTAAGTTCATCTAAGAATAAAGGAGAGTCAAAATTCTAATCATCGATCTTCCTTAGAAAACCATCTATATTAAATAAAAATTTTAAGTAGAAAAATTACATGGTAATCTTCAAAACAATTATTTATGGAACATTAAAAGTAATTACTGCTGTTAGGAACATAGAGAACTTGATGAAAATTGCTTGTTTCCACTTTGCAGTGCCCACTAGTCCAACACTCTATCAGGACCAACAAAGAGCTCTGAGCAATCACAGAACTCTAAGTTGCCTATCATAACAGCATTTCTACATGGCCCATTATGTAACTTAGTTACTTTATGCCCCTTTCATGGGCACTCCCAAAATACAAAAAACCAAAGGACTGATGACAATATCTGCCATAGTTTGATACCCCACCCTTCCTCACCTTCTAAAAGAGGAAGCAAAAGTCATATTCTTTATGAATAATAGATATCTCAGAATTTTGAGTGAAAATATACCAGAGAGACTACGTATTTCAACATCCTAATTTCAAATTTCAGGAAATTTAAAGGGCAAGAAAGTTAAATGAGGCAGAGTTTAAAACCCAAATCTCCTAATTCTCAGCATACTGTCCTGAAAGTTACATTATGCATTCTCTTGACATTTTATTTATACTGTACATAGAAGCCTGATTCAGTTCACATGAAAATCCTCTTATCTCTTAGTAATTAATAATCATTAAAGTCAATTAAGAACACTTTAATTTGCTGCAGAGAACAAAATATATTAAAATGCCTTTAAATGTCTAATTACTTCTAGTGGGCCTCTCTGTATATTCAAACCATATAGAGCTCTTGTTGCTACCCGGGCATCTATATTGCATGAAGGACTGTGTGTGTGTGTGTGTGTTCACATGCCTCACAAGTATGAAAATTAAACCACACCACTACAGTCTTCCTCATCAACTCTCACTTATGTCAAAGTAAAGTCACATCAGGTGAATGTATTTTTTTGCACCTATCTTATTTGACAAAGATCTACACCACATGTGGAAATACAGTAAACCATCTCTCTTTCTCTTTCCAGATACACAGCTCAAGTGTCTTTGTATTACCAGGTTTTAAAAGTACATAAAATAGGAAACACATCATCACCAAGAAAGAGAAAATTTGTCTCCAACTCATAGAAATTAAAAGGTAACACCAAGGACTTCCCTGGTGGTCCAGAGCTTAAGAATCTGACTGCCAATGCAGGGGACACAAGCGTGATCCCTGGCTCAAGAAGAGCCCACATGCCAAAGGGCAACTAAGGCCATGTGCCACAGCTATTGTGCCTGCACTCTAGAGCGTGCACATCCCAAGAACTGAGCCCCAGTGGTACAACCACTGAAACCGGCAAGTCCTAGAGCCTGTGCTCCACAAGAGAAGACACCACAAAGGAAAGCCCACTCACCACCTCACTATAAGGAGGAGTAGCCCCTGCCAGCTGCAACTAGAGAAAGCCTGCTCACAGCGAGGAAGACCCAGCACACCCAGAAATAAAGATAAATTAATAAAATACATTATTTTTTAAGTTAAAAGGTAATACCTAAACTATGAACTCTCAGAATTCAAATAGTGACACTTGCTTTGAGTCCCTCAAATTCCATAATTGGTCTGAGACCGTTTGACGATTTCAATGTCATTTAATGACATTTTGACCATTCAACTTTAGAATAGGCCCAAATGAGATTCTATTCATGCAATATGTTCTACTGGGAGCACCCTGGGCCTCCCTGGTGGCCCTAGTGGTAAATAACCTGCTTGCCAATGCAGGAGACATAAGAGACACAGATTTGATCCCTGGGTCAGGAAGATCCCCTGGAGGAGGGCATGGCAACCCACTCCAGTATTCTTGCCTGGAGAATCCCATGGACCCTGGGAGGCTATGGTCCATAGAGTTACAAACAGTCAGACACAACTGAAGCCACTTGGTACGCACCCACACACTGGAGTACTGTACAAAAATTTTGCAAAGACAGTAAAGATGTTATTTTAAAATGCATTGAAATGCACAGCATGTAAAATTTGCATTACATTTTTATTTTAAAAAATGATTTCATACTTTAACATTCTAAGTATACGTGTTTTAATCACCAATACATCTATAAAGCAAAGTATTAACACATTACATAATTTTCACATTCTGGAATCAGGGAATAGTCAATTGTGAGAAATTGGAATAAGTGATGAAGAAAACACAAATAACCAAGAAAAATAATACAGTAACAGCTGGTACAAAAGCTAAACTCAGGGGTCAATGGACAGCTTTGCTAGCAATCCAATAATTCTGAAAGCCCTCAACCATTAAAGCAAATACTAGAGCCCAGGATTCCTTCAAAATGTGAACTAAAGAATACTAGTTTCTTAAAATGGTGATAAGTATAACAAAAAAGGGTTCCAAGGCCACAAAGGTCTTGTTTTGGAGACACTGGAAAAGTTCAGTAAAACAGATTTCTGTCTACATTATTTCTCAGAACTTTTACTATTTCCATATGTTCTATGAATCTCCAAAAATTTTAACTTAAAAAAATAATGTATTTTATTAATTTATTTTTATTTCTGGGTGTGCTGGGTCTTCCTAGCTGTGAGCAGGCTTTCTCTAGTTGCAGCTGGCAGAGATTCATTAAAATCTCAAAATTTAATCTCTTAAATTTAAATATAAATACATAAAGTTGATTTAAACACCTAGACTTTCTCTGTTGTAATACTCTAAGTGTTGAACTTGAGTATTTAGTGTTTAAAAGTACATTAGATAATTTATGTGGGCTTCCCTTGTAGCTCAGTCGGTAAAGAATCTGCCTGCAGTGCAGGAGACCTGGGTTCGATCCCTGGGTTGGGAAGATCCCCTGGAGAAGGAAATGGCAACCCACTCCAGTATCCTTGCCTGAAGAATCCCAGGGACAGAGGATCCTAGTAGGCTACAGTCCATGAGGTCGCAAAGAGCCAGGCACAACTGAGCCAACAAGCACCTTCCCCATGTGGAATTCCTTATTGGAATTTACCTACATAGCAGTATCAGCAATAAGAATGAATAGTTCATTCTGGTCCCAACAACAGTACTGCCAACTGCCAGTATCTGCCCTTTAAAACCACAATTTACCCAGCCTGTGACCATAGCCAATGGCATGACAGAAAACCATGAACACACAACAAATAGGGTGCTTACATGAAGGACTAACATTGCCATTTGACCCATAATCACATTTCCTTTCTATAAATTAGGCTGGGTCGTAGGACTATTGCTCAGGTTGGGAAAATGATAATAGGACTGTAATCAGGAGTGCAACTGAATAATAATGAATTACATACATATTATTAAAAGATGCTTGCTCCTCAGAAGAAAAGCTATGACAACCCTAGACAGCATATTAAAAAGCAGAGACATTACTTTGCCAACAAATGTCCATCTAGTCAAAGCTATGGTTTTTCCAGTAGTCATATATGCATGTGAGAGTTAGACAGAATGTAAAGAAACCTGAGTGCCCAAGAACTGATGCTTTTGAACTGTGGTGAACTCTTGAGAGTCCCTTGGACTGCAAGGAGATTAAACCAGTCCATCCTAAAGGAAATCAGTCCTGAATACTCATTGGAAGGACTGATGCTGAAGCTAAAGCTCCAATACTTCGGCCACCTGATGCGAAGAACTGACTCATCGGAAAAGACCCTGATGCTAGGGAAGATTGAAGGCAGGAAGAGAAGGGGATGACAGAGGATGAGATGGTTGGACGGCATCACCAACTTGATGGACATGAGTTTGAACAAGCTCCAGAAATCAGTGAAGGACAGGGAAGCCTGGCATGCTGCAGGCCATGGTGTCGCAAAGAGTCGGGCATGACTGAGCGACTGAACTGAACTGACATACGTGTTATATTTTGCTTCTTATAAATCTCCAGGCACCAAGCAATTTCAGCTTAATATTTTAGAACTTTTCTACTTGTCATTCCTTTTCTGCCTGGAAAATCCTTCTCCTAACCTCCTTCACCATCCTAAAATACTAATCCCATTGCTTCTCAGTCACCACTTTTCTCACCTCTTGAGTCAGTAATTCAGTGATCTTATTCTTTAGCTCTTTTCTCATATACCACTTCTGATAATCTTTCTGAATCATCTCTATGATATTTTCCCTTAAAATAGAACTTTCATGATTTATAATTATATATTATTTGCAAGGATACTTGTTAATAGTTATCTGATCCATTAAACTGTAAACTGTAGGCCCTTCCTACATATGTGCTAACCTCATTGAATGAACAAAGGTAGGACTAAATGAATTCAACAAATATTTTTTAGTATTTACAACAAATCACCATCAATAAACAGAAAAAAAAATCTCCCTTTCTCCACCAAGAGATCCAACCAACAAACTGAACTAAGTGACCTTTGATGCAATGTAATATGGGTTCCATAGTTTGTACCTCTCACTAGTGTGTCACTCAGAAATATATCTATCATAAACCTCAGAAACTTCACTACGATTACCCATGAGGGGCAGCTACCCTACATTCCCAGGTCTCAATCAGGAAATCTGCAAGTCAGGTGATTGTCTGAGTTCTAAATAGCACTGATTTTCTATGTTCTTCATGAAAGTATTTGTGATATCTGTTGCCCCTAGGAAGTTCAAATATGGGTCTAACCACTCAAAAAAATTCACTTCGGTAAAAACTTTGAAACTAAAATGCAGGTCAGGAAGCAACAGTTAGAACTGGACATGGAACAACAGACTGGTTCCAAAGAGGAAAAGGAGTACGTCAAGGCTGTATATTGTCACCCTGCTTATTTAACTTCTATGCAGAGTACATCATGAGAAACGCTGGGCTGGAAGAAACACAAGCTGGAATCAAGATTGCCGGGAGAAATATCAATAACCTCAGATATGCAGATGACACCACCCTTATGGCAGAAAGTGAAGAAGAACTAAAAAGCCTCTTGATGAAAGTGAAAGAGGAGAGCAAAAAAGTTGGCTTCAAGCTCAACGTTCAGAAAACGAAGATCATGGCATCTGGTCCCATCACTTCATGGGAAATAGATGGGGAAACTGGAAATAGTGTCAGACATAATTTTTTTGAGCTCCAAAATCACTGCAGATGGTGACTGTAGCCATGAAATTAAAAGATGTTTACTCCTTGGAAGAAAAGTTATGACCAACCTAGATAGTATATTGAAAAGCAGAGACATTATTTTGCCGACTAAGGTCTGTCTAGTCAAGGCTATGGTTTTTCCAGTGGTCATGTATGGATGTGAGAGTTGGACTGTGAAGAAGGCTGAGCACCGAAGAATTGCTGCTTTTGAACTGTGGTGTTGGAGAAGACTCTTGAGAGTCCCTTGGACTGCAAGGAGATCCAACCAGTCCATTCTGAAGGAGATCAGCCCTGGGATTTCTTTGGAAGGAATGATGCTGAAGCTGAAACTCCAGTACTTTGGCCACCTCATGTGAAGAGTTGACTCATTGGAAAAGACTCTGATGCTGGGAGGGATTGGGGGCAGGAGGAGAAGGGGACGACAGAGGATGAGATGGCTGGATGGCATCACGGACTTGATGGACGTGAGTCTGAGTGAACTCTGGGAGTTGGAGATGGACAGGGAGGCCTGGCGTGCTGGGATTCATGGGGTCGCAAAGAGTCGCACATAACTGAGCGACTGAACTGAACTGAACTGATGTGTGTATGTATGTGTATGTGTGTGTATTTGTGTGTGTCTGTATACAAAGCTGTATATAGATGTGTACAGGATATATGGTATGTGTGTGTATATCAATTTAGAAATTTGCAACTTAGAAGTGAATACAGGTAATGGATGTCCCTATAACATGGTAGCAAAAGGCAACATAAAAAACATGATACGTTAATTTTTCAGAAAATGGATACTTTAGCCCTGCATATTCTTTCTCTGTGGAATAAATCAGATTGATCAGAGGCTCAGTTTAAACATGTGCTTTCTTTCCGCAGAAAAAATAAAAACATAAATATCACTCTTTGAAGCACATATTTGCCTAAGACTCATAATAACTGTACTTTCTACCTGCCATCCTGAAATATTTCTAGGAAATGCTATTTTTTGATACCCAACCAGCTTTTCAAATTACACTTGACAATCAACCCTCTAATGTACCTTTAAATTGCTATAATCTCAGAGTCTTTCTTACTTGAAACTTATATTGTGTTCAAGGTTCAGTGATCTTTTATATAACACTGGCGGCATCCATATCATCACCAACTCTGCAGTTTTTTCCTTTTGTTTCCCTCCAAATTCTCTTCTTTTGTTCACAAGTTCTAGCTACTCCTTCAAAAAGCCAACTGCTTTATTTGTATTTGGCCTGTTTTTAGTAGTCCTTCTTAATACCTACATCTTTTAGAAAATGCGTTTCATATTATTTTGAGGGCAGATGCTTCCAATTATAAGTACCCTATGGCAGTGGGTATTAACCAAGACTGAGCTGTCTGATCACCTCATTTACAATGGCTCTGGAAGTTCAAATTGAAATGAAGTTCAAAAAGCAAACTTATCTCCAATAATACATTAAATTCCACAATTTAATTCTTAAAGTAATATGCTTCTCTTCCTCTCCTCTTTAATTTTTTCTTTGGCTCTTTCTATAGAATATCAGGAGGAGCCCCTCAAACAAAAGCATAAGCTTAATGCCAGTTAACTAACCAAATCCTTCAATGCTAACCTTTAGATGTTAGCAGAAAGCTAAATATTAAATTACTGTGCAATTAAACCAAAAGCCAGGGGTGTAAAGTTTGTTAATGCAAAAAAAAAAAAAAAAGGAATATTTCTCTGGTATATGTTTCCTATAACTTCAAAAAATCTGCAAGAAGGTTTCCCACATTATACAAATTTACTGCACAGGTATATAGGTTTGGTGATAAAGCTAATTTTTGTCAAACTTAGAAAAACCTAAGCCAAACTTTTCCTATGAAAAAAACAAAAGGAGACCCCTACTTATGGAAGAGAGTCAAACTTGGAGATAAAAATTCAAAGCTTTGCACACATATTCTTCACTAATCTATATACATGAAGCTTTACACTACAGTAGGATAATGCTGCTTCAGGAGAGAAATTGAAGTTTCTGATTTGCAACTGTCTGAAACTTCTGGGTTTTCAACAAAAACTGAATGTTATTAACTATTGAATGTAAGAACTCTCTTGACATGGCATCATTTAATTTCTAGTGGGTCTTCTTTATATTTTTTCCTAAAAAATCGAAGTCTCGTCGTATTGCAGTTACCAATATACAATATCCTTTTGGAAGCGGTTATTTCCCAAAAGGAAAAAATATTTTTGATTAACAGCAATTAAGCTCTATGAAAGAGAAACATCTTATTGAGATATGCATGCCTTACCTCTTTATATGTAACAAAATTATTTATTCAGATAAATACAATATTTTTTAGGAAATAGTTTCTAATTGAGATTTAAATTTGTCACTTTATAAAACTGCAAGGTCAAGGAAAACTTTACACAATTTTGAAATTTATACTTCTCCTTTACATGACTTATTTTATTTTAAACACAATTCCATAAATAGTGCACATTCAGCAAACAGTAAATTCTTTAAATTTTTCTCTCAGCTATTAAATGCTAATTTCTAAAGGCGAAAATGTAGAACTAAAGGTGCAATTGCACCCTCTACTGTTCACATTTTCTATTCCATATGAATAGAGTACTGTATATGTTTGTTTAACATATTCATTATTGAAGTAAATCACATTGGCAGGTAAATCACATTGGCTTCCTTTGACAATAATTAGCAGACTCTCAAATAAGCTCTATTTGTTAAAATTTCTTTAATAATACAAATGAAAATGACATTTATATGGATTCTGAAATTAAACTAATTTAGAAAAAAAAAGACTATTAGCAAGATACTTGAAATGTGAAGTATTCATTAACTTCCTGACAATAAATGCTACTTTTGATCACCTTTTAAAACTAGTCTATAAGAGCCAACAATTGGCACCCTCTTGACAGTATATAAAGTTTACCCAATTTTTTTCAAGTTAGAATTCAAATAAATATTTACATTTCTCTAAAAGTGCACACTGACATTCTAAAAAATTAATTTTAAGATCTTCCTATGAAAATTATCAAAATTTAAAATGCTAACATGAATCAAAATTAATAGCACATTTGTTCTTTTCTTTTAAGCCACTCATGTTTTAATTAAACAGTGGTTGTCAGATATTTATCTTAAAGCTTTCTTACTGATTCTTCTTCTAGGGATAAAAAAATTTTCTAGTTGCTGACCAACCTTCCCACCAAAAATAACTAGAAAATAAGGGCCAAAATATGTTTAAGGCACTGGAAATTTTCCAAGTAGTAAGGAACTGAAGGGCTAATATCTAAGACAAACTGGGAGTTCAAATCAACACATACTGCCTTTTGAGGCATTTACCAACTACAAAACACTCCTAAGAAGATAAATAACAATATAGATGAGAAGCTGGCAGCTAAGAAGTAGAACACAGGTTCTACAAGTCTAATGGGCTAAAGGGGTAAAATTGGAGTCCAAGCCCAACCATTTCAAAATCATAAAGCTAAATCTTACATGTTACTATTCCATTACTCATAAAGATGGGGACATCTTCAAATCTGCTCAATCCATAACTGGATTAAGGTGACATGACCCTCACCAGCCTGTGTGTCAAGGGCAACAGTAACTCTGCAATGAAGGAAGATTTCATGACCCAGAACCTCAAATTACAATTTTTCATGTACCACATCCAGAATTCAATCATAAATGGTTAGGTATACAGAGATAATATTCCATAACCTAAAGTTACAAAAAAAAAAAAAAAAAAAGAGCAGGCTGATGGGAGATCCTGATGTTGGAATTATGTGATATGGACATCAACATAACTGTGACAAATATGCCTTAGGAATATAATGGAAGTGTTGTTGATATTAATGGAAACCTGGAAACTATGAAAGAAATTGTAGAACTGATAATAGCAGTAACTAAATTTTCATAATTCTGCACTTATGTTTAATAGCAGGAGACAGGATTAGTAAATCAGAAGATAAGTCCAAATAAAATAGCTAGAGTTAATAGAGTAAAGGAATAAAACATTGAAAAAAGAATATGAGATGTGGTGTTATAGGGAAAAGGTCAAATCTATATATAATCAGAGTCCCAAAAAGAGAGGAAACAGAGAATAGGGAAAAAGCAATGTTTGAAGAAATGATGGCTGAGGATTTTCCAAAACTGAAGAAAGCTATATCAAGCCAAGATTTCAAGAATCACTGCAAACCACTAGTACAATAAATACAAAATACATTTGGAGAGACACACAAATACACATACCCTAGACATCTCATTGTAAAACTACTTATAACCATAATAAAATAGTGAGGGAAGCCCCATAATAAAATAGGGAAAACACCTAATATCACACAGAGAAAAACATTCATCCCCTACAAAGGAGCAAGAATAAGATGACAGTAGACACTTTTAATTGAACGAGTGAAAGCCAAAGAATGGTAGAGAAATAACCTCAAAGGATTAGAAGAAAATAAAACTGCCAACCTAGAATTCTATACTCGCCAAAAATATCCTTTGAAAATAAAGGCAAGAAAATATGTTTTCAGAGAAACAAAAACCAGAGAATTTGTCACCAACAGATCGACACTAAAGATGACACTAAAAAAAAATTCTTCAGGATGACAGAAAATGAAACTAGATGAATGCACAATGATATAAAAAATAAGTATTAGAATGAACATGAGGTTAAATAAATGCGAATGATTACAAAATTATAATGCTAAGTCACTTCAGTCGTGTCTGACTCTGTGCAACCCCACAGACGGCAACCCACTAGGCTCTCCCGTCCCTGGGATTCTCCAGGCAAGAATACAAAATTATAATATCTGACAACAATAATATGAAAGATGAAAGTGAAAATGAAAGTATGTCCAGTTCTTTGCGATCCCATGGACTGTACAGTCCCTGGAATTCTCTAAGTCAGAAAGAATACTGGAGTGGGTAGCCTCTCCCTTCTCCAGGGGAGCTTCCCAACCCAGGAATCAAACCAGGGTTTCCTGCATTCCAGGTGGGTTCTTTACCAACTGAGCTATCAGGGATTCTTTACCAGTTGAGCCACAAGGAATGGAAAGGAATATGAAAGATAGAAGGAGACTAATACAGTTAACAGTGTTGTTAGGTCACTGTACTGGCTGAGCAGTAATAAAAGCATTAATGTACCTTTAATTTTGCTACTTCAAGGATGCACTGCATGTTGTATTTACAGAAAACTGCTAAAAGAAATAAAATATAGAAATGAAAAATTGATTAATGGAAAAGAGAATATTAAAATAATTTATTAATTCAAATATAGGCAAAAAAGAGAAAAAATTAAGAGACACAGTTCAGTTCAGTTGAGTTCAGTCACTCAGTCATGTCCGACTCTTTGCGACCCCATGAATTGCAGCACGCCAGGCCTCCCTGTCCATCACCAACTCCTGGAGTTCACTCAGACTCACATCCATCGAGTCTGTGATGCCATCCAGCCATCTCATCCTCTGTCGTCCCCTTCTCCTCCTGCCCCCAATCCCTCCCAGCATCAGAGTCTTTTCCAATGAGTCAACTCTTCGCATCAGGTGGCCAAAGTACTGGAGTTTCAAATTCAGCATCATTACTTCCAAAGAAATCCCAGGGTTGGTCTCCTTCAGAATGGACTGGTTGGATCTCCTTACAGTCCAAGGGACTCTCAAGAGTCTTCTCCAACACCACAGTTCAAAAGCATCCATTCTTTGGTGCTCAACCTTCTTCACAGTCCAACTCTCACATCCATACATGACCACTGGAAAACCCATAGCCTTGACTAGACGGACCTTAGTCGGCAAAGTAATGTCTCTGCTTTTGAATATGCTATCTAGGTTGCTCATAACTTTCCTTCCAAGGAGTAAGTGTCCTTTAATTTCATGGCTGCAGTCACCATCTGCAGTGATTTTGGAGCCCCCCCAAAAAATAAAGTCTGACACTGTTTCCATTGTTTCTCCATCTATTTCCCATGAAGTGATGGGACCAGATGCCATGATCTTCGTTTTCTGAATGTTGAGCTTGAAGCCAACTTTTTCACTCTCCTCTTTCACTTTCATCAAGAGGCTTTTTAGTTTCTCTTCACTTTCTGCCATAAGGGTGATGTCATCTGCATATCTGAGGTTATTGATATTTCTCCCGGCAATCTTGATTCCAGCTTGTGTTTCTTCCAGTCCAGCGTTTCTCGTGATGTACTCTGCACAGAAGTTAAATAAGCAGGGTGACAATATACAGCCTTGACGTACTCCTTTTCCTCTTTGGAACCAGTCTGTTGTTCCATGTCCAGTTCTAACTGTTGCTTCCTGACCTGCATACAGATTTCCCAAGAGGCAGGTCAGGTGGTCTGGTATTCTCATCTCTTTCAGAATTTTCCACAGTTTATTGTGATCCACACAGTCAAAGGCTTTGGCATAGTCAATAAAGCAGAAATAGATGTTTTTCTGGAACTCTCTTGCTTTTTCCATGATCCAGCAGATGTTGGCAATTTGGTCTCTGGTTCCTCTGCCTTTTCTAAAACCAGCTTGAACATCAGGAAGTTCACGGTTCACGTACTGCTAAAGCCTGACTTGGAGAATTTTGAGCATTACTTTACTAGCATGTGAGATGAGTGCAACTGTGCAGTACTTTGAGCATTCTTTGGCATTGCCTTTCTTTGGGATTGGAGTGTAAACTGACCTTTTCCAGTCCTGTGGCCCTGCTGAGTTTTCCAAATTTGCTAGCACTTTCACAGCATCATCTTTCAGGATTTGAAATAGCTCAACTGGAATGCCATCACCTCCACTAGCTTTGTTCGTAGTGATGCTTTCTAAGGCCCACTTGACTTCACATTCCAGGATGTCTGGCTCTAGATTAGTGATCACACCATTATGATTATCCAGGTCGTGAAGATCTTTTTTGTACAGTTCTTCTGTGCATTCTTGCCACATCTTCTTAATATCTTCTGCTTCTGTTAGGTCCATACCATTTCTGTCCTTTATCGAGCCCATCTCTGCATGAAATGTTCATATGGTATCTCTAATTTTCTTGAAGAAATCTCTAGTCTTTCCCATTCTGTTCTTTTCCTCTATTTCTTTGCATGATTGCTGAAGAAGGCTTTCTTATCTCTACTTTCTATTCTTTGGAATTCTGCATTCTGATGCTTATATCTCTCCTTTTCTCCTTTGCTTTTCGCTTCTCTTCTTTTCACAATTATTTGTATGGCCTCCTCAGACAGCCATTTTGGTTTTTTGCATTTCTTTTCCATGGGGATGGTCTTGATCCCTGTCTCCTGTACAATGTCACAAACCTCATTCCATAGTTCATCAGGCACTCTATCTATCAGATCTAGGCCCTTAAATCTATTTCTCACTTCCACTGTATAATCATAAGGGATTTGATTTAGGTCATATCTGAATGGTCTAGCAGTTTTCCCTACTTTCTTCAATTAAAGTCTGAATTTGGTAATAAGGAGTTCATGATCTGAGCCACAGTCAGCTCCCAGTCTTGTTTTTGCTGACTCTATAGAGCTTCTCCATCTTTGGCTGCAAAGAATATAATCAGTCTGATTTCGGTGTTGACCATCTGGTGATGTCCATATGTAGAGTCTTCTCTTGTGTTGTTGGAAGAGGGTGTTTCCTATGTCCAGTGCGTTTTCTTTGCAAAACTCTTTGCCCTGCTTCATTCCGCATTCCAAGGCCAAATTTGCCTGTTACTCCAGGTGTTTCTTGACTTCCTACTTTTGCATTCCAGTCCCCTAGAATGAAAAGGACATCTTTTTTGGGTGTTAGTTCTAAAAGGTCTTGTAGGTCTTCATAGAACCATTCAACTTCAGCTTCTTCAGCATTACTGGTTGGGGCATAGACTTGGATTATGGTGATATTGAATGGTTTGCCTTGGAAATGAACAGAGATCATTCGGTCGTTTTTGAGATTGCATCCAAGTACTGCATTTCAGACTCCTCTGCTGACCATGATAGCTACTCCATTTCTTCTGAGGGATTCCTGCCCACAGTAGTAGATATAATGGTCATCTGAGTTAAATTCACCCATTCCAGTCCATTTTAGTTCGCTGATTCCTAGAATGTTGATGTTCACTCTTGCCATCTCTTGTTTGACCACTTCCAAGTAGATGACATATTTAAGCCAAAATGTACCACTAATTATACTAATGTAAATAAATTAATACTCCAATTACTAGACAAAGATTGTTTGCATGAATTTAAAAAATAAAACAAGTATATACACATTATAAGAAACAATTTTATTAGAAAACGGAATTGTTTAGAGTAAAAAAGGTGCACAAACTAAATACAAGCCAAAAGAAAGCTGTTATAACCCTACTAATATGAAAGAAAAATTTAAGAAAATATTACTAGAGATAAAGAGGAACATGTCACAATAAAAAAAGGATTGATTTATTAGGAACGAATTCTAATTCTAAATTTATATGCATTCAAAAACACCTTCAGAACATATGAAGTAAAAATTTCTAGTGCTCAGAGTAGATATAGAAAAATTCACAGTCTTATTAGGTGATTTCAACTTATTGTTCTTAATAACTGAGGGACAAAGCAGATAGAAAATTAAGACTTAGAAACTTTGAACAATATATTTTACAAACTTAATAGCAATAGGTAAAACACTCACTTCAAAATTGCAGGACATTGTTTTATAGTGCCTAAGCAATTTTATTACAATTGACCACATTCTAGGCCATAAAACAAGTTTCAGCAAACTTCAAATGATTGAAATCATGTACTCTTACTGTAGTGGGATTGAGGTAGAATTGAATAACAATAATCATCTCAGATACAGAAAAGGATTTGATAAAATTCAATATCCATTTATGATTTTAAAATAATCTTAAAATTTTTGACATTAAAGTGTACTTAGCTGAAGAGTACTTAGCTGATGGATGGGAGAAGGCAATGGCTCCCCACTCCAGTACTCTTGCCTGGAAAACCCCATGGATGGAGGAGCCTGGTGGGCTGCAATCCATGGAGTCGCTGGGGGTCGGACACGACTGAGCAGTTTCACTTTCACTTTTCACTTTCACGCATTGGAGAAGGAGATGGCAACCCACTCCAGTATTCTTGCCTGGAGACTCCCAGGGACGGAGGAGCCTGTTGGGCTACCGTCTATGGGGTCGCACAGAGTCGGACATGAACTGACGCAACTTAGCAGCAGCAGATGATGGATGATGTCTACCAAAAAATCTACAAGAAACTTCAGGACATACTGGTAAAATACTGAAAGATTTCCCCCTCATATCACAAAAAGAAATATCAGTGCTCTTATTAACATTATAAATGAAGTCCTGTCCACTGAAATAAAATAAGGAAAAAGGAAGCAAAATGCATGAAGATTAGAAAAGAAGATTACACACTCAAATACATAGAATTACAAACAAACTATTAGAATAGGTGACTTCAGCAAGATCACTGTATAAAAAGTTCATATTAAAAATCAATAATATTTTTCTATACTAACAAGCAAAGGAACATTTTTTCAAGATGATAACATTTTTAATATTAAAAAAACACATCACATTTATTTTGGAATATAATTAATGAAATATTTAAATGCTTTCTTCAGAGAATTACTGAGATAAAATGAAAGAAGGCATCAAATATGGAAAGTTAAACCATGCTTATATATTAGAAAACTCAATATTATAAAAATATCAATCCTAAATTGATTCAAAGTTTCAGTTCAATTCCAAACAAAATTTCAGCTATTTTTTGTGTGTGTGTGTGTGTGGAAATTCCAAAATAAAGAATTACACTGCAAAAGATGTAAGGGCTTCCCTTGTGGCTCAGCTGGTAAAGAATCTACCTACAATGCGGAAGACCTGGGTTCGATCCCTGGGTTGGGAAGGTCCCCTGGAGAAGGGAAAGGCTATGCACTCCAGTATTCTGGCCTGGAGAATTCCATGGACTGCATAGTCCATAGGGTCACAGAGTCGGACATGACTGAGCACTTTCACTTTCACGTTGCAACAAAACATCTAAGAGTATCTTGAAAAAGAACAAATTTGAAGGACATACATTACTGCATATCAAGAGTTACTATAAAGCTACATAATTAAGAGTGTGGCAGTGGTGAAAAGATAAACAAATGGCTCAGTAGACTAGGATATGGATTCCTGAAATAAACCTATATTTGTTTGCTACTTGAGAAACACAAGCTGGAATCAAGATTGCCAGGAGAAATATCAGTTACCTCAGATATGCAGATGACACCACCCTTATGGCAGACAGTGAAGAGGAGCTAAAAAGCCTCTTGATGAAAGTGAAAGAGGAGAGTGAAAAAGTCGGCTTAAAGCTCAACATTCAGAAAACTAAGATCATGGCATCCCGTCCCATCACTTCATGGGAAATAGATGGGGAAGCAGTGGAAACAGTGTCAGACTTTATTTTGGGGGGCTCCAAAATCACTGCAGATGGTGATTGCAGCCATGAAGTTAAAAGACACTTACTTCTTTGAAGAAAAGTTATGAGCAACCTAGATAGCATATTCAAAAGCAGAGACATTACTTTGCCGACTAAGGTCCGTCTAGTCAAGGCTATGGTTTTTCCTGTGGTCATGTATGGATGTGAGAGTTGGACTGTGAAGAAGGCTGAGTGCCAAAGAATTGATGCTTTTGACCTGTGGTGTTGGAGAAGACTCTTGAGAGTCCCTTGGACTGCAAGGAGATCCAACCAGTCCATTCTGAAGGAGATCAGCCCTGGCTGTTCTTTGGAAGGAATGATACTAAAGCTGAAACTCCAGTACTTTGGCCACCTGATGCGAAGAGTTGACTCATTGGAAAAGACTCTGATGCTGGGAGGGATTAGGGGCAGGAGGAGAAGGGGACGACAGAGGATGAGATGGCTGGATGGCATCACTGACTCGATGGACGTGAATCTGAGTGAACTCCGGGAGTTGGTGATGGACAGGGAGGCCTGGCGTGCTGTGATTCATGGGGTCGCAAAGAGTCGGACACGACTGAGCAACTGAACTGAACTGAACTGATTTATAACAAATTTATTATTACACAAATGATAGTCTTTTCAATAAGTAGACTGTATCAATCAACTATCCATATGAAAAAAAAAATAATCTTATGCTTCCTGATACCATACACAGTAATTCAATTCCAGATGAATTGTAGATCTAAATGTGAAAGGCTAAAATATGAAGCTCCTAAAGATAACATAGAAAAGCATATCCATGAACTTATAATATGTGAGGATATCTTAAACAAGATGCAAAAAGTTCTCACCACATGGAAAAAATTTCATGAAATGAACCATATTAAAATTAGAGAATTATTTTGACTAAAAGACACCATTAAGGTGGATACATGTCATTATACATTTGTCAAAACACATAGAATGCACAACACCAAGAATGAACCCTAATGTAAATTGCAAACTTTGGGTGAAAATGATGTGTCAGTGTTGGCTCATCAGTTCTAATAAATGTCCTACTTTTAGACAAGATTTTGATAGCAGAGGAAGCTGTGCAAATGTGGGGGCAGGAAGTATATGCGCAATCTCTGTACCTTACACTCAATTTTGCTGTGAATCTAAAAATGCTCTAAAAATAAAGTTTATTTTTTTAAAGAAAGATAATATTAAAGGATTCAAGAGGCAACTTACAAAATAGGAAAATATATTTGTAAAATATTTAATCAGCAAAGGTTTATATTTAGACTACATCTGGAATTTCTAAAAATCAGAAGACATATAGAAACTGACCCAAAAAACTTGAAAATTTCAAGTACTTAGACTAAATAAGATATTCAAATAGTCAATAAACATATGAAAATTTTCCAATTTCATTAATCAGTAGGAAAGTATAAATTAAATTCAATGAGATAATCACTACATACCTACCCAAATGGCTAAAATTGAAAGAAAAAAATCACAACAACAAATGTTACAGAGCTTGTAAAACAAGAAAAGCCTCATTGTACTACTACTGAGGGTAAAAATTCATATAGCCATTAGGGAAAACTGCCAGTTTCTACCTAAACTGAACATATGACTATCCCTTTATCTAAAAATGCCAAATTTAGGGATATACCAAGAAAAATAGGTACAGAAATCACCAATGATGTAAGCAAGAATACCTGTGAAAACACTATTTATAATATGCCAAAACTGACAACATAAATACTTATCAACATTAGAACAAAAATAATTGCATTTATACAATAGAATACAGAAGACAGAAAAAATAAGTAGGCATTGCTTCAAGCAATAACAGCAATAAAACTCATGAGCAACACTCAGCAAACAAGGCAGAAATAAATGATACATATTGTATGGTTTCTTTTTAAAAAATTCAAAACTGGGCAAAACAAATTTATGATGAAGATAATGGTTACTTTGGGGGCAGAACTCAGGACTCATGATCAGAAAACGGTATAAAGAAGACTTATGAGGTGCTGGGAAAGTTGTTTCTTGATCTGAATAGTGATTATAATAATGGGAGTTCAGATAACTCACTATACTATAAACTTATGACTTAGGCACTTTTCTCTGTGTGTTGTAACTTATTAAGAATGTTGTTGTTTAATTACTAAGTCGTGTCCGACTCTTTGTGACCCCCCAAGGACTGTAACCCACCATGATCCTTTGTTCATGGGATTTCCCAGGCAAGAATATTGGAATGAGTTGCCATTTCCTTCTCCAGGGGATCTTCCCAACCCAGGGATCAAGCCTGCCTCTCCTGCTTGCCAAGTGGATTCTTTACCACTGAGTCACCTGGAAAGCCCCAACTTACTAAGAAAGCTTAAGCCAAAAGCCTTATTTAGTTCATTAGGATCAACAGTTGGCAAAGAATTATTGAACATTATTTTAGATACCTTCAATCTCAAGGACCTGTCTTAAGTGATCAAGTGAAAAGTGAAAGTCACTCAGTCGTGTCCAACTCTTTGCCACCCCATGGACTATACAGGCCATGGAATTCTCCATGGATTAGCCAGAATACTGGAGTGGGTAGCCTTTCCCTTCTCCAGGGGATCTTCCCAACCCAAGGGTCAAACCCGGTTCTCCCACAGTGCAGGCGGATTCTTTACCAGCTGAGCCATGATCAAAGACTCCAATTATCCATTCCACTATCAAATATTTATATTGTTTGAATGAATTCAGATATACATCCTACCCTCAGAAAGACAGATATAGGAATTTTTAGGTAAACTGACATTGTACCACGATGCGTGTGTGTATATACACATATGTATGTGTACATACAAAGACATACTCATATACATGTAATGTATATATTCCAGATTTCACAAATATCTTTACTTAATATAATCCTAAATGTTTCAATCCAAGAATTCATTAAATGTGTACAAGCGAAAGTTGTTCAGTTGTTTCTGACTCTGTGATCACACGGACTATAGCCTGCCAGGCTCCTCTGTCCATGGAATTCTCTAGGCCAAAATACTGGAGTGGGTAGCTGTTCCTTCTCCAGGGGATCTTCCCAACCCAGGTCTCCCATGTTGCAGGCAGTTGTGTATACTTCAGGTATAATTTTCATGTATTTATATTCAGCACATCAGCGGGGGGGGGAAATACTTTTGGTAGAAACATGTTAAGAGCTAGCATAAGAAGGATAAATAGGATCTGAAAAATGAAGAACAGGATGCTGTTTTGGGAAGGAGAAAGAAAAAGCACAAAGATGCAATGTGGGGAAAGCAGGCATGGACTCAGACATTCACGTTGGGTAGAGCAGAGAGGTGAACGGGGAAAAAGTCATCTGAGAAGGCAGATGAGCGCCAGACTAAAGTGGGTCCTGGGATGCCGAGCTGACGAACGCAGACCACGTGCACTCCATCCCAGGAAGGAAGAGCCAAGAAGCGACATGATCCAAGCTGTGTTTTAGGAAAATTAATCCAAGAGCATGGTGTTGAATGAAAAGACTGGTCAAGGATGCTGCTTAAGAAGCTGCTGCAATACTAAGGTTTATCACAATATGGAATTGAGGATGGAGAAGAGAAAAAAACGATCACTATCAAAAACATCTTTCATTCCTTAATATCAGCGTTGATTGCTTCTGTAACCCACAAATTTTCCCAAGTAATCACTTTTTAAACTGCTGTACTTGTGAACCATAAACAGAGATCAAACCCCTGTGTAACCAGGTGGGACTTATTAAGAAAGTCAACTCTTTTTATTGAGAAGCATTTCTGAGCATCTTCAGTCTTTACAGAACCAAGGCTCCCTTCTGGAAGGTGCCCTCCCTACAATCCCACTAAATACAAATGCCATGCCTATCCCTGGCTGGAGAATAAGTGAATGTCATTTAAGAGCTATTAAAGGGCAACTGTATACATAACTCCATTCCATCTTTAAAGTGTTTTCATGAAAAACACTGCCCCTTCACACCCACACAGGCCTGTCTCAGTGCCCAAACCTCCAAGTATTTCCTTTTATTCCTCAATAAACATTTCAAAGTTTCTGAGGTGGTGCCAGTGTTAAAGAATCTGCCTGCCAATGCAGGAGACGAAAGCAACTTGGGTTCAATCCCTGAGTCAGGAAGATCCCCTGAAGTAGGAAATGGCAACCCACTCCAGTATTCTTGCCTAGAGAATCCCATGGACAGAGGAGCCTGGCAGGCTACAAGTCCTTAGGGTTGCAGAGTCGGACACGACTGAAGAGACTTAGCACGCATGCAGGCTTTCATTGAGAGTACAGCCTAATGAAATCGACAGATAGTTGATTATAACCAGAAGACAGTAGAACAGTATCTGCAAAGTGCTGAGAGAAAATTTAATACAATGACCTAAAGCAACTGCCTGGGAAATCCCATGGACAGAGGAGCCTGGTGTGCTACACTCCATGAGATCGCAAAGAGTTGGACACAACAGTACATCACAGCACAGAAAGATCATAAGAAGTAAAGCAATTATAATGCCATGGGAAAGCAATTTAGATATTTTTCTTAACAGAAGGGAACCTTAGTTGCATTTCATATCAACCTATAAAAGGAGCTGGCCACTCCAATTTCTCCAACCCTGATTTTAAATGGCAATTTTGGGAGAAACAACATAAGTGGTTAGAGGATTAAGAACAAACCCCAGCACTGAGCACTGATGAAGCTTCACACGGCAGCAAACCCCTTAGGTTATTCAATGCCACTGCTGAGATCCTCTTGTATTAGAAGAGAGAACAAACAAAGCATTGCATTTATGCAGCTCTTGGTAGGTACGTGTATTACACTTTTCAAACCCAGGGTATAGTCAGAGATATAAGGGGAAATTGAAGGAAGGAGATCATAAATAATAATTAGCATAAGTAATCATTTATGTTATAATGGTGGTGGTGGTTTAGTCACTAAGTCACATCCGACTCTTTCGACCCCATGGATATAGCCCACCAGGCTCCCCTTCCTCTGTCCATGGGATTTCCCAAGCAAGAATACCAGAGTGGGTTGCCATTTTCTTCTCCAGGTTATGTTACAATATCTAACACTTAATGAATGCTTATTATTACAGTACCTTATGAGTATGAAGTACCGTTCACAGATAATCTCAAGCCTCACAAATTTTTGAGTTTGGTCTTTGTGTTATTATCCCTATCTTAAAGGTGGAAAAAACAGAATGATTAACGCTTGTGACTTGTCCAAAGCTATACAAGCTATTAAGTACAGAGCTCATCCTTAAACTCCTGAATCCTTGACTCCAGAGCCACAGTTTTTAGAATTATGCTACGACGCTCCAGCAACTGTAACAATGAGGATAATAATAAAACTTTTGTTAATATCTATTCTGTGCATACCTAGATATGGCCATCAGTAAAACCCATGCTTTGGTAACATGTTACAACGTCGTCTTCTCAGGATTTGACTCCTACAGAAGGTTATAACAACTTTCACCATAATGTAAACGGAGCTTCACTCTTTTTTTTTTAATTGAAGTATAGTTTATTTATAATGTTTCAGTTATACAGCAAAGTGATTCAGAATATATACAATTTTTTCTTATACCGTATACCAAGTAGTCATCACTATTTTATTACAATCAATGCTGGGTTGATTTATTCAAACACAAATTTCTTGCCTACTATTGGTTCTTGTATCACATTCTTTCCTATGAGTTTGATTTTCAAAGACAGCTTTTAGTAGGTTTTTGAGTTTGAGTTCTGAAGAACGGCTTTTAGTAGTTTTTTCATTAGGATTTACTAGTGGTAAAAAAAAAAAACAACTCAGATTTTGTCTGTCTGAAAATGTCTGTTTTCTCATTCATCATTCAGTTGAATATAGATTTTTTTAGACGGACAATTTTCTTTCAGCACTCTGCAAATACTATTCTACTGTCTTCTAGTTTCTATTGCTATTATCGAAGAGTCTGCTGTTGAGCTTCATTCTTAAAGGCTCAAGAGGCCTCCTTTCTTAGAGCCAGCTTTCTTGGAAGAAGGCATCTATGAAGCCAGTTGTATAACTACATAGCATCCATCTCTCTACCAACACTGAATTTTTATTCTAAGAGTTGAATTTAGAAAAAGTTCAAAAAATTAAATCATTTTCAGGAACGAATTTTCAACTTTATTCTTCTACAGAAGAAAATGTTGAAATTTTCTTTGCTATTAATAGCTTTCTGACTCTTTTAATGCCTTCTATGTGACTGCATTTTAAAAACAGAAAAGGAACACATTTCTTGGAGCTAGAATTCTCCATGGACTGTTTATTTTTCCTTCTATGAAATTTTAGCGGAGAAATGAATGCATGTGTATGTGTAGTTTAGTTCAAGATGAGGTTAAGTTCACGATGAGACCACTTCTCAAAACTAGGATTTATGATCAAAAGTTAAAGTTCAATGGGGCAAGATTTTTTTAAAGGAACTTTTTATAAAAAACGGCTGCTTCATCAATACTCTTCTACTAAAAAGTGGATAAACACAGTTACGTCATTTTTACTGTACTTAGTTTTGGAAACTAAGTTGGACTCAACATGAAACAGAGTGCACTAAAGAAGCAGTTATATATTTCATTTCACCAAGAGGGCAAAAAGAGTCAGCTGCCAATATACAAGCCCACAAACCACCAACTTTTCCAAACTTTAGTTCCACGATGTCTCAATGTATTGAAACACACAAAGAACTGACATGAGTTAGTAAATACCATAGGCTGTGTGGTCCTCCACATCCAGAACTTAAACTACTATATCTTACAGTTTAATCTTTTCTATAAATTACTCAGATTTTAAGCCAAAATCTTTAGCTTTCACTTTATTAAAAAATACCTTTTTAAGATACCTTGTGAAGATGAAAACCTAGTCACCAAGATACTAAATGAAAAGAAGGCTCATATACAAACATATTGGCAACTATTGGAAGCGGGATTTACTGCAGTAAGCTAAGGACATGTACTTCTGAAAAGGTCCAAGATACCACAGAAATGACATTCCTAATAATGGGGATAATTTGAAAACGCCAACCACACAGATCCCATGTGCTCTCAATTTGCCAGGATAAAGCCACTTTCAAAAAGTCTGTTTTGTACTCACATTATGTGCCTCAGGGTTTTTTTATTTGGAGAGTATATCCCAGTATTTATACCAACTATTACATCAGCATAATAATTACTACTTGAAATTAGGACATGGGGGTGGGGTGGAAAATAATTAAATAAAAATAACCAGTTTAATGATTTTAAGTATTATCTATTGGGAATTCCCTGGCAGTCCAGTGGTTAGGACTCCATGCTCTCACTGCCGAGGGCACTGGTTCAATCCCTGGTCAGAGAACTAAAATCCTGCAAGCCCCTCAGCACAGCCAAAACAAACAAACAAACAAGTATCACCTACTAGTTACTCTAAAATGTTTTTAAAGATCTGTCAATCTGATGGCTGTAAATCTTCTGTCTATCCAGCGTCAGGCAAAATGGTAAAAGCACTGTGAAAGATTAACTGTTTTGGTAAAAAATCTATCCTCATAAAGAAAAAAGCTCTAAATTGAAAACAGAAACGTTATTAAGGATTCAATAGAAGGACTGATTTCAGATTAACAAATGATCCCTAATAGCCATCTATTTTCTATCATTTGGGTTGCTATTAATTCTTTACCCTTAAACACAGCTGTATGTTTACTAAACCAAAATCAACATTGTGTATGAAGTATGGGTTATAAAGCTAGGTGAAAATAAAACAAGTGAACACATTTTGCATTCTAAATAAATTGTCTACATTCAATATTTAATTTGGGAACTTTCTTCTGAAAGCTTCTGAGTAAATAAAATGGCAAAAAAGAATTTGTGCACATCTGTTTATGTATTCACGAAAAGAATATTCAGGCTGGGCATTAGTCCATGGGAAAGCCTGCACAACATAATCCAGCCCACCAAACACACTGTTCATTTATTAATAAGAAAATTCCAGGTTAGATTCTTGCCAAGATGTGTTTTCTTTTCCAAAAATTATCTGTGGCTATATTTTACATTTGATTTACTCCCCTCGGTACATAAAAGAAATAAAAGAGTTATTGTCCAATATTAGTGGTTGGAATCTGTCTGAACTCTGATGAAAGAAACAGAAATTTATTCATTGAGATTATTTTCAGAAATAATATAATTTATAGAATGTGCTGATTGACTTTTATTCTTATTGCGCTATAAAATCCATAGTGATTTTGTTGTAAACCATTTCCAAAACATCCTTCAAATAAGTATAATTCAATAAATCCTACGTCTTATTTTTATTACCAATAATAGGAACTCAAATTTCAAGTATATATTTTTATTTATTAAGAGATTTTCACATCAGCTAAAATAGGTTAATTGGGGTTACTACTTATTTGTGGTGTTAACATCATAGATTGATTTCTCTTAGGCCTTAGACATATGCTGCTGCTGCTGCTGCTAAGTCGCTTCAGTCGTGTCCGACTCTGTGCGACCCCATAAACGGCAGATCACGAGGCTCTGCCATCTCTGGGATTCTCCAGGCAAGAACACTGAAGTGGGTTGCCATTTCCTTCTCCAATGCATGATAGAAATATGCTAATGAAGGCTTATATGTAAAACCTTAAAAAGTGCAACTTTGCAATGTGAGTTAATGATACTTGATTTTCATGCAAGATGTCAAGGGGTGATAACAGGTCAGTGTATTCTGGAGAATTACAAAAGAATTAGATTCATAGTTTATTTAGAATAGAGGGTTTGGACAATGAATCTAAAGCCTCACAAAAGAAATCCACAAACGGCGTTTTTAAGTAGAGGTCAATTATAGCTAAACAAGAAAATGCTTATGTGTTAACAGATCTGTTGAAATCATAGGATCAATTAAGACTTACTTTGAGATGGTAGAGGGGACAGATTTGAGGATGATGAAAATAAATCTCACTGACAAATAGCAAAGTGGGGAATACATTTAAAATGAAGTAATGAATATGTTACGAGTTTGCAATGTTATTAGGGGAGAATATTTATACAACTATAAATATTTTTACCCTTTGAGGATGGAGAATAAATAATATGTAGAAAAACTGAGAGCATTTAGGTTGGGGGAACCAAGTGGCTGAGGATTTGGCATGACCAGAATTTAATGACAGGTAAGGAAACTGGAAATTTCCACATACATTCATAAATGGAAGTGATATGCTTAACTGAGCCCAAATTTTATAAAGCCTACAATATATTGCCATGTGTTCAGCCTACAATACCCATGTCAGGGGCTTTTGAATTTTAATATAAACAAAGAAAGAATTATATTATTACAAAAGTGTTAAACATATTAAAATGGACAGTACACAAAAATACATGCCAATTATAACCAGTAATTATCCTGTTAATTGGGCATAAAATAATGTGAAAGGTGTCACAGATTGGTAAAATGAGTAACAGAGAAGATACAACTTTGTTATTATCAGCAGTAGCAGCAACAAAACATGTAGAGTGGTTTAGAGTTCGAAAGCTAAATAATACAAGTGGACAGCTATCTAGAAACTCAGTACTTACATTAAAAAAGACATGATATGCAGAAGCCAAGTGTAAATAAATAAGCACCATTCTCAGAGAAGTAAAGGAATGAAAATGGGCGGCAAATGGAGGGGATGAGTCCCCAGAATCAGAAGCCTTACTCACATACTCAGCATTTAAGATTAAGTTTGAGGGACTTCCCTGGTGGTCAGTCCAGTGGTTAACAATCCACCTTGCAATGTAGGGGATGTGGGTTCTATCCCTGGTCTGGGAACTAGGATCCCACATGCTGCGGAGCAATTAAGCCTGCGTGCTGCAACTACGAAGTCCATGGGCCAGACCCCATGTGCCACAAGATCCCACATAACACAGCTAAAGAAGTAAATGTTTTTAAAAAAAATTAATTTGTCCTCTAGCCTAGCAAATTATGTATTATGACACCACCCACAGTTATTCACACTAAAATGACAATTAGGAGGATTAATTTGCGCATGTTCAGGTTTCAAAAAGAGGGAGTGACTAAGGGTGTTCACAATAAACAAATCCCTCCCATTCCAGGAACACGGAAAAAATGCGTTTCCCTCCCTCCTTGAGCTCAAACACAGCCGCACAATTCTATTCAGCTGATAAAACTGAGCACATACATAATGCTTCTGGGTAGAGACATTTAGCAGCCAGCGTGGGACCCCGTCTCTCTTTCCACTCACAAACGCGGTCATGGAAGCATCTAGACAGAGATTATGTCAGTTTCAGTTCATGAGCAAAGCTCCACCAAATCCAAATGGGCAGATGAGCAAAAAACCAAATCATGGCTGTTTTAAGCTCAGAGACTTAGAATTTGGGATTGTCTATTACTACATCCTAGCCTAGCCTTAGTGACTGATAATGCAGGGCATGGTAACAGCATTGCAAACTTGTTTATTTTTTTTTTAACTCACTACATTCTACATCAGTTGTGATATTTTTCCTGAGTTGAATCACCCCCTAAAAAGTTTCACACACATACTACTAAAGTAAATTAATTATCACTTATAGCCTTGTGTCTAGTGGAAATTATTATTTTCCTTGGGCACAGCAGTGACGTAAAGCATGACATCTGTAATTGAATTCCCATGTCTTTAGCACTTTGAACAAAAGACGAGTAGATTAAGTGAAAGGGAAAGGATCTTTTCCAGAGAAATAGTCACATGAAGTTCAATACTTTTGGGGACAGTGGATATGGTTATCTCATTGATTTGAAGCTCAAATCATAGGAACCAAGATTTATGTAAAACATTCAGACACTGAAAAAGAATCAGTTGGGGAAGAGAAACTAGCCTGCAAAATGGAAAACAGTGCTCTGGAGGTGGGATTTATAGTTTTCCTTGTTGTGGTTAGCCTCTTTGTAAACTAGAGACAAATTTAGAAGGAAGATATAACTGGACAATCGAATTATGAGTATTAAAATACATACACATGTACAATGGAGGAAAGGAGGGAGCAAGGAAAGAAAGGAGGGAAAGAGGAGAGAGAGAAGGGGGAAGGAAAGAAGAAAGGAAGAGCAGGAAGCTGGCTGTCATGGAGGACTGAAATCTGATGGTGCAACAACTCCCAGGTTTGGAGAAAAGGCAACATACAAGATTTCATGTGAAATCTCTCAACTTTAGTATGTCACTCAATTTCTTTTTTCAAAATTTAGAAGCAGATTAAATAAATCTGCAACCTCCAAGTTCACGAGCCAGACACATCACCTTTCCCAGCCAGCTTTCTAGAAAACTAAGTCAGGCTGCTGCTAAGTCACTTCAGTCATGTCCAACTGTCCGACTCTGTGCGACCCCACAGACTGCAGCCCACCAGGCTCCCCCATCCCTGGGATCCTCCAGGCAAGAACACTGGAGTGGGTACTCCCTACAAATCAGTTAGCATCATGGATTTCACACGATGTGCCAGGCAATGGGCTAAGTGTTTTGCATAAATTTTCTTACTTGCTTTTTTACAGGAACCCCATGAGTACAAACGGAAAAAAAGAAAATGACAGAGTTTCAGAAACGAGATTTAATGTCAAGGTAAATGGAGATTCAATCCCAGAGGTAGCCCAGCCCTTTCACCACCTCTCATATTGTTTAAGTGCATATCCCAGATCACAGACCTTGAGACGGTCTCCTTTACATGGTATCAACAAAAAGACTGAGAACTGACGAACAGGGAAACACCCTCCATTCCATGTGAGAGAAACACTTATTTCCCTTCCAGTGTTTTCTTTCCTTAAATATTGTGGTCTGAAAAGAAATAATATTATGGTCTGCTTTTCCAGAAAGAATATTACATTGTTATTGCATTTATCAAAAATGTCAGAGAGAGAACATGGGTATTTATGGTTGAGTTCCGAGTACCGATCGACTCATCCGCAAGCATCTGCTCCATCCAAACAGCCTGACATTTCCGATGAAAGCACATTCTGAGCATGCTCCAGGAGGAGACGTGCCAACTCAAAGGCATGAATCGTCTGACAGTAATAAGAGCATTTAATATGCCCCAAATCTTCTCCTTCTGAGCATTCGACAAAGACCCCGTCAAGCCTAATCGCAGTTTTGTGCTGTCTAGCAGGGTTGACATAGGTCTTCCACCCATGGGCTCTGACTGGCCCAAATCCCACAGGTTGAATATGGAAACCGTTTTCATTTCCACTGGTCTGACAGTTTTGCAGTGTGTAGTCAACTGCAGCAGGCATCTGCTTAAGACCTGTGGTCTTTCTGCAAAAGCGACAGCTCAAGCCTGTGCAAACTGAAGATGTGCTGCCAAAGTAAAAATAATTTTTCTTTCCCAGGAAAGACATAGCCCAGGTTCTTTGACGATAACCTGATTTTCATCCTGATACTCTGGGCTTTCTTCAGAGTCAAATGAAGATTTATGTCGGACGTCCCTTATCAACACAACACCCTATCCGTGGTCCAACACTGCCTTTTCTCTTAGATTTATACCAAGTAAAGCACTGAAGGCCAATCTGGATTTTCAGATTCCAAACTTCCATCATCAGAGTTCACATTTTCAATGAGCAGCTCTTGCGTTTGGGGCTCCGTCCAGAGGACCTCCTAAAGCAATTCAGTCAAATAGCCAGAAAGCACTGATTTGGTGTGTTAAAATGATTAAACCCACTGTTGATGAAGATGAAGAACAATCTTCAGAGCTTAACTGAAGCAAGGTTCCTTTGTCAACAACTGTTACAGATAGGAAGGTATCTTCATATGTTCTTTTATTCTGCAAACTCTTTAGTTTTGGTGGTTGCACATCTGAGACTGGGTTTATGTGCTGGTGCTACCACCCTCGGGAAAGCTTAGTGTCTGCCTTGAAATACACTGCTTAGTAAAAGAATCGCTTTAGAGCCTATGTGGCCATATGGCGTTTTACAACTTTTCCACATTAAGAATATTTTTTCAAGTCTTAAATGTAGAAAAAATTATATATTTGCTGGTGATTTAAAATTACCTATTTAAATGATAAATAAATGAGTACAGAGGGATTTGTTGAGTCGGACATATTGATTTAGTGGAAATTATGAATGCGTTAAAATGGTACTTATAAAAACTATAGTAATGTAGAAACAGTTTTACGACATGGTGTTTGGTTTAAACCAGTTAAGCATCAAGCTATATAGAGACTACGAGCACATCGTACACCTGTGGAAGTGCACAGGTGCATTGCACCTCCCTGGTGGCTCAGACAGTAAAGAACACGCCTGCGATGCAGGGGACTCAGGTTTGATCCCTGGGTTGGGAAGATCCCCTGGAGAAGGAGATGGCAACCCACTCCAGTATTCTTGCCTGGAGAATTCCACGGACAGAGGAGGCTGGTGTGCTACAGTCCATGGAATTGCAAAGAGTCGAACGTGACTGGACTAAACGACTAATACTTTCAATTTCATATGGATCAGGACAGGAGACAAAAATTGTGGAAAATTAAAATAGCTCCTTTACAGTGGTAGGACTTAGGACCTTAAAATACTTCTCTATGACAGTTCTAAAACAAGAATTGCTTTTCAAATATGTGTATATAATTTAAATAAAAGACAGTCTGATAGTGTTCAATCTGATTTTTCAGAATCAGATTTCTAGCAGTTTCTAAGCATGACCTAGAAGGGTTTTTTGATCACTGCTGTGAATTTCACTGTTTATTTCACCAAGCAGTAAAAATAAGTAAAAGTAAACATATTAAATGTGTTTTAGGATGTAATTTTCATCCAAGAATAAAAATGTCTATTTTTTAAAAAAACAACATACATCCCTTTCCACAGAAAGAGGTACTAAATAAATACATTAAACTATCATAGCAAGGCCTAATAATCTCCTCCAGGGTTCCCTTGGAAGCAATCAGCTAAAATCCATCCCCAGACATTTGGCTGCCAGGACTCTTATTATTTTTTTTTAATGGTGTACTCATCAGGCATTCAAACTCCATCCAGTTTTCAAAGTCTTTCCTGGAAATCAATTCAGGATTTCCTTAAGAGATATCATTTTGGAGGAGAGTGGGATGCCTAGAAACAGCCGTAAAAGAACTCTGTCCACGATCCTACCCAGCCCAATACTTCATAAGGTGCTAGGATAGCTTGACGCTAGTCACAACTGACTCAAGGCATCACAGCCTGCCTTCCATAAGAACAGGAGTCTGCGAGCTATCTGTCATGGCAAATATACCTCTCCTGTTCTTCATCTCCAGTAAAAAAAAATAATAATATTATTATTTTTCTCTTTTCCTATGGAGCTCTTACTGAAAACGTTTAAGGTTAGGGACTTAGTTACTTATGGCTGTGCTGGGGTTTCACTGGTGTGATGGCTTTTTTCTAGCTGTGGCGAGTGGGAGCTGCACTCTAGATGCTTCTCATTGCCCTGGCTTCTCTTGTTGTGGAGCAAGGACTCCAGGGCGTGTGGGCTCAGTGGCTGCAGCTCGCGGGCTCAGTAGTTCTGGCACACGGGCTTAAGCTGCTCTGTGTGGGATCTTCCCAGACCAGGGACTGAACCCAGGTCCCCTGCATTGGCAGACAGATTCTTAACCAGTGGGCCACCAGGTAAGGTTCCTAAGGCTAGGTTTTTGATGTAGGAATTTCCTATAACTTTTTCAAGGGGAGTGCCTCTAGAGGACAGGAAGAAGAGCCTCTGAGTGCCTGGGGAACTCTAGTGTAAGATCTCACTGCCCCCTGCTAACCTCCATGCCTAATCACAGGGCTTACCACATGACCAGCATCTCTCACATCCACAGGAATATATTCACCAAAACTCTTCCGAAAAACAGAGGTCTTCCATTAACTCATCCATGTGACCTTCTCACAACCCAGTTTATGCACGTTCATCCACACAGAATCTAGCACAGGCAAGGACCCCAACATACAGAGAGAATCAGAGAGATTCAGAATGTTTACTGAAAGAAAGGCGCAAAATATAAGTGTGAAAGTACTGATCTTATCATCGGTGTGAATGAAAATCATGGAGAATAAAAGTCTGTCATTTCTGCCACTGCAGCTGTGTGCCTCTGGGCAAGTTATTTACCTTCTCCACACCTCAGTTTCATCATCTGTAAAATGGAGATAGCAACAGTATTTTCTTCATAGAGCTCTTATGAGGATGGAATGAATTGAGCCATGTAAAATGCTTTGATAAACACCGGGCTGAGAGTAAGGACAGCTAGTTTTACTCTCCTCTGCATATCCTACTTCAGGAGCTCTGATCACTGGGAGTGAATGTTATCAGGAGGCTGAGGCTCTCTGGACGGCCTCCCTATTCCATGTCATTGTCTTTACTGTCCTTTCCTGAGGGACATTTCATCATTCATTCATTCACTCACCACCTCCCTCCAGCAAAGTGTTTATCAGTCTCAGACTACATTCCTGGTACTACGCTACAAGATAAAGTAGTAAACAAAACAGATGCTGACTCTATTCTTGTAAAGCTTATAATATAAAGGGTAAGACAGGTGATTAAGCAGCCAATCAAAATATCGTGAGAAAAATGCTTAATAGTAAGAGAAGTACAAAGGCAGGCGGTTCTTGCCCACTGCATTCTAACGGGGAAAGAGGTAAGCACTGGAAATTGCCATATTGTTTAATAACTGCTATAATAGGATTAAGTATATACAGTACTATGAAAGCCAGTGGGGTGGCCAGCAGCTTACTTTTGGGTGGGAGGGGCATAGGCTGGGAAAGTTTCCACAGGAAGTGACCCCAAAGCAAAGACCTAACGAACGACTGTGTGTGTGCATGCATGTCAGTAGGATTTATCATAATTGTCCTATGAGATAGCTATTTATATCCACAGTGGTAAAACCCTCAGATTCTCTGCTCCAGAACACAGGCATTTACTTATTCCCCTGCTGCTGGGGGCGTTGATGCCAAGAGATTTCAGCTGAGTCCCTCTTGGGGACCAGCCCTCCGCTGGAGACAGCAGCCTCACTCGAGGTCACCCCGGCTTCCCCAGTGCTGCTGTGGCCACTGCTTGATCAATGAGGAGTATAAAGGCTTAGGACCCTGGTCCCTACTCAGGCACTCTGAAGTGTCCCCTGTCTCACTGGCTTGGCCTTTATTCGTCAGTAAGTCTTGCTCAGTCAAAGCCTATTTTCTTCTCTCCTCTACAGATACTGATCCTGAGAACACTCCCTAGTAAAGTTCTCACCAGCAAATATGGGGCAACAGCCCCTTTCTATGGACAAGAAAACCAAGTTTTGAAACATTAAGTAACTTGTTGAGGACAAGACAGCATGGCTCATTCAGAGAATAAAAGTAGCTCAGCGTGGCTAAAGTGCAGAAAGGGGAAGCTAAAGATAAACCATATCTTGAGTTATCATGCCATAATAAGAAATTAGGGTTTTAAGAGGTAAAGTATTATATATAGAATGGATACACAACAAGGTCCCACTATATAGCTCAGGGAACTATATTCAATGTCCTGTGATAAACCATAATGGAAAAGAATATGAAAATAATACATACATATGTATATTTCAATAAAAAATATTTTAAGAAAGTAGGGTTTTAAGAGGTAAAGTATTATATATAGAATGGATACACCACAAGGTCCCACTATATAGCTCAGGGAACTATATTCAATGTCCTGTGATAAACCATAATGGAAAAGAATATGAAAATAATACATACCTATGTATATTTCAATAAAAAAAAATTAAGAAAGTAGGGTCTTAACCTGAGGCAGCGGGGATTATCGTAAGTGTTGAGAGTCTGATGACTGGTTAAGGGGTTTAGCATGACCAATGAGGTACTGTAGGCATAATTTTAACGGGTGAGAGCATTTTCTAACCAGGGAAGGGTTCCCAGGGTGGTGGTTTTTTTTTTCTGATTAAACCATTACTAGTTGTTATTTTTCTACGAGTCAAAATATTAGGAGAGAATGGTGTGCTGTGATTAAAAGGGTAGAGAAGAAGAAACATCTCAGAGACAGAGAGAACCATGTGTAGGATTCTTGGCCAAATGAGCTGTCTCCCTCGATGCATATAAAAAGGGGACAAATGCTTACTCCACTTCACTGTTCTGTCTCCAAGAACACTGTCTAAAATCAGGGCTCTGGTTCAGATGAGAGAGAGCTGCCCCCTCCTCCTCTCTTGCCCCACTCATGACCACAAGTGAGCTGAAGGACTTGAAAAACACTGCGTTTCAAGACTCCACTTACCCTCTCCTTTTGAGTCTGCGTTTATTCAAAGGTACTATGTTCTAAAAAACAAAGCTAAAAGCAAACCAAGATCAGGGGCACCACTTCTTGTAGCCATGCCTTTTCCCATGTGACTTAAGTTTCTCCCAATAAAAGACAGAGTAGACTTCTTTGACCTCTGATCTTGGATTCAGCCATTTGACTTGATTTGGCCAATGAAATAACAGTAGATACAATGTAATGGGAAACATGAAATTCGCATGCATACTGGGGCTTGCACTGTTAGTTCCAGCAGCACCAGGAGACTCACGTGGAGCACAACTGCTCCGATGACACACGGGCTTTCAGTGAGAGGCAGAGCCTCTGGCCTCCATAGCTTGAAGCCGAGTCCTCAGTGAAGCTCAGTAGAACCCCAGCCAATCCACAGACACAAGTATTTATTCATCTCCTACTACATGCTCTGTGAGAACATGAAAGATGGGTTCTTCAAAACCCAGTCTCAGAAAGCAAACTTTCTATTCCTGCCTGAAAACGAAAGAAACAATAAATTCTGAAGAACAAAAGAAAACATAACGTGATGCCAAGGCACAAAATATAAAGTCCAGTGTGAGTACAACATGTTTCATGCGCTCCCTATAACTACTCCAACTGCCTAGGGCACCAGGATCATGTTTTAAAAGATTACAAAAATTAGGCCAGTGCTTATGACGATGTTAAAGACTAATTATAAGGGTAAAAGGTGCTTTTTTAAACTATGTTAGGATGCATCCAGAAGACTCTCTTAAAATATGAAAAAGTCAGACTAAAATGAATGAAAAACACTGGGATCATTTTCAAAACACAGAATAACTTATTTAATTTGACATATGATTCTTATTACCCCTTCTGTTAAAATCATTGAACTCTCCTAGCTAAAAGCCAAACCCTAATAACACTACTAATAATTTTCATCTCTAGTTACCAAAAAGGATGTTACAAATGTGGGCAGTGGACAATAAACTGCCAGTAAGATTTATGCAAAACACCTGAGCACCCTCTTTCATACTGCATAGATGGTAGTAGTGACTAGAAATGAACTTAAATTTGAGAATTGGGAGTTTAAAAGCATGTGTCTGTAACTATCTCACTAGGTTGAGCACAGCATGTAGAGTAAGAATGCCAACAGGAAAAAAAAATAGCTTTTATTAAAGCCTATAAGCAGAAACAGGCTTGAACAACTCTGTCAGCTGGCAACTTCCCAGCAAGGAGGTAAGAAAACCTTAGCTCTGGCCTGAAATTTAGTAACTAAGAAATAAAAACTCTTATTGAATTGAAAAACAATAAAGTAAAAATTTTATAACCTCTGTTAGGTTCATACATTTCTGATTAAAATAATAAAGTTAATATGAAAAAGACACTCTCACTAAAATTTTAAAGTGTGAGGCCATTTAATTAACCACCTCTGAATGACCTCTTTATAAACACAATCTTTTTGGTCTGAAAATTCTTTTAATTTTTAATACATCTCCTGCAGGTGTTGGTAAAATGGGTTTTTAAGTGATTTTATTTCTCTATATTAATGTTTTAATTTTCTACTTTTCTTACTAATTCATAAATCAGAATCATCCAAGATATGCCTCAAAGTTTCCTTGTGAAACAGACTTTAGAATTTGTTTACATTAGCCATAAGTCAGTTCTTCATTTCACCCAAGAATTCATTCTAATATTTTGACCTGGGAAAGTAGACTCAGGAGTCATATAGTCCAAGGTTGAATTCGGGTCCCTCTGCAATAATTCCTACTTCTCAGAGTTGTTGAGAAGCCTGAATGCAATTATGTAGGAAAATCACTAGCATATTATAGGCACTCTATAAATATTAGTCCCTTCCCTTTCTTAATACCATGTGCCAGACATAGAGCTGGAATGTTTTCAGTTAAGTCAGAAGCTTGAAATTGGATTCTTTGACGATAACTCAGGTAGGATACATGTCTCCATTTACTTAATCACCCAATAAATAAATGAAGATTCTGTTTCCCTTCCCATTGCTTCCAAGAATTTTATTCTAAAGGTCAGGGGGATGAGCTAAAGCTCTTGATGGAAAGAGTAAAAGGAAAGGATGAGTCAAAAGAAATATTTTCACTCCTCTTCCCAGAGTCTTTCTGTAATCGGCTCTTAGCTCAGAACTCTCCCCAGTGTGCCCTGCCCACCCCCAACTTCACACTCTTCCTGCAGGATCATATCAAACACACCCAGCTCCAAACAACAAACCTTCATAGGAACTTTCAGAATCGATCTTTTCACATTTTCAGATGAAAATAATATCTATCCCATACTTACTGAACAAACATACACTGAGCACCTTTTAAGAGCAAAGCAGTATACTAGCAACTAAGGTTATCATGGTGAAACTAGAAAGGGCCTGGTGGGAAAAAATTAAAGGACCAAAAGATCAAAAGATATTTATTCAAGTAGACTCTACTGTACTAGGGACTTTGATAAGCAAAGTGAAGGGTACCATGGGAACACATTGGTGGGGGCGAGGGAGGAAACAAGAAGAAGCATGTCTGGACACATTTAACAATGGTGAATCCCATGGACAGAGGAACCTGGTGGGCAACAGTCCATAAAGGTGCAAAAAGTCAGGCATGACAGAACATACACACATTTTCATATAAAAGCATAAAGTGGAGTGCGATGTAAATGCTAAAGAATAAACATTAGGTAATTTGTATATACTAATTAAAAATAATATTTCAGAAGAGTATGTGATGACAGAGTCATATTAATTGTATCTTATTTCATGAAAGTGTTAACTACCCAAAGTCTTTACCATATTATTCCATTTTTTGTTCAAAACAAAAGTAGGCATGCATAGAAAATAGCAGAAAGACACATAATAATATGTCAGTTTATCTCTGGATAGTAAGATTATGAATGATGTCCTTTTTAAAACTTGACTCTAGTTTCTAGATTATTCACAAATACATAGTAATTTGGTACTTTATTAAAGATATATATTTTTAAGGAGTATCTGAGCAGATTGCATTTACCAAGTGGCTGTATGCATATAAAGTACTACGCTAAGCACTGAAGCCACAGAGTTATCAAAGGACTGCCTCACGCCCTGGAGCAGCTCCCAGCACTGGGATGCAGACATGTAGTAAAGACCCACAGTAAGATATTGCCCAGATATTATATTAATAAAGGCTGATATTTACCCAGACCTGATTGTTCCCTAAACACCAGCACCAAGACAATAGGAAGGCACTGCTGTCTTTGTCTTTTGTGACAAACAAGTTATGAAACATAGGATGTTGAAAATACTCTTCTCCTGTCCCCTCATGCAACATCTATAATTATCAGGAAATTGTTTTTTTTTAACAAGGTGGTATAATTTTTTAAATTAATTTTTATTGTAGTATAGTTGATTTACAGTGTGGTGTTAATTTCACTGTATAGCAAAGTGAATCAGTTATACACACACATATATACACTCTTTTCTAGAGTCTTTTACCATGCAGGTCATTACAGAATATTGAGTTCCCTGTGCTATGCAGTAGGTCCTTATTAGTTATCTATTTTATATACAGTAGTATATATATAGATATATATATACATATATCGGAGAAGGCAATGGCACCCCACTCCAGTACTCTTGCCTGGAAAATCCCATGGATGGAGGAGCCTGGTGGGCTGCAGTCCATGGGATCGCTAAGAGTCGGACATGACTGAGCGACTTCACTTTTACTTTTCACTTTCACGCATTGGACAAGGAAATGGCCACCCACTCCAGTGTTCTTGCCTGGAGAATCCCAGGGATGGGGGAACCTGGTGGGCTGCCATCTATGGGGTCGCACAGAGTCGGACATGACTGAAGCGACTTAGCAGCAGCAGCAGCAGTATATATATATATGTTGGTCCCAATCTCCCAATTTAACCTGCCCTCCCACTTTCCCCCTTGGTAACCATAAGTTGTTGTTGTTTTTCACATCTGTAACTCTATTTCTGTTTTAAACAGTTTTATTTGTACCATTTTTTAACATTCCACATATAAGTGATATCATACATTGTCTTTCTCTGCCTGACTTACTTTACTCAGTATGATGATTTCTCGGTCCATCCATTATTATTTGGCATTATTTCATTGGGTTTTTTATGGCTGAGTAATATTCTATAGTATATACATACCACATCTTCTTTCTTTAAATTTTTAATTGCAGGATAATTGCTTTACAATGTTGTGTTGGTTTCTGTCATACATCAACATGAATCAGCCACAGACACATATGTCCCCTCCCTCCTGAACCGCCTTCCCACCCTTGTAGGTTGTCACAGAACACCAGGTTGAACTCCTTGTATCACACAGCAAATTCCACTGGCTCTCTATTTGACATATGGCAGTGTATATACAGCTAAATGCTACTCTCTCAATCTGTCCCACCTTCTCCTTTCCCCGCTGAGTCCACAAGTCTGTTCTCCGGATCTTCTTGATCCAGTCCTCTGCTGATGGACACTGCGCTTGCTTCCACATCCTGGCTACTGTAAACACTGTAGCAATGAACACCGGGGAACAAATATCTTTTCAAATCATGTTTTTCTCCAGATATATCCCCAGAATGGGATTGCTGGATCATATGGTAGCTTTACTTTCAGTTTTCAAAAGAACTTCGGTTTAGGAGCCACGGTTCTTCCCAGTGGCTGCAGCACTTGAACATTTATTGTTTGTAGATTTTTTGATGATGGCCATTCTAACTGGTGTGAAGTGATACCTCATTACAGTTTTGGTCTGTATTTCTCTAATAGAGATGTTTAGTATCTTTTCATGTGCCTTTTGGATATCTATATGCCTCCTTTGAAGGAAACTTAATGCTGTTCAATACACTGTGAAAACCAAATTTAACTGAGCACCCTTTCACATAATAATTAAACAATGCTATGAATTAAATAGCATTTTTTTTCCATTTTATAGGTGTGGAACTGAGTCACAGAGAGGTGAAGGTCACAAATAAAGGAGGCAAAACTGGAACGCAGGCAGTCTGAACCCAGAGCCCAAACCCTTGTGAATTACAGCCTCCCTTGTATAAACATCAGCATCATCTCTGTCCCTTCCCTGCCACATACCTATTTTAAAATTTTGAAATAAAAACAAGCCATCACAGAGAGCTGAGGTTAGAGACAGTGGGGAGAATAGTCTGTGGACAGGATTGGTGTCCTTAGCTCCCACCACACAAGGTTCAACAAATAAGTTCCTGTATGAATGATGCAAGATTGCTAGGAGAAATATCAATCACCTCAAATACATTGATGACACCACCCTAATGGCAGAAAGAGAAGAGGAACTGAAGCGCTTCTTGATGAAGGTGAAAAAGCTGGCTTAAAACTCAACATTCAAAAAATGAAGATCATGGCATCTGGTGCCATCACTTTATGGCAAATAGATGGGGAAACAGTGACAGACTTTACTTTCTTGGGGTCCAAAGTCACTGCAGATGCTGACTGAAGCCATGAAATTAAGACACTTGCTCCTTGCAAGAAAAGCTATGAAAACCCTAAACAGTGTATTAAAAAGCAGAGACATTACTTTGCTGACAAAGGTCTGTCTGGTCAAAGCTATGGTTTTTCCAGCAGTCATGTATGGATGTGAGAGTTGGACCATAAAGAAGGCTGATCACTGAAGAATTGATGCTTTTGCGCTGTGGTGTTAGAGAAGATTCTTGAGAGTCCCTTGGACTGCAAGGAGATCCAACCAGTCCATCCTAAAGGAAATCAGTCCTGAATATTCATTAGAAAGACTGATGCTGAAGCTGAAACTCCAATACTTTGGCCACCTGATTCGAAGAGTCGATTCATTATAAAAGACCCTGATTCTGGGAAAGATTGAACTCAGGAGAAGAAAGGGATGACAGAGGATGAGATGGTTGGATGGTATCACTGACTCGTTGGACAGGAGTTTCAGCAAGCTCCGGGAGATGGTAAAGGACAGGGAAGCCTGGCATGCTGCCATCCATGGGATCACAAAGAGCTGAACATGACTGAATGACTGAACAAGGGCAACAGTGAATAATGCAGAAAAATGCTCAGTTTTGAAGCCCCCCCAGCCCCAATATCAGATTAATTCAGATTAATGTTTTTTAATATTTTCCTCTTTCTTCTAAAAACAAAAAAAAAGTGCAGAACAGGGAAAGGTCTTTTTACCTAGGATTTTCTATGTATATTTTTCTGAATTTTAATACCAATTTTACAGTAACTCTTGAAGTAAAACTATAGATTGAAAAGTGAAAGTGTTAGTCGCTCAGTTGTGTCCAACTCTTTGTGACCGCATGGACTGTAGCCTGCCAGGCTCTTCTGTCCGTGAGATTCTGCAGGCAAGAATACTGGAGTGGGTTGTCATTCCCTTCTCCAGAAGATCTTCTTGACCCAGGGATCAAACCTGGTCTCCTGTATTGCAGGCAGATTCCTTACCACTGAGCCACCCTGTATTACATAAAGCTAATTGCTTGTTTCATTATCTTGGGCAAAAATGATGTGACTTCTAAGTGTAAATTCCTCTAGTTAGCACAGAAAGCCATTAGACTTTTTCAGCTAGGATAGATTTTATTGGAGCATTATGACAAGTCAATTTTGCAAACTGTGAACAAAACCAAACTGCCATCAAACGACTGTACAAATTAAGGTTTTCATGAAAAAGACATATGGATAATTGTATATTTCTAGAAATGGAAGCATTGCTGACATGGACTGTGAAGTGCAAGATAATATTCTGTCTGTCTCACATTTAGATTAACATAAATCACCAACAGACTCCTCATTACTCATTGCCTGTGGAATAAAGATACCAGGTCACTTCCGTTAGCTCCTGTCCTGATGTCCTCTGCAACTTAATCACTGCCCAGAAATAGAGAGAAAAGGATTCCATTTTCAAACCCAGATGAAAAAGTAATTAAAGGATAAAGAAATATACATAGTATGGGTCTTAATACCCAGATCCCTGAAGAGTCCTTGCTACACAATTTTTTGAAAGTTAAAGTTAACATTTCCAGTTTCCAAATGTGATTTTTCATATATTTCACTTATTAATCATTGCATCCCTCTTCCTCTACTTGAATGCTATTCATTGTCTAGAAGCATCTCATTGCTTCTGGTGTGAGGCCATGCTGTGCCCTGTATAACACTCAGAGTGAGTTAAAGAGGAGAGGTATTCTCAAAAGATTTAAACCTGAAAGGAGACAACAGGGTAACTGGGAGGCAAAGAGGAGAGGTATTCTCAAAAGATTTAAACCTGAAAGGAGACAACAGGGTAACTGGGAGGCGTAAAAATCAATGAACATACATGAAATAACAGCAAATGTTACAGTATAAAGGGATGGAAAGCTTCAATACAGTGAGTTGGGATTTTTTACTTCCTTTTCCTTCTTCCATGCACTCAATTAGATTAGTATTAAAAAATGGTGTTTACTTGGCAAACATAGCTCTCTGTATCACAGATACTTTCTGCAGCAATTTTCATTACTAATGTTGGACACCATACCTGTATGAGATATGTATTATGTAGTAATACATAGTGTATTACTACATAATTAATACATAATACATAATAATAGTTATATGTATTAACTGTATTAAAACAGTTCTTCATACTGAGATATGCTTAGAGGACTGTATGATGGATACAACACAAATAAACTGATTATCTCCTATGTGCAAGGCAGTGTCTCAACTAACCAGCTTAAATAAACATCTTTCACTCTGACAAAGGACAGAGAAACTCAGTTCCCTCACTCAAAGACAAGGATCAAGGAAAGTAGTGTGGATAAGGGCACATGTCAGGTAGAAGACCAACTTCAAATTCTAGCTCCATGACTTAGGACTTACTAGCTATTTCCTTAGAAAAGGAAGCTAGGATAATGGCTGGCCCAGTTGGCTTTCAGTAAATGTTTACTGTAATTATTTTTATTATTATTATTTAGAAGTAACAATACAAAAATGGAAATGAGGTGCCACTTTTGTAAGGATATGATGGAGTATTAGCTATTTAGATGAAGAACAGTTCATCCAAATGGAGATGTCCTATGAGCAACTGGACACAGAAGCCTGAGACTCAAAGATCAGAAGAGGAGTCACTTTGGAGACTTGAGAATGTAAGCTTTGAAAGCAAGCTTTGAGGGTTCTGGGCTCCCCTGGTATCTCAGACTGTAAAGAATCTGCCTGCAATGCAGGGGACCCGGGTAGGATCACTGGATTGAGAAGATCCTCTGGAGAAGGAAATGGCAACTCACTCTTGCCTGGAGTATTCTTGCCTGGAGAAATCCATGGACAGAGAATACAATCCATGGGGTTGCAAAGAGTTGGACATGACGGAGCAACTGTAACTTTCACTTTTTCACTTTGAGGGTTTAAGACAGAGAATATAGAAAGACATGGAAGTTAGGGGACAGGACGAAGAGAAGGAATACAGAATAATTAGACAAGTAATTAGGAACTTAAATATAAATAAGACACCTCAGAATAAGGAAGGGTATGTGTGCATACACACACATCCATTTCTTTGGTATCAATGTATATACATATAAACAGTCAATATATATAATATATATATACATTTATGTATTACACTGAACACATATATTTAATCTCTACTGTTTCAGGAAATGAAATCTATTAAAGTACAGGAATTAAAAAAAATCAGCAATGGCAAAGAAGATAAGAGAGGAAATAATAATGAATAGCAAGCAAAAGCTGTCAGCAGAATTATAGGAGAAAAATTAGCAGAGCAGCCAACTAAGAATGTTAATGCCAAATACCTGCAGAAGGTGGTGCCAGTGAGCAGCAAGTCAAAGAACATCAGAGGGGCAGGAATCAGAGACAGCAGGTAGACCCAGCCCCTCTAGCCTGCTGTCTCCCTGCTCAGCTCAAAGAACACTGCCAGCTGCTTGAGGAGACTGGAATGCTCTTCAGAGCAGGCACTGAACAGCTGAAAGGTTTTCCCAATAAAAGTCCACTTCCCCAATTGAGCGGTACTACAGTGAGTTAAAGTGTCTGCCTGGAATGCGGGAGACCCAGGTTCAATCCCTGGGCCAGGAAGATCCCCTGGAGAAGGAAATGACAACCCACACCAGTACTCTTGCCTGGAGAATTCCATGGAGGGAGGAGCCTGGTAGGCTACAGTCTATGGGGTCGCAAAGAGTCGGACACGACTGAGTGACTTCACTTTCACTTTCACAGTGAAGCCCACCAGTTTTAATGTTTTTCCCATGCAAACCATCCACCAGATCTGAAATAAAACTGATTTATATAAATAATCTGTAATGTAAGTCTTTTATTGCAATAGAGACATCAACATTTGTTTAGGCTTTATTGTTCACTTGAGAAAAATCACAGGGTTAATTTTATAGTTCTAAAACTGTATCTTTTCCTGCTAACATTCCCAGTAGTACAGTCATATAAGATGTACAATAAACATTTATATAGTATGATACTGTGTTAACAGGAAAAGAACATAGGCAGGTATCAGGCAAACCTGCATTTTGGCTTCTAACTTTGCCACCAACTAGCTGGGTGATTCTGAATAAGTCATTTCTCTGACCATTAGTTTACCTACAAAGTTGGGTCATATTTACTTTTCAGTGATGATAAGATAAAATGAGACACTACATGTAGATAATAAAGAATGATATATATATAGTAGCCACTTAATAAACATTAGTTTCCTTCTTTTCTACTTTCCCATCCACACCATAACCTCTACTAAAACCCTTGTGCCTAGAAAACAAATATTTAGAGGCTCTTTGTTTACAACCATTCTAATGCCTTTATTGAAAATTTTCCACCTCTCCATCTTTCTGCTAAGTGTCAGATCTATGAGAAGGTCTGTGAAGAGGAATTGGTCCTCAAGAAATTTTGCATTTTGTTAAGGACATCAGTACCACACCAATTGAATGATTATAGCTGACTCATTTTACAAACAGTATAAATATGACTCTATGTAAGAACAGCCTAGGGAATAAATTCTAATCTTTATTTTTGAAGGATAGTTGATTTACAATATTGTGTTAGTTTTAGGAATACAGCAAAGTAAGTGATTCACTCCTAAGTGTATATCTGGAAAAGACAAAATTAAAAATGATACAGTCAATTTCATATTCATAGCACATCATTTACAATAGTCATGACCTGAAAGCTACTAAGTGTCCATAAATAGACGAACGGATAAAGATGTGGTACGTATATATGATGGAATCTTACTTAGCCATAAAAGAGAGAGAAATATTCTTATTTGCAGCAACACATTTGGACCTAAAAAATAGCTATTCACCTCCTATGAATCCCCATCTACCAGCTAGGAATCTATATGAATTCTGAAGGAAAATTTTTAGAAGGTTCATCAATGAATACTTTTGAAAATGGAATCAGAGTCAAGTTTGATTTTTCTTAAAGATGGGAGGCAGACTAGGAACCAGGTGATTTTCTGAGTCTCATTTTATCAGGCTCTCTAACTGGTAAACAGATTAAAACCAGTGGATTATATGAGACCTTCCAAAACTGAAGGCAGTGCACCTGAAAAAATCTGCACATATCTTTCTTTCTTTGATTATGGAGAGTAAGCTGCATCAGGAAAGACTTTCTGTTGTAAATAATTTAAGCAAATTTTAAATGACAAGTAATCTTCTGGAGAAAAAATGATGCTTTGAATCAATATCTACACTGACTTTTGGAGTGCAATTAAAATTTATGCAGTCCCATGAAGTAGCAGGTAAGCAAGAACAAGAGACAATGATCCACGGGTCTAGATCTTCACAATTCTTCTAGTATGAAATATATCATCTTTTGAAAGAGAAGAACCTATGTTTGAGAGATGTAATTTGTGAATAAATGATCCCAAGGCTTACTATTAAAAAAAAGTACATATTGTCATTGGTGTTCATTTGAACCCAAAGATAAATATAGTGACCCAGTTACTACTTTTCCAACTTTAATTACTGAACATCTATTATGAGGGAGGGAGCTTTCCAGGTGGCACTAGTGGTAAAGAACCAGCCTGCTGATGCAGGAGATATAAGAGTCATGGGTTCCATCCCTGGAGGACGGCATGGCAACCCACTCCAGTATTCTTGCTTGGAATCCCATGGACAAAGGAGCCTGGCGGGCTACATCCACGGGTCGCACAGAGTCGGACACAACTGAAACAATTTGGCACGCATGCACGCACTATGAGGGAGACAGCATAGAAAACACATACTAAGTTCACTGAATGACTTGTATTTCTGTTTTTCCACAAGAACACAAATTCATATTTTTTTGGCTGCTTTCTCTGTCAGCAAAGTATTACTTACTTGACAGGCAGAATCCTAACTGATCTTCAAATAGTTCTAGGAGACAGCTGTTCATTATTAATTTCATTGCAATTATCATCCCCATTATGGACATGAGAAGCTGAATTACTTGCCCCAGGTTCCCCAAACAGCACATAGTGGGGTCCTGGTTTGAACCACGGCAGTTTAACTCCTGTGCTTACACTCCTACATTTCCATAAACATTTTAGACGTCCATCAAAGCCACAATTTCACTGGATCCTCCCAAGAAACACATAACATGGGAAAGGCATGTGTTTGCTTGAAAGTTTGTCTGTTTGGAAGAAACCATCCACAGTGACAACTTGCTCATGCCAGAGCTAGCCCTGGAGCCTGCTCTGTGGCTGGCTGTTATTTCAGCCAGTTCTCTGACCGCTGAATCCAAGGAACACAACTTTTCCCATCTCCTATAACACATCCTCTAAAATCTCACAAGGTATATGACTTCCAATATTCTGGCGTAAGAAATATGGCAATAAAGGAAACAGAAGAGCTGACTTTTAAAACCAGTTATGAAGATTCAGACTTTGCAGCAAGCTGAGAAGAATAACCCCTCTTTTTGCACTCCCTCATTACTCTCAGTCATAGAGTTTTAGCAAATAGTGAGAAGCTTTGTATCTGCACTCACAGTGGAAGCCTTAATCAGTGCATATGTGCAATATATAACTTTTTTTTTTCCCTGGTTGGAAAGATGGTTTTACCTTTAGGAGCCAAATTTTTTGTCATGAGAGAAATTGAAGAATTTCAACAGTTTCCATGGGCCACAAGAAGAATTCTATTTAGGGTACTGAAATATATATCCTCATGATCCTGACAGTTTATGGTTATTTCTTCTGTGCAAATATTGTTAAAGCAGAAGCATAGTCTGTGTATCTTTTTATTTATATTAGTCATCCAATGCCTAATATAAATGCATTGGAGGAGATTGACCTCACAATTATGCGGACTCTACCAGAGCCCCAGGAAACAGATGAAAAAGATAACACCAAAAGGTTCTTATTTCATTACTCGAAGACTCGAAATTTGGGCATTTCAAATGTTGTGTCGTCTGTCCTGTATCTGCTGCTGCAGCTTGTCCCACAACTGCATGAGAAAAGAATGAAGAGGTTCAGATTGGACAAAGAATTCCAAGGTCCTATTGAAAGCCAAAGTAGAAGATATTTTTTACTCAGGCCAGGCAATGGAAGAAGATCAGAAGGTTACATTTAAAATGACTGCCAGCTATATTCTTCAGAATCAACGCTGCTGCTGCTAAGTCACTTCAGTCGTGTCCGACTCTGTGCAACCCCATAGACGGCAGCCCACCAGGCTCCCCCGTCCCTGGGATTCTCCAGGCAAGAACACTGGAGTGGGTTGCCATTTCCTTCTCCAATGCATGAAAGTGAAAAGTGAAAGTGAAGTCACTCAGTCATGTCCGACTCTTCGCGACCCCGTGGACTGCAGCCCACCAGGCTCCTCCATCCATGGGACTTTCCAGGCAAGAGGACTGGAGTGGGGTGCCAGTGCCTTCTCTGGAATCAACACTATGGGATATAAAATGTACTGACTTTTTTTTTCTTTTCTTCTGAAAAGCAATCCTTGCTAAGTTTAACAAGTTTGAGAATCCCTGTGTTGTAAACATTCTTAGTAAAAGTTGACTGAAATTGTAAATGTTTAATTTACTGAAAATTAAAGAAGCATCTTAAAATAAAAAATAAATAAATAAAAACTGTTATGGGCGAATGACATGGATTGTTAAACTCTGGGTTGCTGAGACCTTTCTCAAATGCAAACCATTAGGCAAAGATGAGGCATTTCTCTCCAGAGCAGCAGACGCTGATGACAGCCCTTGGTGATAATGATTTCATTTCTCTGATGCCAAATGAATGATACCTGTGTGATCGCGCTGTAGGATGGATGCTGGTGCAGCCCAGTGACCTTGCTCAATTCCCTGTTACTGAATTGTTGCCATCAAGGTTGAGTCTTCATTTTCCTAGCCATTATTTTGAAGCAGATTTGCCTGAAGTGAAATGGCAGCTCGCACCTTTTGTAACCTTACACTGTACATCTAATAACTGACACCAGACTGAAATAATAAAAAGACTTTATTTGATATTGTTCCAATCCTGCATTGTCTGTAGACAGGGAGAATCAGAAGAAAGGAAGTTGTCTTGTATCCTTTGAGAGGGCAGCTGCTAGTAATCTATTTGTTATTTGCTAAATAAAACTTTGATTAAAATAAGCACAGACAGGATGCTACTTGTGGGGCTTTGAAACACAGAATTAAATTTAGGAAGGCAAGTTAGTTTAGCTGACTTGGTAAACTTTGAGATTATATTCTAGAATGATCAAACACCTAACTGAAGACCCCTGCAAACATTAACCAACCCATCAACCAGACCTAGTTCTAAAGGAACAGTACTCTCTCTCATTTTGTAAGTTTTCCAGGGTAAGAGTTTCTTGCTTATTTGGGCCCACAAGCTTAAACCCACTGTTGATTTGATCCGGTACCCTACTTGTTCTCCTTTCCTGACAATTTTCTATGTTTCCTTTTAGTTGTCTTTCCACTCCACGTATCTGAATTCTTCATGGTTTTCAAATGTTTTGTGTTTTGATTCTTCTGCCTTCTCTTCCCTCTTTTCTCCTAGCAGTATGATTAAGCAGGATATTCTGATTTTGTTGTGAAGGCTCTCTGTAGTCCTGCCAAGCTCATTCTTTTCTAAAACTCTAGGCTTTCACTGAGAATATAGCCTAATGAAATCAACAGATAGCTACCACTGACTTATGTGTAGGCACATAGGGAAACTGTGCCACTAATTTTCACTGGGCCCCTGGTTTTGGGACCTGGATTAAAAAAGAAAAAGTCCTTTTATTGCCTCTGATATTTAACCATCAAATTTCATCCCTGAAAGCCAAGAGGAAAATAACTCAGGGATTCCTCAAAGACATTACTCATTTGAAAATTCTGATAAATTCGAATATCTGATTTTTAAACCAGGACATTTTTAGGAGTAATACAGGGCACAGGAGCTATTTGTCTTTCTCAAATATTAATTAGTTTCCCCTTAGTGGTTCTGAATAACAGAAATAAGGTCATGGGAATAAAGCTGCTTCACAGGGAAAAAAATCCTTCACATTGATTGTCTCAGCCCTGCCTTAGAGTGTTACTTTGTGATAAATGCCTTGCCTTTGTCTAGCATTATCTACCAAAGAGAAATCAACTGTATATGATTATTACAACCAGGCGATCATTTCTTTCAGTTTGATATTTTAAGAAATGAACGCCTGTCAAAACCTGCTGACAGTGAGGACAATTAGGGAGTTTGTTTCCTGGCTTGCATACAAGAACCTAAGAGGCTTACGGAGCAAATTATGGTTCGTAAACAATCACTTTCCACTTAGTGTGACTGTGTTTTGTTCTGTTGACTTAATGATCTCCGAACATTTGGGGATTCTCTTCCTGTCTTATAATACCCTGAGGAGATACAGCAAAAATTAGGATTCTCTTACATGTTTTTCAAGTTTTATTGGCTTTCATCTTGGAAAACATTGAAAATCGCAAGGTTTAATGATAATGATTTTGATGTGATAATTTTAATTTCTACTAGAACATATTGTTAAATATTAAATTTGAAATAGATATCAACAAAAATTAGGTTAGTGCTAACAAAATAAATGAGGGTTTGCAAAAGGAGTGGGAATAACAGTAAGTACCAAACTTGATTATGCAATAACCTCATTCAGAAAACCTGACAGCCCATAAACAAGCTAGGAAAATGGCCTGTCCATTGAAATCCATGGAACGCTAAACTTTCAAGAAGAAGAGTAGGTCAATATACCTTTGAGACATCTAGTGAAACACATACCACCTTATTTCTCTGTTGAAACACACAGGATCAGAGCATCCCTGGTGGTCTAGTGGTTAAGAATTTACCTGCCAGTACAGAGGGACACGGATTCGATCCCTGGACGATTCCAAGCAACTAAATCTATGTGCCGCCGCTACAGAGCCCTCCAACCCTAGAACCCTCGCTCCGCAACAAGAGAAGCCACCGCATTGAGAAGCCTGAGCTCCGCAACTAAGAGAAGTCTCTGCTTGTCACAACTAGAGAAAGCCTGCATGTAACAATGAAGACCCAGCACAGCCAAAATGAATAAATTAATTAATTAAGTTTTTAAAAAAATCCAACACAGGATCAAGGAGATACTCAATCCTCTATTAAGAATTTGTGCAACATTCAGATTTGTCCATTGTTTCACCAGCAAAATGTTAGGGAATCACCATAGTGGGAGCAGACCCCTGGGCAGCCACACAGGACCCACTTAATGCTTTAGAATCACCATTCTAAGACTCTTAATAATTATTTTTTAACAAAGAGCCTTGTCTTTTCATTTACACTTGGTCCTACAATCTATGGAGCCAGAGATTTGGATTCAGACAGATGCAGAGTTGATTCCGAGTCTAGCAGTACCAAAGTAAAATGGGATTAATTTGCATAATATCTCTGAGTCCCCATTTCCTTTTTGGGAAACGTGATCATCCATTTTCAGAGTTTTAATGATTAAGGAAGATGATGCATCATATAAACTGTGTTGCATGGCTCCATCACATATAAGTGCTTAATAAATGTGAGTTCTCCACTGAAAACTATTGCAAGGATGTTACTGTGAGAATGAGCTGTCTCTAAGGTCAGTATTCTGAAGTGATCAACTGGCTGGTCTGACTTTGGAAAGAAAACAGAGATCAGAGTTAAGCCACGCTTCCGCATCCAGCCTGAACACAAGGCAGTGTGGGTCAGTGAGTATTGCCTGGTGCTTGTCCTTCCCATGAATGAAGAATCTGGTGTCACTGATTGGTCTTAGGTTCCCTCACACTGTAAAGTGAGGTGCCAGGCCACCTAGCTGGGACTTGTAAAGGGAGGGCTTAAAACCTGTCCTGTTCATTTCAGCTGATCCCGCACCTCAAGGCGATGTAAGAGGCTGAATCTGGAGCCTGAAAGAGAATTTCTCTGGTGTTCTCTATTCCATCCCTGCCCATGTGAGCATGAGAAAGGGATCCAGGACATTTATTTCCGTCTGTACCTAGGGCTCCCTCTCTACCTAGTTTCCTAGGGCTGCTGTAACAGAAGCCTGCAAACGGAGTGGCTTTAACAACCAAATTTTGGGTCTCACATCTCTGGAGGCTAGAAGCGCAACATCAAGGTATTAGCAGGGTAGGTTTCTCTGAGGATGGCGAGGGAGACTCTATTCCATGTATCCCCTAGTTTCCAGTAACTTGCTGGTGGTGTTTGGCCTTCCTTGACCTGCAGACGCATCATACTGACCTCTGCCCTCACATACACATGACATTCACTCTTTGTGTCCAAATTTCTTCTTTTTATAAGAATACCAGTATGCATGGTATTCTTACAAAAAGCTGGATGGCATCACGGACTCAATGGACATGAGCTGGAGCAAGCTCCAGGAGTTGGTAGTGGACATGAGTTGGAGCAAGCTCCAGGAGTTGGTAGTGGACATGAGTTGGAGCAAGCTCCAGGAGTTGGTAGTGGACATGAGCTGGAGCAAGCTCCAGGAGTTGGTAGTGGACATGAGCTGGAGCAAGCGCCAGGAGTTGGTAGTGGACATGAGTTGGAGCAAGCTCCAGGAGTTGGTAGTGGACATGAGTTGGAGCAAGCTCCAGGAGTTGGTAGTGGACATGAAAACCTGGGATGCTGCAGTTCATGGGGCTGCAAAGAGTTGGACACAACTGAGCGACTGAACCGACCGGTTATACTGGTTTAGGGCCATGACATCATCTTAACTAATTATATCTGCAGTGACCCTATTTCCAAATAAGGTCACATTCTGAGGTAGCAGGGCTAGGGCTTCAACATATGGATTTGGGGGAGCGGGGCGTGGCTCAATATCCATCCCACCACACTCTCTTTCAAGCCAAGTAAGCTGTCTGCTTTACAAAGCTCAAAGAACTTTGCCCTTGTCTTCTGTGTTCTGAAGGAGTTGGATGCTGAGAGGCGTAAAGCTATGCCTGAGGGAGGTTCAGCCCAATGACAGAATATAGGTTGCTGGAGTGAGATCCACTCCAGCTTGTTCTCCTGCTGGTATCTGGATGAAGGAGAGTGTTTCAGGGGACCAAATGTGGATGTAACCTGAAGCCAGTATGAAAAGATCATCTGGAGAGGCAGGGGGATGCCAGCAAAGGATCTGAGCAGGACAGAGGCAAGCAACCAACAAGAGGAGAAGTGAGCCTCCATGAAAAGAATTATTCAAGGAGGCTTCCAGCTAGAGTGCCCCTGAGGAATCTGAACAAATGTCCAAAACAGAAAGAGCTTAGGTTATCAGCCTTCATCAGAAGGTGCCAACATCCCATGACATCAGAACCAGCCAGGTAAGTCCGGTCCTTTCCTCTGATCAGACCTGGTAGCTGATGAGTATGGGGGAGGAGAGCAAGCAAGAGAAAAGATGTCACGCACACCACCACCATTTTTTTTGCAACATTCAAGCCTGATAAAGGATGTAGATGAGGGAGGGAGAAATTTTAAATTTGAGTGAGTTTGAGATTTGGATATTCCATCAGATGAGAAATTTTAATTTTCATAAAATGGGACTAATCTAGTGATTGAAAGACTAGAAAGGTATGATACCTATATAAGATGTCATCCGGCAAAGAGGAGAAGCATATCTATGCAGCAAATTTAGAAGGGAATGTTGAAAAAATTTTAAATGGCTTTTAAGCCTATACGCTATCAGTCCAGCTGGTGAATCACCAGAATACCTGGGCTTTATGGTTCACAAGGTGGGGACAGGGCACTTCATAGTGCCCAAGGGGGTAGGGGTAGCATGTCAGGTAGGGGCTCATGTGAAATACACACATATTTCAAAAAACCTCATCACTCAGCCTCAGTTTTTTCATCTCTAGATGAAATGTATGATGTGGCTACTTTTAAAGTAGCCACATCATAAGGTTATTGTGATATGAAATTAAATTAAAATAGAATCAAAATGTATAGAAATTAGCACAATCTTTATACAAATGTGGGGAAAGTACATGTGGTACCAATGCTCCAGACAAAGGAGAGGAAATAAAAGTCTGTTCTATTTAACACTGACCCCTAACATAAAGAACCATCCCTAACTGGCCATAATTTGGGTTTTAAGAGGAAAACATATTGATTACTCATGGAGGTACCCGTGGTGGATTCATGTCAATGTATGGCAAAACCAATACAGAATTGTAAAGTAAAATAAAAAATAAATTTAAAAAGTAAATAAATAGATAAAAGTACAAATTATTATAAGCACTGCATGCTAACCAATACTGAAGAAGATCTTGATTTAGATTTAGAAGCATTTCCTTTATGAATAAATGAACATCAATGCCAGTCACATTCAGCAGTGAAGGCTGCTTAGACATCGGAGTTCTGACATAGAGGTTGTGTTTGAGCAATGGCAACACCGCAATTTGAATATCATCTACTGCTCTAATAAGCTGGAAATAACAGGGTCAATTAAAGTGATAGAAATATTTCACCATTTTAAACTATAATGCTTAAAACATGTAATATTCACCTGGAAATCTTTGAATTGCAGAGTTTCTGCCAGTTCTGAATGTTCTTGGATAAGATTTAAAGTGAAAATTATTTTGTGCTACTCAGCTGTCTTTATGTATATTTTCCTCACTACACAAGCAGACCTATCAAAAATATGAAGATGTTAATAATTTGGTGAATACTAGCAGAAAACCTTGTCTTACATTCCAACTGGAATTAAATTATGAAAATCAGTGAATTCTGAGAGCATAGAAAATGCCGAGGTTATACATTATGTCTACTTCTAATGTTTTTTGGTATGATATCTGAGATAAATTTAAACAACTCCATCTGCTTTGATTTACCGGAAACCGTTTCTGTGAACTTACCCAGGAACAGGAGAAACGTCAGTATAGGATGGAATTAGTGCCCAGGTCACGATTTCACCTAGCTTCCTGGGTTTCATCTCTCCTTTCATAAGCCTGACCTTTGACACAAACTTCTCAATGCCTTATTGATAAATCCCACTGGAAAGGTCCCTGGGGAGAAGATTGCCACTTGCCTTATGTCCTTAAAAGGCACAGGTTTTAGGCTAGGTTTTTCACATGCAAATTCAGGCAAGTGTCTTTATTCAGTATATGACGTCTGCATTGGCAGAACAGCTATTACACAATCACAAAAGGTTTGAACTATTAGGGCATCAGAGTTGCCCTAATAATTCATCACCTCACCGAATAGTTCTCATTACCTCATTTGCCCTCTGTGGAAACTGAGCTCCAGAAATGAGGTCCACTTAGCCCGGCTGCCTCACTGGTTATATGAGTACCTGCTTATGGATACTCATATTCTATCTCTTTAGCTTATCCAAAGTTATTTCAGCATATATGTTAAATCCTATGTTCTACTTTGGATGAACCCATTTATCCTACTGTATTTGTTATTCAGAGTAAGAGTGGACAATAATCTTTTTTTTTTTTCCTACTAGGGGCAAAAAATTAATTTTGTGTTCCTACATTATGTTCATTTCTCAAATGTCAAGCAGCTCACCTGGGCTCAGAGGAGGTTTATATTAAAGGGCTGAGAGCACAGACACTCCTTTCCTGTCTTTGGTGAAATTCCATCATACTAAGTGACACAGGAGGAAGTAGGGACAGAAGGGAGAACTTGGAGAGGCAGCAAAAGGGAAGGAGACATTCTCAGACCTGGCAGGGAAGGGAAATCAGTGTCCCAAAGGAGAGGCGAGTCTGCACGAGGCTGAGAAGCAGCGCCCTGAAGAGATGTCCAGTGATAAAGCATGCCTGGGAGGTGAAACCCATATAGAGTGGGTTCCACGTATACCAAACACTCTTATGCCCTAAGGATAGCCCAGAAACAGCATAGCTCCAGACCTGAGGTTGCCATACAAACTTGGACAATGAATTTCTCAGCAATGACTGCCACAGTCTGATTACTGATGACTGGAAAGACCTCACCAATGTTTTCTTGATGGATCAAGATCTTAGGACCTTGGCACAACTCCAAGGGAGAGAATTCTGGTACTGACTAGGATTAAATACCCCAATAGGGTTTCAAGGTCAGATGTGCACTGATTTAATAAAAATAAAGAGATAGGTTTCTTGCATATCTCAGTTTGTGAAACAAGATTCATACCAACTACATGAACCAGACTTCTCTTTTGAGTTAGTAGAAGATCTGCAGGCAATGAGACATGGAGAAAAAGAAACCATTTTATATCCTTCTATTCCAAAATGTCTGCCAAATCTGGTAAAGATAAAAAAGTTTCCAAGCAAGGCACTTGACTGAGTTGGCAAGAATTCTTCCTGTATTTTTGGAAATGTATGAGAATTATTAGCTGAAGATAGAACTGTGATGGAGAGACATGTTGAGTAGACAAATAGGACAGTTTCCTAGATCCGATTTAGCAAGTTTTAGCAGAAGTCATATTTGTTGAGAAATGCTATGGAAACCAAGAGGCTGGACTGGTCTTTGGTAAAATGCTGAAGGAAATATAGTTTGTCATCAGGACCTAACCCTATGGGATTCTTCTGTTCTGTTAGGATCCCATCAGGATCAATAATCCTACAGTGCCACTGTTTCCATCAGATTTCTTTGGACGTTGTTTTTCTTCCTTCTATTTAAAATTTACCTCTCCTTCCAAGACCCTGCAAAATAATTTGAGTAAACAATAAGGTATTTGATAACTTCTGGTCTTGATTTAATAGATTAAACTCAATAAAACATATGTTGTGATAGAGATTTCACAATAAAATGTATGTTTTTATAGGAATCTTCACTATTTTAACTAACACATATACACACTTAGGTATTTCAGTAGAAACAGTTTAGGGACTTAAGAAACACTTTATTAAACTAAATATGATCTCCACATTCCAAAGATGGTCTCAACAACATAACCCATCTCTCACACTCTTGCTATGAAGTAACGCTGACATTCCTCCATTAAGAGATGGGATCACCTGTCTTTCTCTGTCTGACTTATTTCACTAGGTATAATACTGTCTAGGTCCATCCACGTTGTTGCAGAATTTCATTATTTTTTTATGGCTTAGTAATATTAGGGTCGCAAAGAGTCGGACACAACTGAGCGACTGAACTGAACTGAATATTATACTCTGTGTGTGTGTGTGTATACGGCATATTTATCCTGTCATCCTTTGATGGACACTTAGGTTGCTTCAATGTCTAGGCTTTGAACATGGGGGAACATGGATCTTTTCAAATTAACACTTCACTTTCTTCAGATATACCAAGGAATGTTATTGCAAGATCATATGGTATTTCTACTTTTAGTTTTTGAAATGTGTCCATACTGCTTTCCATAGTCGCTACTACGCCAATTTACATTCCCTCCAACAGTGTATAAGGCAGGACATGGACTACGTGATACAAACCACTATGTATAAAATAGATCAGCAATAAGAATATATTATACAGCGTGGGGAAATAATTTTAGGATGTAATAAAGATCTCACAGATTTAGCTGATTCTAGACAGGGTAGAAAACATGGCTAGATCATCACAGTTAAAGGGCACATCTTCTTTCACTGACAGCAAGTTTGGAAAACAAGCTATAATGAAACATTCCTTTGAAAGTCCATGAATAAGTTCAGAGGGAGCAGACAAAGCACATGAACTAAGATAAAAGAAGAAAACAAAGATGTCTTTGTGAGAAGATTCTTTAGACTTCATAGCCAGTTGGGGAATAAAGACAGTTTTTGTTGCCAAAGTGCAAAGAAATGATATTAATAATTGGTGTAGAGGGCACCTGGAGGTCTCCTCTTTTCTCTTAATTCACATAGAAGTATTGGATAAATTATTGATCATTACATGTTTCTTCAGTGTGGACCATTGCCCCAGGAGGCTCCTTGGTATTTTGTGAGAGGATTTTTTTAAAAAAAAGCCAGCCTATATTTAGTTTCATAGGCAGGTGACCTAACTTCATAGATGTATTTAATATATGATATGATTAATGAATATTCAAATGGTTGTTTGAGGAGGCCTTGAAATAGCTGAGGAAAGAAGAGAAGTGAAAGGCAAAGGATAAAAGGAAAGATATACCCATCTGAATGCAGAGTTTCAAAGAATAGCAAGGAGAGATAAGAAAGCCTTCCTCAGTGATCAAGCAAAGAAATAGAGGAAAACAATAGAATGGGAAAGACTAGAGATTTCTTCAAGCAAAGTAGAGATACCAAGGGAACATTTCATGCAAAGATGGTCACAATAAAGGACAGAAATGGTATGGACCTAACAGAAGCAGAAGATATTAAGAAGAGGGGGCAAAACTACACGGAAGAACTATGCAAAAAAGATCCTCACGATCATGTCAATGTATGGCAAAACCAATACAGTATCGTAAAGTAAAATAAAGTAAAAATTAAAATTTAAAAAAAAAAGGTAAAAACGTAGTTTAAATTGTATTCTGGTAAGTAAAACACTCTCATTAAAGCTTGAAAACTATGTTTGTCATCTAAATAAAATATGTATGTGTACTAAAAAAAAAAAAAAAACATAATCACGATGGTGTGATCATCAACCTAGAACCAGACATCCTGGAATGCGAAGTCCAGTGGGCCTTAGCAAGCCTCCCTATGAACAAAGCTAGTGGAGGTGATGGAATTCCAGTTCAGTTATTTCGAATCCTGAAAGATGATGCTATGAAAGTGCTGCACTCAATATGCCAGCACATTTGGAAAACTCAGCAGTGGCCACAGGACTGGGAAAGGTTAGTTTTCATTCCAATCCCAAAGAAAGGTAATGCCAAGGAATGTTCAAACTACCATACAATTGCTCTCATCTCACACACTAGTAAAGTATTGCTCAAAATTCTCCAAGCCAGGTTTCCACAGTACGTGAACCAAAAACTTATAGATGTTCAAACTGGATTTAGAAAAGGCAGAAGAACCAGAGACCAAATTGCCAACATCCACTGGATCACAGAAAAAGCAAAAGTTCCAGAAAAACATCTATTTCTGCTTTATTGACTATGCCAAAGCCTTTGACTGTATGGATCACAATCAACTGTGGAAAATTCTGAAAGAGACAGGAATACCAGACCATCTAACCTGCCTCCTGAGAAATCTGTATGTAGCTCAAGAAGCAATAGTTAGAACTGGACATGGAACAACAGACTGGTTCCAAATAGGAAAAGGAGTACATCAAGGCTGTATTGTCACCCTGCTTAATTTAACTTATATGCAGAGTACATCATGTGAAATGCTGGGCTGGATGAAGCACTAGCTGGAATCAAGACTGCCGGGAGAAATATCAATAACCTCAGATACCCAGATGACACCACCCTAATGGTAGAAAGCGAAGAGGAACTGAAGACCCTCTTGATGATAGTGAAAGAGGAGAGTGAAAAAGTTGGCTTAAAACTCAACATTCAGAAAACTAAGATCATGGCATCCGGTCCCATCACTTCATGGCAAATAGATGGGGAAACAATGGAAGCTGTAACAGACTATTTTCTTGGACTCCAAAATCACTGCAGATGGTGACTGCAGCCATGAAATTAAAAGATATTTGCTTCTTGGAAGAAAATCTATGACCAACCTAGATAGCATATTAGAAAGCAGAGACATTACTTTGCTGACAAAGGTCTGTCTATTCAAAACTCTGGTATTTTATAGTAGTCATGTATCAGTGTGAGAATTGGACCATCAGGAAGGCTGAACGCCAAAGAACTGATGCTTTTAAACTGTGGTGTTGGAGAAGACTCTTGAAGAGTCCCTTGGACTGCAAGGGACTTGAATATTCATTGGAAGGACTGATGCTGATGACGAAGCTTCAATACTTTGGCTACCTGATGTGAAGAACTGACTCATTGGAAAAGACCCTGATGCTACAAAAGATTGAAGCCAGGAGGAGAAAGGCATGACAGAAGATGAGATGGCTGGATGGCATCAGACTCAATGCACAGGAATTTAAGCAAGCTTCAGGAATTGGTGATAAACAGGGAGGCCTGGCATGCTGTAGTCTATGGGATGGCAAAGAGTCAGACACGACTGAGCGACTGAACAACTTATCAGCTGCATTATTAAGGTAACTCAGTATTAATGAACTAAATTCGTGTATAATAGGAATTTATTGACCTGTCTCACTCAGCATTTTATCAAGAAATTTGCCATTCAATCTTTGGCAACTCTGGAAAGCTTGACTGCACATGCCACTTGCAGACACTTCGAATTTTATAATTATCTGCAAGATAGCACAGCAAAATGCTGCCTTGACGTGGCCGTGGTTTTCAATTACTTCCAGTCTTTTTAATACAAATTACTGTCACTGTGAACACATCATCACCGTGAATTTCATTAATGATGCCTTGTTTCGTTAATGCTGCAATAATGCCTATGTGACTGTAACTAGACATTAAGTCATAATTTTCCAATTATTAGTTTCTAAGACATGTATGTAATGTATCTTCTACACCCTATTGCTACTGCAAATCTATAAATAATACCTATCACTTAACTCACCCATTCAATTTTAGTCAGTCATAACTTCATTGGTGATGAGCCGCCAATGAATTCACATGACCTAAAACACTTGCAGTACAACATATACATTAGCATATGAAACTTTATGGTTATTTTTACATTTTTAGTCCAATTTTATTACATAAAATCATGAATACAGGTTTTTCATTAATCTTTCTCCAATTCTTTCATAGCACTGTATTCTTTTCCACTACAAAGGAGGAATATTTTGGGGAAGGAACTGTAAATGGGCTGAATTTTATATATATATATATATATATATATATATATATAAAATCTTTTAATTTTATAGAGTTTATGATAACAAAGTAAGATTCTAGGTAATTAATTCCCAATATTTTCACACTCGTGTATCCCTTTTGAAACCTTCACTCATAAATCACATTATTTGAAAGTGTTCTATCCTACAAAATCCATTTCTTAAGTAAAATTTAGTTTTCTTACATTCTTATTTCAGAAAACTAGATTAGCACACAGATGTTTGGATTCCAAATGTGTCCCTATTTGCATCACAAGTCAATTTATAATTTACAGTTTTTAAATTCTCAAACTTCCTAACTGATCCCTATTTTCTGTAGATCAAGGCAATACAGGATTGGAAACAACTGCTCTGACTTTTTACAAAATATTTTTTTAATGTATAGAAAAAGTCAGCTATGATCCCATTCTCAGTGCTTAACAGAAATAAGCACTTTCAACCAGGAAGTCCAAATTCACCTCTCTCTGCTTTAGTGGTCTCATCTAAATATGAACGGATAACCTTTAAAGAAAGTGAAGTGAAAAGAAGCTGCCTGCAATGCAGGAGACCTGGGTTTGATCCCTGTGTCAAGACGATCCCCTGGAGAAGGGAATGGCTCCCCAATCCAGTATTCTTGCCTGGAGAATTCCATGGAAAGAGGAGCCTGGCAGGGTACAGTCCATGGTGCTGCAAAGAGTCAGGACATGACTGAGCAAGTAAACACACACAACTTCAAAGAGGCAGCATGGCCTCTTAAGAGCATGGCCATTAGGAAAAAATGTCTGAAGCTGAATCCTAATTCCACACAATCACTTGACCTTACCAAGGCCATCATAATCAAATTGCTGAAAACCTTTGTTAAGAGAAAATCTTAAGACCACACAGAAGGGGAAAAAAAAGACATACTGTATACAGAAAAACAAATATAAAAATGTTTACTGATTTTGTGTAAAAAAAAAAAAACATTATAACACAGAAAACAATTCAATGACACCTTTAAAGTGCTAAAAGACAAAAGGAAGCCAATGCAGAATTCTATATCCAGCAAAAAACGTCCTTCAAACATCAACAAGAAATAGAGACATGTTTCTCATCTGGGCAAGATAAGTCATAATAGCACCTATGTGCTAGAGTTGTTATGGGTATTAAGTTAATTACTATATGTAGAATACTCCAGATAATGCCCAGGCAGATAATAAGCCAGAAAACCTTAAAAATAAAATTTATACTAAAATAAGCTTTTCCACCTCTTTCATTTTATACAGTGATCTAAAAATGGCATATTTCCCAGTGAAAAGACAGTAAGAATGGGAGTCAGGGCAACTGTTTCATATCTGGGTCATACAAGCAATATGTCTCCCCCAGTCATCTCTGGCTATTATAAGAAAGTACACAGTCTAGGTGGCTTATGAACAACAGGAATGTTTTTCTCACACTTAGATGCTAGAAGTCTCAGATCAGGGTTCCAGCACGGTTGAGTTTTGGTGAAACAGCTCTTCTGAGTTGCAGACTACCAACCAATCTCAAGATTCTTCAAGTGTATCTTCAAGAGGCTCTTTGGCCTCTTTTTGCTGTGCTATTCTCAGTCACTCAGTCGTGTCCCACTCTTTGTCACCCCATGGACTTCAGCCTACCAGCATCCTCTGTCCTTGGGATTCTCCAGGCAAGAATACTGGAGTAGGTAGTTCTTCCTTTCTCCAGGGGATCTTCCAAACCAGGGACTGAACTCAGGTCTCCTGTATTGCAGGTGGATTCTTTACCATCTGAGCCACCAGGGAAGCCCAAGAATACTGGCGTGGGTAGCCTATCCCTTCTCCAGGGGATCTTCCCAACCCAGGAAATGAACCCAAGTCTCCCGCATTGCAGGTGGCTTCTTTACCAGCTGAGCTACAAGGGAAGCCTGGTCTCTTCTTATAAGAACTCTAATCCCATTCAGGAACTCCACACTCCTGGCCAAATTACCTCCCCAAGGCTGAACACCCAATACCATTACATTGAGGGGTAGGGTTTCAACATATGAATTTTGAAGGGACACAAGCATTCAGTCTAAACAAGGTCTATTCAACTAGAAAGTATACTCTTTAAACCAATACAAAATTGTAAAGTAAAATAATAAATAAATAATAAAATAAACAACAACAAAAAAAAAGTTTGAAATTACATCTTAGTATTATGCTTTTTGCTCAAAGATTTAACTAAGAATATCTCTTACTGTAAGTCATTTATAAAGCACTTTCACATAGATTATTTCATTTTAATTAGAACAAGGTTTTAATTACTTAGTTTTCTCATCCATTGTGCCATGCTGTGCTTAGTCACTCAGTCGTGTCCAATTCTTTGCGACTCCATGGACTGTAGCCCACCAGGCTCCTCTGTCCATGGGAATCTTCACACAAGAATACCAGAATGGATCCCTCCAGGGGATCTTCCCAACTCAGGGACTGAACCCAGGTTTCCTGCATTGCAGGCTGATTCTTTTACCAACCAAGCCACCAAGGAAGTCCAAGAATACCGGAGTGGGTAGCCTATCCCTTCTCCAGGGACCTTCCTGACCTAGGAACTGACCAGGGTCTCCTGCATGGTAGGCAGATTCTTTAGCAGCTGAGCTACCTCATCCAGTGAATGGTTATTGGAAAACTTCTTTGAGGCAAGTAGTCTCTTAGGTCTGGGAGTCCCGTGAGAACAAGATGGGATACTACTTTCAAGTTGTTTGGAGAGTATGCAAGAGACAGATCTACAAAGAATACAACCAAAGCATTACATACCAAGCACTACAATATGAGTAAGTGCAGGGCGTTATGGGAGCTCACAGGAGGGACATCCAACCACTGTTTAGGGATCAAGAAAGCCTCTCTAAAGGAGGTGCACTTAAGCAGCAGTCAAAACAACAAAGAGAATAATGTAGCCAAAATTGACTGCAGGCTTAAAGAGTTAAAGGAAGAGAATTTCTTATAGGATCTTGAGCAAGTCATCTGATCTGAGCCTCACTTTTCTCAGCTTTAAAACAGAGATATTTTCTTTACTGAGCTGTGTTTAGAATTAAAGAAATAACAGAAAGTTGTTTTAAAAACTGTAGAAGCCCTATATGGAGATAACACATAGATATTGGCAAAAGGATTTGCCCCCTGGCCTTTGAACTGCATTAGGAAACAAATGATATTCACTAAAAGTGGAGAAATCACATCGCATTTTCCATTCATTATATAAAAGCCTGAAATGGATTTTTAGTTAACTATTCTAGCTTGAAATATGTGCAGCATTGCTGTCAGCATAAAATAATTATTTCACTCGATCATAGTAACAAAGAGTTAGTAACTGACAAAAACAAAGAGCAAGACAGGGCCACTGGCTGAGAAGAGAGACAGACAATAAGAGCTTTTAAATATGCAAGTGAAACAAAAAGCTGGCGGAGCACTGAATACAGTAAACCTGATAAGGCTTTAATGCCTGACTGAAAGGTGAAAGTGGAGAAGGCAATGGCGCCCCACTCCAGCACTCTTGCCTGGAAAATCCCATGGATGGAGGAGCCTGGTGGGCTGCAGTCCATGGGGTCGCTGAGAGTCAGACACGACTGAGCAACTTCACTTTCACTTCACTTTCATGCACTGGAGAAGGAAATGGCAACCCACTCCAGTGTTCTTGCCTGGAGAATCCCAGGGACGGGGAGCCTGGGTGGGATGGCAGAGCCTGGGTGGGCTGCTGTCTATGGGGCCTCACAGAGTCAGACACGACCGAAGTGACTTAGCAGCAAAAGGCAAAAGAGAGGCATCTTTAAGCCTATGTTCCTTTCCCCTTGTCAACTAAAATGCATTCAATAAAAAATATATATTACATGTTTTTTGACTGGAAATTAATTACTTTCTAGAGGCTTGATATCCTGTATACATATATGTGGAAATATAATACCTAGCACCTAGCTGCTCCCTTATAGGAAGCTCTCCTGATGTCCCCTCATTGCTGGGGCACTGCTCTTTTCTACTGGTCCCTTCCCCCACCTCCCCATCATGCTTCAATCATAGTAATTTCACTGCCTATAAAAACACTCTCTTGAACAAGCTCTCTCCACCCATTTCTCTGAGCTCTTCAATAACTGTAACTGGCTGGATTTTGTTCCCACGGGTCTTAACACAATGCCTGGAATGTTGTAGACGCTTATTTAAACATTTACTGAGCCACACTCACCCAAAATAGAACTAAGATTGGGGTCTGAAGGAATGACTCCTTGACTTCAGAGATAAAGGTGACCCTCTCTTCCCAAACTCCAACTGGAATGGATAATTTAATGATGAAATGAAATACTTGATGTATACCAGTCTTAGAAAACAGTGCAGTATCTTGAACATAGTAGGTATTAAATAAATATTTGATGAAGATAAGTAAGAAACAATGCTTAGTAATTTTAACTTGGAACTCTTGCAAAAGCCTGGGAAAACAATTTAACTGCAATCTGGACATTCTTTCACAGTTAAGTTATTATTGTCCTTAGAAACTTTTTCAACCAGAATTGAAATGAAAATGTTTTCTCATTAAAAAAGAAATGTTACTTCGCCAGAGGACTCTGTTCCATAGCAGTATCAGTGGGGTCTTGTTGCTCAATTACTTAGTAACCTTTTTTTCAATGTATTAGAACATGCTTGGTAGGAAATCATTTGAGTTTCTATCATATAATCATCAAAGATACTTCTTGCTCTATGAAGTAAAAATCAGACTTCCCCTATATCACTTGAAAACCAGGAGGCACATGAACCAAATATTTCAACTCAGTCTCTGCATTTCATTTATTTTTAGCCCAGAGGCATATCCAAGTCATAGGGCACAATTGTAGGATTAAACGAGTAAGTGTGAGGTCACAGATCAGCTTTCTCAGTTCTTCATCTCTTTAGTCTCCACCACCCTTGGTAATATGTGCAGCCAGATCAATGAGTAGCCAGCATTAACTACCCATGCAGCCTCATCTTTGATAAGGATTGCCTTATCAGAGACCTGAAGTCTGAAAGAAAAAAGTTTCCAAGATAATGTCTCCCTCCCAAAGCTCTATGGCTTACAGTTGGGATTTGATTACTATCATTACTCTTTTAAGAATTGATTACCCTCACTGCAAGCTATATCAGACAACTCTGGTTCACATAAACAGAGATGACACCATCTTCCATTGACTGATAGGATAAGAAACTGATAGCATTCTCTGGGCATCTCAGAACCTGAAGGAGAGAATGCCTGCAGCCAGCAGTGGCACCCACAAGGCAACACCAGCTTCTTCCACCAACAATAATCAATAACCTAACGCCCCAGTGCGCTTCTATCAGAGAGGGACATCAAGGGCTTAAAAGCAGAACCAAAAGCTATAGGAAGAAAAGAGAGTGCAATGCAAGTAAGAATACAGCCGCACAGAAACCCAGTTAACATACATTAGCTATGTTCATAGCAAAAGAAGTTCTTTCTGGCTCCCATACCTTTTTAAAATGTCTAACATTTCGTATCTTTAGGGATCCAGAAACTTATTCCTAATAATTAGATTTTATTATTATGCAAGTATCTCTTCCTGCTTATTATTATATGACAGCTTGGAAAGCATGCTGGCACCACTGACTGAAGTTGTTTAAAATAAATCCTCCTCGAATGTTGAGTGGCCTATCTACATTATTTGCCAAATGACTCAAATCATCTGAAGGGACGGCTTTGATTTTTTTAAAAAAGGGTTGCCCTTTGACAACTTAACCTATTTTGTTGGGGATGTCACATTCAAAACTTACTTATCCTACAGTAACTATGCCTGTTTTCTTATTAGGTTCACATTATTACTTCTTGTTTAAAAGTTTTACAAAAAGGTCCAAACTGAAAAGCCCTTCAATGGCTTTTCCTTCTTGGGATAAAATCCAAATTTCTTAACATGATCAGCAAAGCCAGTGATGACAGTAGTAGCAGCAGCAGCAACATCCAATATCTGTAACTGCAAGCACTGTTCTAAGTGTTTTCCATTCATTAACTCATCTAATCCTCATGATTACTCCAGCAAGCATATGGAACAATGAGGATGAATAAAGTGAAATAACCTGAACACAGGTTCTCTGGCTCCTTGGTCTGTGTTCTTACTGCTAAGCTTTACCTCTTCTCTACCTGAGCTGGACCCTCTATATTTCTGAAACTTTAATGCATGCCAGAAGGCAATGGCACCCCACTCCAGTACTCTTGCCTGGAAAATCCCATGGATGGAGGAGCCTGGTGGGCTGCAGTCCACGGGGTCGCTAGGATTTGGACACGACTGAGCGACTTCACTTTCACTTTTCACTTTCACGCATTGGAGAAGGAAATGGCAACCCACTCCAGTGTTCTCGCCTGGAGAACCCCAGGGACGGGGGAGCCTGGCGGGCTGCCGTCTATGGGGTCGCGCAGAGTCGGACACGACTGAAGCGACTTAGCACCAGCAGCGGCAGCAGTACATGCCACACTTCCTGTCACCCATTATATCCCAGCTACATGGTTCTTCTTTCTGGGGCCCAAACATGCAATGTCTTCCTCCATGCCAGGCCTCTGCATACATTCTTCCTTTGTCTAAAATAGTTTCCTACTGTAGAACACTCACTCTTCATCCTGTGAGTCTCTAAACACCACTCATAAGAATTTTCACCTGTGACCACCCCATTTAAAAGAGCTTCCTCCTTCTTCAGTTTCTACCACAGCACAATTATTTATTCCTTCCTAGCATTCACCACAATTTGAAATTTTACTTTTTTTAAAAAAATTTGTTCCCTGATTTACTGTTTGCCTTTGTTACTATTGGACTTCTCTGGTGGCTCAGACGGTTAAGCGTCTGTCTACAATGTGGGAGACCCGGGCTCGATCCCTGGGTCGGGAAGATCCCCTGGAGAAGGAAATGGCACCCCACTCCAGTACTATTGCCTGCAAAATCCCATGGACAGAGGAGCCTGGTAGGCTATAGCCCATGGGGTCGCAAAGAGTCGGACATGTCTGAGCGACTTTACCTTACCTTACCTTTGTTACTAGAGGGCTTCCCAGGTGGCGCTAAGGGTAAAGAACCCGCCTGCCAATGCAGGTAGACATAAGAGATACAAGTTCGATCCCTAGGTCGGGAAGATCCCGTGGAGCAGGGCACAGCAACCCACTCCAGTATTCTCACCTGGAGAATCCCATGGACAGAGGAGCCTGGAGGGCTACAGTCGTCCACAGGGTGGCACAGAATCAGACACAACTGACCTGACTTGGCACTCACATACGTTTGTTACTAGACCAGCAGTCACACATGACTGGGACCACTGTACCCTCCTCCGTGCCTAGAATAACGACTGGCACAAAGTGTGCACTCAGTAAATGACTGCTTGCTGGATGAACAAATAAATGAATGCATGGTCTTTCAATATGTTTTAAAATGCATGTTTTCATTCTGAACATTGGCGGTAGCTTCTCAGCTACTCTCTGACTGTACACACATAGATGGTTGGAAATAGTCATGGAAGGGAGGTCGTTCACCGTCTGGTAGGGAAAGCGTTCATTACAGAGGTAATGACTACCTAGTAAGGCTCCTGTAGAGAGGATACAAGTTTAGAATAAATATACATTTATAATATAGATGTGGCGGTTCATATCGTAAAGAATCGGCCTGCAATGCAGGAGGCCAGGGTTAAATCTCTGGGTCAGGAAGACCCTCTGGAGAAGGGAATGGCTACCTACTTCAGGCTTCCTGCCTGGAGAATACCATGGACAGAGAAGCTTGGTGGGCCACAGTCAATGGGGTCACAAAAAGTTGGACATGACTGAGTGACTGACAGTTTTACTTTTCACGGTTTTCATAATTTACAATAGTAATATAATATATAACAAGTTGTTGTCCAGTTGCTTAGTCATATCTGACTCTTTGCGACCCCAAGGACTGCAGCATGCCAGGCTTCCCTGTCCTTCATCATGTCCCGGAGCTTGCTTAAACTTATATCCATAGTACACAATAAATACACATATATCATTCAGAATAATTTTCAAGCCAAAAATGATTCTCCTTTATCAAAGTCAGTTGTCAACAAATCTCTCCTGGTTGTACCCAAAAAGCAGTTCAATCTGGAACCATCAGGAAGCTCTGTTAGAAAAGAGTCTCCACACTCTGGGCAAGAAACTGTCCCCGTCACATGAAATCATTCATCTTCATTCTAACTACTGAAACCATGTGGAATTCATGAAATATCAAAACACAAGTAACTGTTAAAGTACCCAGGATGGAGCAAAATGCCCCTCTTGGGAATAAGTAATTCTGATTAAGGTATGAATAACACATTTTAAGTGATCACAAGTCCTTTATTGAATAAAATGTCATAAAAATAAATTTTTTTTAAGTTAGCAAAAAATTGACAGCATGTTCATGTACTGATGTACATGAATCACATCTCCTGGTTGATTCATAAGTAATTACAGGCAGTCCCTAGATCTTTCACAAATGTTTCCATGAGGTCAATTCTAATTGTGAAATTTGTTCCATGGTTCCTTCCAGGGCAAAGTTTTTTTCCCCAATTCCCCATTAAAACATATTTTTGTTCAGTTCAGTGTTTTGAATCATGGGTGAATATGCCCTCCAGAAGAAAACAGGCAGTGTCTGGAAATATTTTCAGTTGTCCTAACCGATAGTGTGCATAGGGCACTATTAGCCTCTGCAAGAAGCTCAGCTACTGCTACACATCCTACAGCGCACAGGACAGCTCCATCTCGTACCCCTTTATGTCCCCCGCCATAAGACAAAGAACTATCCCCACCAAAAGTTGAGAGTTCCAAAGAAACTCTTAGCACAGTGATTCTCAGTGGGGGCAGTACTGCCCCCTTGTGGGAACTCTGGAAATTCCTGGGGTGCTTCTGTGTTACCAAGCTTATCACCACGTCCCGCAATCTATAGAAAACTAGATTGAAGAATTATTCTACAATCCAAACAGCTCTAAATTTCATTCTTAATTCATGCAGAGGAAAAATTTATATACAGTTACCCAAGCCTTTAACTTAACTCTGTTTTACTACATGTAAATGAAATAATTATTTTTGCCTGGCCTTAAATTATATTTGCCAAGACTACAAATTACTTATTACCATGGAAATTAAGAGGAACAGATACTTTATTTTATAAGAAACTTTACAGACAATGCTTAACGTTTTGGAAGACTGGGTCACTTGACAGAAATGCCTTTAGTGACCAGAACCAATTATATGTTTTCACTTGTTATACGAAATGATTTTAGGAAAAAATGCAAGCACTTCATACCATTAGTTCAGATTACTATGTAGTCCTGTCGTGTACTCATCTACAACTTGGAAATCCAAGAACTTACTTATTAAGCCACAAATTATTTGATTATATTACTTTATATTCTTTTCTTCATAAAATATTTTCATTAGGATACTATGTGTCTACACACACATAATTATGTGTGTGGATAGATAACATTACTTGTGAATTTCATTTCAGAATACCCAGGGAGTATTAGGAAATATTTGACATGAGTAGGAGGGCATTGGGTGTATTACAATTATAAACCATTTCTCTCGCCCATCATAGCCTTTTAGGATCTTGATACTATTTCCAATATAATTACTAACTCATATAGTATGCCAAGATATTATTGATATTTTCACCCAGACAATTCATAAAGATGCTTACTACAGAGTCCCAATGACTAATATTGAGTAGTGGAATTCATTTTACTGCACTTTCAACATGGAATTCCCCATCTACCTTTCAAATTACCTTTATACAGCTAACTACCTAAATTACAACCAAGTGCCAAAGATGGCCCTGGAAAATTTCCACAAAATGGGGACCAATTACCCATCCCAAGGAAGCCATCCTTTGCTGACTCTTCCTCCCCCCACTACTGGGAGAATATTTCCAGTAAAGTTTGTATAAAATGAATGGCTATTTGGATTATCCCTAAGATCTCTTCCAACAGTGAGAAGAAAAACTTTCTAAAAAAAAAAAAATCAGATGGCAGATGGACAGGAGGCAAGCAAAACAAAGGAATATACAGTCTCTAGAAGAACAGACACATGTATCTGCATAGCACAAATGTTCTATAGACTTTTTTTTTAATTTCTAAAATGTCTCAATGAGTCCATACTGAGCAATTGCTCAGGAGTATTCAATTCTTTGTGATCCCATGGACTGCAGCTGCCAAGCTCCTCTGTCCATAGGGATTCCCCAGCCAAGAACAGAATATTGGAGTGGGTTGCCACGCCCTCCTCCAGGGGATCTTCCCAGCCCAGGGCTCAAACCCAGGTCTTCCGCATTGCAGGTGGATTCTTTACCATCTGAGCCACCAGGGAGGCCCATACTGAACAATACATCATTAAATATTCTATATCATCAAGAAGCCCAAAACCATTCCCAGAAACCTAGCTTCTATGAAGCATCTTGGATAAAGAGTGTTTGAGAATTAAATATATTCAAATAGAAATACACCTATACTATCATACATTTTTAAATTGTATTTTCAAGTGATAAGTTGATTTCCTGTATTACATAATTTTATATAAAACCAAATTACCAATATGACAAATTCATACTGTCTTTTGAATACTTCTTAACTATAAAATTTAAAGTTTAAATTCTGAGTGGTAGGAAAACAATTTGTATTATAGGATATATTAACAATATATTAGCCTCTAGTTAGGCTACAAAGTATGTGTATGTACACCTTAGCTTGGGAAAGAAGTGAGATAACAACTTAAATTCTACTTCAAAATATATAAAATAATGTCAACCTAAAAAGAGTCTATACCTAAATATAACCCTGCTGTTTTAAAACATATAATTCTAATTGGCTGAAACATTCAGAGATTTTTACAAATGAGTTTGTATGCTGACATTAACTAGATAAATGTGCCAAAGAAAAATTGTCTTTATCGTAATACATCTATTTGAGGTTTATTCCACTTGTTCTTTGTAACCCTAAGGAAACAATTTACCAAAATTATAGGGAAGTAAACTGTTGAAATTACAGCGTAAAAGTTTCTTTCCCTCTAAAATTACAGGTAAGAAAACTACAGTCTACAGAAATGAAAATCACTAGTTGTCTCCAGTTTAAGCCCAATTTCAGTTTCCTGTAAATCTTTATAAAAGTCACACCTCGAAAACAAGAGAACCATAAACTACCAGTGATCTGTGACATTTCGTGGAACCACAAGAGATGAATACTTTCATCTCAACCAAAGAACTGTCAATCAACATCCTATACTTTGATAAATAAGAAAAGGGGTGGGAAGAGGGGAGGACAGCTAGAAACGCCAAGTGAAAAAGCCTCTATAAAACCATGCATCATTACCTAGCTATGTCCTTCACCCCTTATCTCATTTGTCATAGGCCTTAGTGGATTTCTGAAGTCACAGCTTTGTACCTTGGGCCGGAAGGAAGATAAAAAAACAGATGGCATGGTGTATGAGTTGAATACCAACCCCCCAAATTCATATCCATTGGGAACCTATGGGGCTTCCCAAGTGGTGCTAGTGGTAAAGAACCCATCTGCCAGTGGAGGAGATATGAGAGATGCAGGTTGGATGCCTGGGTTGGGAAGATCCCCTGGAGGAGGGTGTGGCAACCCACTCCAGTATTCTTGCCTGGAGAATTCCATGGACAGAGGAACATGATGGGCTGCAGTCCATGGGGTCACAAAGAGTCAGACATGACTGAAGTGATTTAGCACGCACGCACGCACGGGAACCTATGAATGTGACCTTATTTGGAAACAGGGTCTTTGTGGATGTGACCAGAATGAGGTCATCCTGGACGCGGGTGCGTCCTAAATTCAATGACTGGCACACACACAGGGAAGATAGTCATGTGAACAAAGGCAGAGATTTGGAGCCATGCACTTACAAGCCAGAAACACCAAAGAGCTCAGAAAACCACCAGAAGCTCGGAAGAGGCAAGGAAGGGCTGTCCCCTGGAAATTTCAGGGAGAGCACGGTCCTGCTGACACCCTGAATTCAAACTTCCAGTTTCCAGAACTCTGGGAAAGTATACTTGTGTTGTTTCAGAACATCCGGTTAGTGGTAATCTGTTACAGCAGCCCAGGGAATTGAATTCACATGACCCCCCTGCCTACAGAATACACCTCTGGAGATGTTTCTGCAGGGCCATCGGTCAAATGTCCTGGTTCCAAATTTCCCAAATCTATTAAGTCTGAATCTTTGTGGATGGAGCCTAGGGATCTTTGTTGTAACAGTCTCCTTGAGATGTTTATATGGACTAGAGTTTAGGGACCCCTGGGCCCTGGAATGATCTAAGAGTCTTCACTTTCCTTGTGGTTCTCCCTGTGCCTCTGCTGTGATTATCATCTAACACGGTGTCAGAATCAAACAGTGTCGTGGGCCAGAGAGCCTCTGACTAAGTCACCTCATTGATGTTTGGACCGGGTCTCCTCATCTGTGCAGAGCATATGGAATAGGTCCTGTCTGGCGGCACCGTGAGACATCACGGGAGGACTGAAAAAGGCAAACAGTAGTGTAGCGGTGTTAGTCATTCAGTCATGTCCGACTCTGTGCAGCCCCGTGGACTGCAGTCTGCCACAGGGTTCTCCAGGAAAAAATACTGGAGTGGGTTGCCATTTCCTTCTCAAGAGGATCTTTCCAACCCTGGGATTGAACGCTGGGTCTTCTGTGTTGCAGGCAGATTCTTTACCATCTGAGGCACCAGGGAAGCCCTGAAAAGGGCAAAAGAGTTCATGTAAATAAAGTGCCTTGTACAGAGTAAGCTGTTACCAATGCTGAACTAATCTTTCAATTGTTCCAGCTTCCAGAACTCTGGGAAAGTATACTTGTGTTAACAATTTATCTGAACTAGAATTCTTCCTGGATCACATTTTTCACTTGGGAACAAATTGACCTGAGCCTCTAGAACTCTAGTATTAAAACTGCAGAAGCATTAGCTGTCCTTTACAGCATGCTTCCAATAGGTCTTTGGCATAGCATCAGTTTTAGGTGGGCCTTCTTATCCCTATTTTAGGGATGAGAAGCAGAAGTTCCAAGAGGTTAGACAACATGACAAAGATATTAGTGGCCTTAAACTGAAGCCTAATTGATTCCACAGCCTCTGTGCTCAGTCTTTATACCGTACAGCTGTGCCTGCCGATGATCTAGAACAGGAAAGAATACTACAATGCTTCTTCTAGGCTTTCCTAGATAATGAGCTAATCTTATAATATAATCCATGGTAAACATATTATTAACACATTAACTTGCACTAGTGCACCCGATTGTACTTTATTTGTATAGAAAACTTGAGTAGCAAAAAAAAAAAAAAAGAAAGAAAGATGAAAGGAGGGAGGAATCGGAGAAAAATCACTGATTAATCCCTTGCTATTTAAGGCTCTGAAGGCAGTAGCATCAGCATCACGTGACAGCTAATTACAAAGGCCCCTTCCCGGAACTGTTGCATCAGAAACTGCAGTTAATAAGATTCCCCAGGTGATTCCATGCAATTGAGAAGCCCTGGGTTTACTGAACTCTGAGAGCAGATAGCTGAAGAGGGGGCCGGCCTTAAAACAGCTAAATCTCTAATGGTACAGAATGGTGAGGTTCCAATACGGTGGGCTACTGGGGGAGGGGTGTCAAATGTACAAAGAAAGCTGACACTACGCAGCGAATGAAAAGCAGACAGGAAGATAAGTCCTAAGCAGGGCCTCTGCCGCAGTACCATCTGTGATTCAGGAAATGACTCCAAAAATAGGGTCAGAGCTAATGAGCAGAATTAGAACCAAGCATGGAGTAAGAAATAAGGGAAGAGTATATATGGATATCCTGGCACCGTGTTAGAAGTCAAGATATATTTTGTCAATGAAGTCAGAATCAGTAAATAACAATGAGAGCTGAAGTTTACTGAATGACTGCACGAGGCAGTGAGCTAAATCTATTGCATAAGCCACCTCACTTACACCTCTCAGCAGCCTCACCAGGTTTTCAACAATTACAGAAGCTGAGGTTTGGGGTGTATTTTAATGACAGTGTCAGGCTGGCAAGGAGAGAACCTGGCTTTGGTTATGACATATGTCCACCCCTATCTGAGCTGATAGACTGATCGATGAAATTGCCTTGGGTGAAATAAAATCTGGACTAGTATTTGTCCAAATTGAAAAGCTCTAACGCAGTCAAATCAGCCTCTCAATTGCAAACGGGAAGTGACAATACACAAATATATAAGCTTAATGTCAAACTGGGGAGACAGGGACAGACGGGGAACGTTCTTCAGGCCGTTAGAACGTCTACAAAGAGCCTCCACCCAAATCTCTAGATCTATAGCCCCACTAGCCATGAAAAGATGTGCCCTCATCAGTTCCAAGGACTGAACGCTAGACAATGAAAGAAGGAACAGAGACGCTCCTGGGAAACAGGGCTTCAGTCTGATGGAACATGACACCCGTCAGTCAATAACCCCTCGCCATGGACAGGCTCCTGCTGTGAAGGACCTCCACTCCAAATCTCTTCGGTGCTTCCAGTGTCTTTTTCTAGGCCTGACATAGCTGCTTCCCTGAGCATTCCTGTCTTATTATCATCCTTTCTGGGTAGTTCATGGTAGCGTTTCATTTAAATCCAGGATCTTTAAGAAACAGCTCTTGGAAAAAACTTACACCAACAGTCTCCCAGAGTTGTTTGGGGTGCTAAATTGGATAATAGCACATTTTGAGTCCTTAGCTTTGTTTTATCATATGTGTACAGTTTCCTTATATATACAAAACACAGAGACAGCATTTAACCATTTCGTTTCCACTTGCCGCATTGTTCCAATTTACAAATTTCTAGTTTTCCTCATTTCACTCATCACTTCTGATGTTTAAGATGGATTAAGGAGAGCTGGAATGGCAAATAAGAGGCAGAGGGAGCTAATCTCAGTTTTGTCAATAACAAGCTTCATGTCATTGGCAAATCACATTATTTCTGAACGTCTAGATTCTTGCTTAATTGTGTATCATTAAAGTTCTGTTCAGGAAAGGGGATGAACAAGGATATCTCCTAAAATCCTTTCTAGGCATTAAGTTCTATAATGTGTTAATACCAGAACTAATGTTGTAAAAAAAAAAAAATCTGTAGAATTTTTCAAACCTTTCATTGTTACACATTTGCTAGCACTCTTACTTAACACTGTACACTCACATTCTTTTGTTAAACTGTGTACACAGAGAGTATCCCTCATATACAAAGCCTTAGCGCAGGAAGTAGCATCATCCTGATTTCATACAAGTAGAAACAAAAGCTCAGAGAAGTAAAGCAATTTGTTTACAATCACAGAGCCATAGGTATAAGAAGAGTCAGAGGTCAACCTCAGGTCTGTGGCTCCAAAGCCCATTATTTTTATTATCACGATAGTTTCAGGTCATTTCTCTCTAAGACTGGACTAAAATCTCTGAGATTACTCTTCTTACTCTCCAAAATCAGTTTCATTTTTTGGCTTCAATTTCATGATTGAATCTATGTGATATGACTGAATTCTAATCCAAATAAATGTTTGCAAAGTTACCTTTCAGTAAATCTAGTTCAATATCATAACAGTGATCAAAAAAAGCAAAGTAAACTCTCCCAGAGGTTGCCATCCTATAAAAAGAAAGCTCTACCGACTAGTTACAATACCATATATGTCCAAATCTTCCCACTAGCCCTTAAAAAAAATGTAGCTGAGAGATTTGGAATTCGTTATTTTCCCAAGTGGAAACAAGCTCCTTAGAATCTTTAAAGTATCAAAAATGTATTTTGAAGAAAGAAAAACAAACCACAGTGATTCTTAAAGATGGACTTCAGTTCTTTAAGAGCAGTATATACAAACAATTGTATCCTTACTTTAAAAAATCACATTGTAGGAATTCAAAAGTTTTATTCAACTTAAAAAAAATCAAGCCAAATGTGCAGTATGGACTTTATAAATCTGAAAACTAAAAGGGCACATAAACATTGCCTCAAAAAAGAGTGTTCTCATGACTGTAACTCAAGTATAAAAAAGAAATAAGAACTTTCCACATGTTTCTGCAATAGTTTTATGTTTGGCTGTTTTTAATATAGAAAATTGATTTTGTCAATGCCATTCACATGCTTCTTATTTTTTAATAGAAAAGGTTAGAGATCATTTATCTGATATAGAAAGTTTATGCATAATCACAAGCTAAAATAGTCACACGGAAAATTAGCAACTTTTTGACCTGCCATAAGCATGTGGCTTATGCTTACATAAAAAAAAAAAAGTAACTATCAATATTAATGAGCTTAATACATGGACACAATGGAATAATATGTGGCTGTTAGACTGATACGAACTACTCTAGAAAGGAAGCAGCTACAATTGAGGCAAGAAAACAGGTTGCTGAGGAGTGTTATGGGATGAGTCTCCTTCAGTTAGGAAAGCAAACAATAAGCCCAAACTCCAAATGAACAAAGAAGCTCTCTATACAAAAGTGTGCATAAAAATACAGAAAAGCTAACACTGGCTGCCTGTTGGCAGGCAGGTGGAGAAAACTGGGAGGAGAAGATCAAGCTTTGTACATCTTTTTATTGTCTGAGAACCAGCAGGCATTACCATCAGCAATTAAAACAACCGGGAGCATAGTCATGGTCCAAGAAAAGCTTAAAATCAGCAAATTTGAAGTATCAAAAAGTGTCTCCACATTTTAACATGGCAGTACAGCTGCAGAACCTCACAAAAGAAACTTTAAAAAATCGCCCTACTATCAAGAAGCCCAGTGAGCCCAAGGCCTGTCTCACTCTGTGAAGACATCCTTGGTAATGCCCTGGAGAGACTAGATAAACTGGGGATTTCAAGGCAGGATGCTTCAGACCCTGCCTCCACACTTGAGGAATTTGTCTTGCCTTGATAACAAACCAGAAAGACCACAGAAAACAAAAGGCATTGCCACTTATCTCTGCTTCACTCTTCTCTAATAGTGACTGGATTTTCTCTTTTTTTAGCTCTGCAGACAAAAGAAAGGATCACATATGTTTGATCTTTCCTTGATTCTTTTTCACAGTCATAGACCCTATGACATTAATTTTTCCTAACCTAGGAAAAATATAAATGACTGCCCTTAGGAGCAGTTTTCTATACTGGTGCCTTCAAATAAACATATCACAGAGTTTCAAAACACCTTTTAGAAAGGCAACATGCTGTCAAATAGGGTATCAAAATGTACAGTGTTGAATTTTCTCTTTCCCCTCTTGCTTGTTTATCCAAGCACAGTCAACACAATATCTGAGCAGAGACACCCATGAAAGAGGCCACATGATTACACGTGAACTCTTTTTCATCTACAGTACAACTTCATTTTGGCATCAACCCTTGGTTATAGGGACAGACCAAAATAAGTGCATTTCTCCTCAGTGTTAAATCACAAATGTTGTCATCACCAAAACCACTTCACTTCCAGTCCCCTGGGGGCTTTTACATGAGCGGGGTCACGACTGAATGTAATGGCCTTTTCCAGGAAGGCTGAATGGCACTTGCCAAGGGAATATTGATTCCAAAACCCTACAGTCCATTAGGTACGACGCACAATCTATCCCTTTGTGGTAGGTCAGACCACACTACCACACTCATTTCTTTTCACTCTAAAATTGTTGAAAGGCATGGTATATTTTGGACACCCCATAACAGACTTGGCTTTTCTCTTGAAAATATATAATGTATATGAATAATATTAACTAGAGTTTTAAATTTTATTTCTAAAAAGGACCTCAGACTGCAGCAGGCCATGTTAGGATTTATATAATTATGTTCCAGAAGTGCAGAGTTATCAAAGACAGCAAATAACCAATTAGCAAGTATTGAAGTTTCTTCTAATAGCTGACCTTTTTCTTATAATAATTGTATTTAGTTCTTTATTGGGAGGGAGAGGATTGAGTAGTAAGACACTCCCTTTATTCTATCTCCTCACACATATATTTTTTTGCTATTTTTAATTTTCCATTCTTTCTCTCAGTTTTCTTTTCTCAGCCAAATGTGAGTCCAGAGTTTCCTCACAGGTGCTTCAGGAACTTCCCTCAGACTGATATCAATGTTCAAAGAGTTCTCCGTACAAAGTGCACTCTTGGTTTCTCTTTTGGTTTAAACATTAAAGGGAACACCACACTTCGGCTTTTTAAATGCATTCCTCAAAAGCAGTATTTATTGGAAAACTATAATAATACATGTCTTCAGTGTTACACTTTCCAAACACGTGAATTCTCATATTAAGAACATTTACACTTGAATTCCTCATTTATATGTGGAAGCTAAAATATAACAAAACAGAAACAAAAGCACAGATACAGACATCAAACTAGAGGACACCAATAGCGAGAGTGAAGGGAGAGAGGCAAGAAAGCAGTAGGAGGTTAAGAGACACGAGCTGCTACGTATCAAAGCTACCAGAATGTTCGGTACAGCGCGGCGAATACAGCCAACACCTTATAATCATTTAAAATGGAGTACAGTCTCTAAAAACAATGAATCACTATGCTGTACACCTAAAGCTAATAATATTATAGTGAATCGATTTTACTTCAATGAAAAAAGAAAGTTGTGTGTTTGAGAATGTATTTTATTATTTTATTTTTTAATTTTTTTTATTTTTACGTTTGGCGTTTATTTTATTTTTATTTATTTATTTATTTATTTAATTTTTTATTTTACTTTACAATTCTGTATTGGTTTTGCCACACACTGACATGAATCTATTTTAAAACTCAACTAAAGGCCATTTCAAACTACTAGTTGCGCAGTTGCTAAATATTATACTCCTGCTGCCATCTTGTGGTAAGTTTTGGAATCTTCTTGTTGGCTCTCTTTTCATTCCCTTCTTTGGCAACCCACTCCAGTATTCTTGCCTTGAAAATTCCATGGGCTGAAGAGCCTAGTAGGCTACAGACCATGGGGTCACAAAGAGTCGGACACGACTGAGTGACTTAAACACTTAAACACTTGCTTCTTCTCACTCCACCTCCCTTTCCCCCTACCTTTTGGACAGGACCTATATCCAAACCTTTCTTAAGTGGTTGGCAGACAACCTGCACTGTATTCTGAAATGAGAATTGATTGTTGTCAACTACTCTTCCTGCTTGCATAAAAGGAAGGCTGACTGCTGAAGAACTGATGCTTTTGAACTGTGGTGCTGGAGAAGACTCTCGAGACTCCCTTGAACTGCAAGGAGATCAAACCAGTCAATCCCAAAAGAAATCAACCCTAAATATTCATTGGAAAGACTGATGCTAAAGCTAAAGCTCCAATACTTTGGCTATTTGATATGAAGAACCGACTCAGAAAAGATCCTGATGCTGGGAAAGATGGAGGGCAGGAGGAGAAGGGGACAACAGAGGATGAGACGGTTGGATGGCATCACCAATGGACGTGAGTTTGAACAAACTCTGGGAGATAGTGAAGGACGGGGAAGCCTGGCATGCTGGAGTCCATGGAATTGCAAAAAGTCAGACACGACTTTGCTACTGAAGAACAACCACCTCCTACTTGTAATGTATTCCGGCCTTTCTCCTTATATCATTTTTCTGCAAACCTATTCTTTAAATAATAATACATTTTAAAATATTTATCTTTTAGATTCATCTAGTTTCTTACAAGTCAAGGGAACACAGACTACAGGAAAATACATGTGTATTTTATGAAAGATTTTCCCTTCCAAACTTTTTCCAAATTGTATTTTTACAGACAAAGGAAAAAACCTTGAATTTCTGGCTGCAGGATGCCACACTACTGCCCTTCAAAGCCATAGACATTGACTCATAGGACCCAAGGAGGAGCCCTGGGGACACTCTCTGGAAAGACAGAGCTGCCCATGGACCGTAAGCTGGACGGAGATTGGAGGCCAGGCATCCCTTTATAATTCCCAGCTGTCCTGTTCACCTATGTCTGTGGTGTGGCAAAGGAATTCATAAACCTGGGGTAACTCAGACACTTCTCTGCAGATATAGTGAAGTGAGTAATTCTTAATCAGACTGATTTATCATTAGAGCAAGAATATATCTTATAAAACCCACTATTTCCATGCAAATCTATGTCCTCACTCCAATTCCTGTGGAGAAATTGAAAGCCATCCAAGAAGTCACTCAAAGACAGGTCCAGCGAGAACTCAATTAGCCAGAATTTTCCACAACATAGACAGGGTGAGCATGGAAACAACCTGTTTCATTCCTTGTTGAAAATGACTTTAAAATAAACTTTCCCTCTTCTGTGTTATTCATATCTATGTTATTTACAACCTATATTTTTCTACATTTTCCTTTAAAAATCTATGAACCTTTAAAACAAAGCTTTCTAAGCAACAGAAGCCACATGGCATAGGTTTAATATGATTGCTACATCTTTTCCCTCAATACATTCAAATTCTTTATTAAGATAAAACAAATGAACTTGTGTGCCACCTAGAAGCAGCCCCAGTGCTATCAGTATATGAACATCAGCCTTTGGGAAACAGGGCTCTGATGCGCACGTGCTGATTAGAGTGTAATAAACCTAACAACAGTTATTTATAAATAAGCAGCTTTAAGTGTTGCGGCAACCAGATGTTGATATTTTAGACCCACAGTTCAGATCACAAGTTTTCAAACATTGCTTCTGCAGTGACTCACGAGATGAATGATGTTTCCACGTGCACCACACTTGTGAAAAGACAAGACTGCTGTGGGTTCTGGGCTATTTCCTGCCATATATTTGTCATCCTCCCAGCCTGGGAAGCCAATGGGAATGCAGGTCAAAAACCATCCCTTGAGAGGTGCCTGTGAATGCACTCAACCTTATTTTCTAAGAAGCAAATAATGAACGAAGTTTGATTTTTAACCTACTATTTACTCATTATAACCTCACAGCTAATCAAACACATACCACCGTGTGCCATGACACGACAGCTACAATCTGCGGGAATAAGACCTGGAATATTGCCCTGCATATTTTAGCGTGAACTTGCTCTGTGAGAGGAGATTGAATTGGATATGAATTGGTTTGATCCTCTAAGATGGTTTCTGGGTGAATTTTTGTTTGTTTGTTTTTAATACCTTCTAGGTATGTGCTGTTTTTACCCTGCCTCTGAAATTTAGCATGTGGGAAGAGAAATGCACGGTAAGCTGAAGGTTTTATAGGGTTGGAATTTTTACTATAAACAGACCTGGTTTCTACCCTGGGGTTTACAACCTAAGATATAAAAGAATTTTCTATTTTGAGAATTTTTAGCATATGTAGTTGAAGTTCCTCGATGGTCATGTGAGACATGAAATTAACATTACCCATGCAGTGAGGGCAATGAGAGGCATCAAGAAAAATACTAACGTTTACTCAAAGGCTTTGGATTTGCTCACCAGGCAATATCAGTATCATACAGTTGAACAAATAGGCCTACGAGTATTTGTAAGAGGCAAACATGCAAGTACTTTTAAGATTTCCTGTAAGGTTTGTCAGCAGTATTTTTGCAGTATTTGAAGTCAGAATGCTCAAATAAAGACTTCTGAGGATTGAGAACACATTTTGAAGCACTCTCTAAACTGATTTAGAAAGGAGGAGCAGTACAGCATAATTTAAGAACTGTACTTGCATAATCTTTATCACAAGTGAAAAAAAAATTCAAACTAAGTCCTAACAGGGTAATTAGAGCAGATGTCTTACTGGATTTGTCTTATTAAGGCAAATTCACTTATTAAATAAACACTCAGATGAAATCAGCATGTTATCCCCTTACACACCAAAGTGCTATCAGTGCGTTCATCCACATAATAAAATCAATCCAAATCAACTCCAGGGATCAAGATATTAACTCTTTAGGACTAATTTCCAAGAATATGTCAAATCAACATGCACTAAATAAAGGTTAACTGTGCAGCCAACATTATTGGACAGGACAAATTACAGAAAGTATTTTACAACTTTCTAGCCAATAGAAACTTGGTATTGACTGAACGTAAAACTACACTTTTTTCTAAGATAGCATGAGTTTCTACTATAACCCCACATTAAAAAAAAAAGTATGGAAATGTTAAAAAAAAATAAAAGCAACATAATGTACACTGAAGTTTCTAATCCACTAACAATATTTCGGGAGCAGTGCAGAGTACGTTTAGGAGTTTTAAAAAATGAGTCTGCTGTTCATAACGACAATAAAGGAGATTAGTTCTATAAGCTTTTACATAATAAAAACAAACCTATTTCAAAGATACACATTCTTTGGAAATATCCAGTTTTCATTAAGAAATACTTTAAAGCATCATATATTTTCAACATGAGGAATTACTTTTTAAACTTTAGGAAATTCAAATTGTACAATATCTGAAATACCTTAAGACATGAAAGATTTTTGAAAGGTTAGAATACTATTCTGAGCAAGACCTCTGTTCTACATTTGTGGTTGTATGAATTTTGCAAATAACATTGATAGATCTGGCAGGAGTTCCAGATGTCAAGCTAAAAAAGAGGAACCAGGGACCCCAAAGAGAGATGCACAACACGAGCAGATCCAACAACAAAGAAAAATAGGTAGAGCTCATCATTGGGTAAAAAGTGGAATCAACAAGAAGCCACAGAGACTGATTCTAGTACCCTGCTCTGGGAGACAGCACTGGACTACGTGTCCAATATCAGACACAAGCATTTGACGTGCTGCAAGATGCTGTCATCTATTTTACGATAAGAGCCCAAGAAGGAAAGCATCCTTTCCCCAGGAAACTGATTGGGCCGAACTCGAAGTTTACCGTAAGAAGTGTAAAGTCATAAACTGAAAACATTGGCAATTTGTGTGTATGTGTATACATATATGGACATGCACATATAGTCACACATATAAACACACACACACACACCCACACACACCCTTTTCTCTTCAGGGATCCAACAGCACGTGACAGTAACAAAGCAGGGCTCCAGGTCAGTACTCGTTTTTGACTAATTGCAAACTTCTGAGCTTTCACTTTTGTGAAACAGGATACACTACCCCTGGTTTATCTCAGAGCTCACAGTAACTTCCAAGAGCTACAAGAATTCAAGATAACATAGGGTCCTGAACTCTGATAAGCAAATTCTCAGTGGAAAATGAAAATAAGTATTCCTACTCAGCAGCTATGAAATCACCTGAAAATCCTACCAAAAGAACGGGTTTTAACGCACTCTTAGCACCTCCTATACACAGTGGGGAGGGCACTGGGAAATGAGCAGTCAGGAATGAGTAAAAACATATGACATCTTTTGTTTATTCAGGTCTTTTAGAAATATTATCATGAGGGTCAGTCAAATCTCCTACAAACACAATTAAATTGAAACTTGCAACCTATACACAAATCAATGATCCAGACAGAACAAGAACCCTTGCTATATCACAAATACACCTGGAAAATGAACATCATCCCAGAACCCAAACTAACCCCAAAGCAAAGTGGAAATGTCTTAAAATATAAGTATAAACAATGATAACTCAGAGCGATCAATTCACCAACTCTGGTACTGATGCAAAATTGAGAAACCTACATTGTTCTTCTTGTCCCATTTCTGAGATCCTTTAAAAGACACTTCAGTAGTGATTTGCTCAGTTTTCTCATCATTAAAACCAGAGTACTATCTGCCTTCTGTATTGCTTTGACTGAAAATACAAGTGAGGTGCTTGTTCACAGAACCTGTCCTCTTCAAACTACTCTTGGCACGACACAGGGATCAAGCCTGCCTAAACAACCTGCCGTCTTCTCCGAGGCTCTTCCCCCTTTCAACTCTCATCATAAACACCACTCATCAGAGTAAACTAGATGAATGTCCTTTCTCAGAAGCTCCTGTTAAAACATCACTATGTTAATCCAGAAAGGATAACTGGTCAACAGATTGGTACGGAGTCAGGGGGTAATAAATTCCTTTGGATGGAAGGATTGGTAGGGATGATGGGATTAGCAGGAGGAATCTGTAAGGCAAAAGGCAAAGGATATAGTGGATGATATACAAAGGCAGCCACAGAGATCCTTTTCACATCCTTCCTTACCTGCACTGCTCATCAGTTCCACCTATGATGTGAAGAAGGAATGACTGGGAAATGTCAATTTCAAGAGAAGGACCTGAGGAAATTCTAGCCAGCTCAGCACATTCAAGGTGTATGTGCTGGATATGCCTATCGAGGCATATTCGCTTAAGCTCACTGGTCACTTTTTCGTAAGGTCACTGTTGTGCTGGCTATGAGGTAAAACAAAACAAAAACACCAAAACAACAATGCATTCTAATTTAGGGCATGTTCTTTTCTTCCTATTCAGCAGGATTCACTAGTTAATAAGATGGAACTATCCTGATTCCAAGGCTATAGAATATAGCAGCTGAGAACTAGGGCTCTAAAACTTGTAAAACTGGGGTTTGAAACACATCTGGCATTTCCTGGCTGTGAGATCTTAGCTAAGTGACTTCTTTGAGCCTCAGATTCCTCACATGAAAAGTACATATGTGATTTAGGATCACTGGGAAAAAAACAATGAGCTGATGAAAGTAAAGAGCTTAGCGTCGTGTTAAAATCAGTAGGTTTAGCCATCTTTAACATTCTTACTGATGCGATTTTAAAGCATTGTGTATTTTTATTGGAACAATTAATAAGGTGGGCCCAGAATTCAGTGGGTGTACCCGCTCATTTCATTGAAGCTACTTATATCAAAATTAGGCCAGATCCCTTGATTTAGTCTGAAGGTTAAATCAACTGAAATGAATCAGAGACGCAAAAGGCAACGAGTTTTCTGGGGCATCCATTCCGAAGCACCCATGTCCCAGTGGAAGAAGGTACAAGTTCCAAAGGATGAATTTACATTATCAAGAATCAAGGGATCTGTGACAGGAATAGCTCAGTAGCTTTGCACTATAATACATTATTCCTGTAACAGAGCGATATTGATTCCAGCTTTTGCTTAAGCTAATTTAAAAACAACAATTGTATGCAGTCCTCTGAGCTAACTGGGTGGTCAAAATAAGGAATTTAGCTGTGATTAAAAAAACAGAGGGAAGAATCAGGATATTGGGTGATTCTTGATGTGGAGTACATGCATGCAGGGAATTGAAGCTCATAGAAAACGTGAAAGACTCAGTTATTTGGTAGAAAGTTATATACGAATGTAAAATATCATCATCATCATCCAAAACAGCCTACGGTTTTCAATGATTATCACTTGATGTCTATTGGGCATTTCGAAGGGGTCTGCAAATGAGGACTGTAATAAGTCGGATGTTTTCTTTTTAAACGTGATCATCATACTGTACACTTGATACTTATGCTGAGAGCTAAGATCTTCCCTTCCTCTAGTATAATTTTCATCTAAAGCATTCCTCAGATACTTAGATCATTCTTAATGGAGTTTGTGCATTATACCCTCTGCGGACGCATGGAAATCTGGCTAATTGGACTGACTTGATTACAACAGTCGTTGAATTCTCCCATTTCCTTCCACTGCAATAAATGCTCAAGATATTTTTACCAGCGATTATGTAAATATTTCAGATTGCAATCATTTTCCGAAACAGTGGTGATAGGCAAAAGCGCTTTTGTCATTCTGCCCACCAAACAGAATTCCTATACTTTCAAAATATATTTATTTTCTTGTTAGTATAAAAACTGGTGATGTCCTAGTAAAGTTTCAAACAAACCCATAGCACGAATAGCTCTCACTAAATCCTATAGCCACTGCAATTGAACATTAGCTTTGTGATAAAGCAGTCTCTTTCAGTCCCAGTAAATGCATCAGGATGGCACAACTTTTAACAGGATGCATGAGCTGATGGGATGTCTATCTCCCAAATCCAAATATCTGAAAATTAGCAAATGCACTTTTATTTGAAAGCACTGTGTTTGCTGTGAAATGCGGTATTCTAGAAATACTTTTTTAATGGTTTCTTTTCTTGGCCAAAATAAGGTGCCTCACCAGTAAGTCAGTACTGTCTCTTTAAATGCTAGGTTAAGTACCTAATTCCAGAGGTTACTATTCCCCTGTTCTACCTGTCAGAATTCTTTAAACTCTAATAAGTCAGCTTCCTGAAAATACACGCCAAGCTTCCGTCCGAAAGTGTAAAACTACTTGCTGAGTGGGAAAAAGTTTACACTCAGTCCCAGGATAAATCCGCGCAAAGAGTAAGTAGAAAAGCACTTCAGCTAGTTTCTGCGGACACAAATATGCGCTCGACCAATCTCTACTGCGCATGATCCACTCTTTTGATGAATGTTCCTACCCCTAACCAGAAAGCGCCGGGAGTAGGGGGAGGGATAGAGTAAGGAAGACGAGGTGTACGTTTGAAAGACCAGCCATTTCCTCTAAGTACACACAAAAACGTCTCTCATTCCTAGGGAGATTTCTTATCAAGGAAAATAAAAGTGCCTCTTTGAGAGCTAGCTCCTGAATGAGAGGGGATCCTGGGAGGGAAGTTTCTTCTCCTAACCTCTCCAGACCCCGGTAAAATTTCCTTTTTGCTGCGGAGAGGCGGTGCTGGCTACACTTTTTTTTTTTTTTTTTTTGGAGGGGCACAGTCCAGACACAGAGATCTGAAATTTCAAAAATGCGATAGAGCCCCAGCCGGCCAGCCCTAGGAGGCGAACAGCTGCTGGGTGACCGCTGATGAAGTGGCTTCTTAAGGAGGTGGGCAGATTGATTCCAGCTGCTGAGCGCAGGGCAGGGCAGCGGCCGAGGAATGCGCAGCTCAGCTGAGGCAAGAGACAGCAGCTTCCCAACAATGGCATGGCCAAATATTAGCTCTGATTGCAGTCTTGGCCGAAGAGAAGGAAGAATGCCATTGTTCCATTTGATAGGAACTTCCAAGGCAGCGTGGGCCGAAAGGTGCAATGTGGACAGTGTCATTTCGTAAGTGTAGTATTGCTCAGGAAACCTGAAGGCTGCCTCTTGAGACGTTGGTTCAGAGTGGGCCTGCAGTTCCCAAGGTGAAATCCTTTCTGCCTGACCCAACCTACTCCCAGCTCCTGGTCTTCTTTTGATAGCTCTCAACTCCTGCAGAGTCTTCACTGATCCCCTCCCCCATCCCACATACACTGGAATCAGTACACAATTGAAACAGACAAGGAAAGCGTGCCGGGGAAGAGCGGGGGGGACATCGAGAGTCCTGCAAGTGGCCTGGATGGACGGACAAGAAGACGTGCTCTTTAGAAGCACTGGCCTCAAAGTCAGCTTAGGGGGAGGGATTAATTTAGGGGTCCCCTGAGGGCCCCAAACTCAGACAACCAAATGATCTAACAAGAAGGAAGGGGTAAGAGGTAGGCGGGCATGAAGGCACGCCTAATGGAATATTCAATATCCTGCGAGATGCACTTTCGGCGGTGCACTTCCAGAGTCTAAAAGCCAGTAATGGGCTTTGGAGTCTGCACTTCCTCTCCCTAATGTCCAGAGGCGCTTTAATGCTGCAGCCAATCGATCAGCCTTCTGCGGTGAAGGCGGCGAGCGGAGAGCAAATACTTCCTACTTAGGGCCAAAATCGCCGGGCCTCCTCTGCGCACCACGAAAGAGCGACACACAACTTTGAACTGGCAGGACTTGGCTCTCAGCGTGGCGGGAAGAGGGAAGGAAGGAGCCCGGAGGCGCCCAGAGAAGCAGCTCCCCTCCCTCTTCATCCCAACTTTTTCCGGGGACAGACTCCGAAGACAAACAAGAGGGGGCGGTAGTATCGACTCTAGGACAGGGCTGAGCAGTAGCCCCAAACCTGCTTCAGGTGCAAGGTCACCGAGCCACCTCCAAGCCCTATGCAGCCCAAGACGTGGACACTTCTGGAAGGGACACAAACTGAGCAAACCAACATCCAAGAAGTGGTGTTTCTTTACAATTTCCTGCTGACATCACTTGCTGCCTGGAGAGTGACCCTCGGAGGCTGATCCCTGCAGTGAGACGCACCCAGTCCCGCCTCCCTCCCCTCACCCCCTCCGCGCCTTCGCAGCCGGGCTCGGGCTCTGGGCAAGTTCAGCTCCTAAACCGAACGCGGTCGCCCTGTCCAGCCTCCCGTTGCCGCTCCCCGGAGGCTCCAGCGGCGCACTGAGCATGCCCTGTGGCCTGGGTCTGGGGGTCACCTCCAGGAAGCTCTCCAGGCCCCGGGACGGGCCGGGTCCTGTCCCGGGAGGTGGTCTCCCCAGGGGTGCGCGAAGGGAAGACCGCGCGACTTCGGCGGGGTGCGCAGCGGCCAAGTTAGCGGGCGCGACCAAACTTTCCACGCTCCTTCTCCCCACCCCCACGCCACAGGGGCGCGTTTCCCCGAGGAGCTAGCCTTTCCCAGCCCGGCGGAGACCAGCGCAGCACGTGATGGGCAGAAATAAAAATAAACACTCCCCATTCCCGGCCCGCCGGGGCCACCCCCCCACTCCGCGCGCTGAGGAGAGCCAGGGGCGCCGGGCACCGAGCCCCGCCGCCCGCGGCCCGGAGCCCCCGGCCCCCGGGCCGCCGCCCGGCCCGCCCGTCCGCCCCG